>NC_137675.1:78907336-79102336 GCF_963989245.1 Nansenia antarctica
GTGAGAATCTACAATGTACCAAATAGTCATGAAAATAAAGGAAACGCATTGAATGAGAAGGTGTGTCCAAACTTTTGGCCTGTACTGTATATTTAACTATTTAACTATTTTAGGGTTCCAAAAGTATTGAAAAAAATCATATAATGTCCAAATAAAGTACTCGTATTTAGTACAGTATTTGGTCAACAATACTTTGGATGCAATAACTGCCTGATGTCTGCGACCCCTTGACTCCACCAGAACTGGATATTCTCTGGTGATGCTCTGCCAGGCCTGTACTGCTGCTATCTTCAATTATTGTTAGTTTTTTTTAAGTCTAAAATCTTATCATCAGGAAATGAAATGCATATTCAATAGGATTTAAATCTGAAGATTGACTTGGCCAGTCAATAACTTCCTGCTTTTGGGCCCTAGTAGGGGGATTATGTATAAAAAGGGTTGTAATGACTGGAATGGTGAAATCAATCTGAAAAAATAAAACATTTAATTAAAGCGGAGAATCTATATATTAACTGCATAGTAATTGTTTGATTTCAAATCCAAAAGGACAAGGGTTGCTTCTACTTTCCAATACTTATGAAGGACACTGTATATCAAACACCCCTACCTCAGTTCTTAAGTAACATAACGTGAGGAGGATGTTTTAGAGATATCTACTAGCTCTGTAATTGCATTACATTACATTTTTGTCATTTAGCAGACGCCTTTATCCAAAGCAACTTTTACAATAAATACATTTGTCTAAGTAAGTCAATCATCTATCCATCAGTCATCGTAAGAAAAGGTAATCTATGCTATGACCAGGGGCCATTGGCAGGTACAATTGCTAGTTCACTGTCACCTATATTATGTATACGTACACACCTTTATGTGCAATCAAGTCACAATTGTACATACAATACTTTTATTTTAATAATTGTCAAGGTCATTATAATACATCAATGTAACATATCCACAGGAGTGGTGCTCTCAACTCAGACAGACAGTGCCACACCAGGTAAGAATATGACCTTTGTGATTGTTTTGATGTTACTTAGATTTCACGGTAGAATTTGAGTCATTATTCTAATCCTATGATATTGAACCTTTCTTTTTCTTAATCTTGTGTGATTTGTTGTGTGATTTCTCCTCTGTGTCACTGTAGCTAATGTGGCGTTGAACAGAGCGGCCACACAGTCATCCCAGCGTGATTCTGGTGCTGCTCACAATGCCATTGATGGGAACAGAGGATCCTGCAGTCACACTAATGATGAGACTGCCCCCTGGTGGAGAGTGGACCTGCGGGATGTGCACAGAGTCACTTCTGTTAATGTCACCAACAGACGAGACGACTCTGAGAGTCTTAAAGGAGCTGAGATCTGCATCGGTAACTCAACAGAGAACAACGGCAACAATAACCCCAGGTGATGCATTCAACATGTCCCCTCTTTTAAAAATGGATTTATGTTACATTGTGGAACAGATATTCATATTGATCTCTCTCTCTCTCTCTCTCTCTCTCTCTCTCTCTCTCTCTCTCTCTCTCTCTCTCTCTCTCTTGCTCTCTCAGATGCACTGTCATCTCCCACATCCCAGCAGGACAGACCTCCACCTTCAAGTGTAACATGGAGGGTCGCTACGTCAGTGTGTTCATCCCTGGGCAGAACAAGGTTCTCTCCCTGTGTGAAGTGGAGGTATCTGGCATTCCTGCAGGTAACAATAACTACTTATTAAGCCATGTACGGTACTAAAAGTTCTGATTAATTCTGATGCCTTTCTTTTTTTTTTTACAAAATATTCTTTGAACAATAGGAATATGTGTACATCCAACAGCTCGTAGCATCCCAAGTTGTATGTTACGTTTTGAAAGAATGTTGTCGATACCGTGGACCTGAGCATGTTGTATTAACAGTAGTCAACACAACCTGGCTTCTATAACACCATTGTCAGTGTGATCCCATTTAGTGATTTACTGTGTGATTTCTGCATTAATACTTCTCTCTGTGTCACTCTACAGTAGTTAATAGGGCGTTGAATGGAGTGGCCAATCAGTCATCAACTCTTAGGGATTATAATGCGGCCAAAGCCATTGATGGGAACAGAGACACAGACTATGCCAGTAAGTCCTGTAGTGAAACTGCGGATCCCAACCCCTGGTGGAGAGTGGATCTGTTGGATGTGTACAGAGTCACAGCTGTTAACATCACAAACAATGCAGTGAACCCTCAATGGATTAATAATTCTGAGATCCGTATCGGTAACTCACTGGAGAGCACCAACAACTCCAGGTGATACATTCAACACTTCCTCATTGTCAAGAGCAGAAGTCCTTCAAATATAATTTAAATAATCTTCTGTCTTCATCCATGCCAGTGCATTTGTCTTTCATATCATATTGTTGAACTGACAAATTGACCCCCCCCCCCCCCCCACACACACACACACACACACACACACACACACACACACACACACACACACACACACACACCCTATCTCTCTCTCTCTCTCTCTCTCTCTCTCTCTCTCTCTCTCTCTCTCAACAACCCCAGGTGATACATCCTATACTTCCCCCCACTGCCCGGTGATTCCATGCCAGTACATGTTTGATAGATTTATGCTACATTGTTGAACTGACATTCTGTATTGATCTTTACCCCCCCCCCCCCTCAGATGTGCTGTCATCATCTTGAGCAAAGCAGGTACCCACACCTTCCAGTGTAACAACATGGAGGGTCGCTATGTCAGTGTGGTCAACCCTAACAGCACCGAACACCTTCCTCTGTGTGAAGTGGAGGTATTTGGCACTCATGCAGGTAACAAGTTATTAAGCCATGTACTTGTACAATCAAATACTTCAAATTAGTCCTGATGCCCTTACCTTTAATTATTTTTAATTATTAACTAAATATTCTTTGAACAATAGGAATATGTGTACATCAGTGGAGGCTCCTCCATAGAGGTGGAGGAGGCCTGGCCTCCCCAATAATTTGAGAGAAGAGAGAGAGATTTAAAAAAGCAATAATTATATGTTTTATCAGACACACAACATACAATTCAGAACAATACTTCATCCATTTCTAATATTTATCCTGCAGAACAGCACTCATACACGCGTGTGGCGGAAAAAGGTACTACACGGAGGCCAGGCCTCCTGTCGGAAAGTGGTTTCTCATAGAAGTCAATGTAATGCAATTTTTTTCATGGCAATATGTGATTGGCCAAATCACTGAAAATGGGTGGGAACAGGAGGCCTGGCCTCCATGTAGTACCTTTTTCCGCCACACGCGTATGAGTGCTGTTCTGCAGGATAAATATTAGAAATGGATTAAGTATTGTTCTGAATTGTATGTTGTGTGTCTGATTGACATAGTGTTTGAGTGCTTTTGACATGTCATTGATTGTATGTAGTATGTTGTGGTGAATGTTGTGAGCCTGAGCAGAAGGGACAATAGCTGTTGCAGGCGGACCAGAGATTCATGCCAATTGTTTTGTTTATTTGATGACCCATTGTGCAGGCAATAAAAGCTGCTTCATCCACCATCCTGAGAGTGTCCCAATCCCTTCAGTACCGCCAAACACAAATTAATAATTTTTAACAAAGACAGATAAGAAGAACAGGGAACATTCCATCGCGAGTGAAGCGAGCAAGCGGAAAAAAAATTGGCCTCCTCAATTCTGGAAGTCACCAGCCTCCACTGGTGTACATCCAACAGCTCGTAGCATCCCAAGTTGTATGTTACTTTTTGGAAGAATGTTGTCGATACCGTGGACCTGAGCACGTTGTATTAACACTAGTCAACACAACCTGGCTTCTATAACATGTATATATACATATATGTTATAGAATGTATATAGCGCCTAGCGCAGACAGCAGCCTAGCATTGGCGCGACTATATGAAGTCATCAGTGGCCAACAAAGCACTGATCCACAGGCTATTCACATCATAGCGGGGGACTTCAATCATGTCGACCTGAAGGCAGTACTACCCAAGTTCTATCAGCATGTGAAATGTGCAACGAGAGGAGAAAAAACACTGGATAAGGTATACACCAACATCAAACGTGCTTACAAGGCTAGTCCGCTAGCTCATCTAGGCATGTCTGACCATGTGTCAATCCTCCTGATTCCTGCATACACTACAATGGGGAAAAGTGCTCCCATCACCACTAAGACTGTCAGAACCTGGCCAGAAGGGTCCGCTCCACTGCAGATCTGCCTAAATGACACCCTATGGCAGGAATATGAGCATGAGGACCTGGAACAGTACACGTCGTCGGTTCTGAACCACATAGTGAACTGCACCAACTCAGTCACCGTGGACAAACGGGTCCGGGTCTACCCCAACACGAAGCCATGGATGACTGGGAAGGTCCAAAAACTGATCAACGAGAGGGACAACGCCTTCTTCGCAGGGAAGAGCACACCGCTGTACAGCTCCACCAGGGCCAACCTAAAGCGCGGCATCAAAGCGGCCAAGGCAGAGCACAGAGAGAAGATTGAGGAATGCCTCCTGAGCAACGACTCCAGGCGGATGTGGCAGGGGGTTCAGCAGATGACAAACTTCAGAGCCAACAGGCTCACAGCCGCAGAGGACGACCCCCTGCTGGCGGGAAAGCTGAACACCTTCTACGCCCGGTTCGACGAGGGGCGAACGGAGGTAACCGCAACACAAACACCACTCTCTCCAGCTCTCAGCAGCCTCACCCTCACAGAGCATGAAGTGAGACGCGTACTGAAGGCGGTGGACCCCAGGAAAGCCTCGGGGCCGGATGGCGTCCTGGGACGGGTGCTGAGAGACTGCGCCGACCAGCTGGCCGGGGTTTTCACCAACATCTTTAACCAGTCCCTGTCCCAGGCCACCGTCCCACCCTGCCTGAAAACCTCAACTATCATCCCAGTCCCGAAGAAAAGCACGGTGAGCTGCCTAAACGACTACCGCCCGGTGGCACTCACACCAATCATCATGAAGTGCTTCGAGAAACTAGTCCGGGCCCACATACTCACACGCCTGGATCCATACCAGTTCGCCTACAGAGCCCACAGGTCCACAGAGGACGCCATCGCGACGACTCTCCACGCCACTCTATCCCACCTGGAGAGGGGAAACAGCTACGCAAGACTGCTCTTCGTGGACTTCAGCTCCGCCTTCAACACCATCCTTCTAGACAGGCTAGTGACCAAACTACTAGACCTGGGTCTATCACACTCTATATGTGCGTGGATCAAGGACTTCCTGACCGACCGCCCCCAGAGGGTGCGGGTGGGCCCCCACACCTCCACAGCCCTCAGCCTCAGCACTGGGTCCCCCCAGGGCTGCGTGCTAAGCCCCATCCTCTACAACCTCTACACCCACGACTTCACCCCCGTCCACCCCAGCAACTACATCGTAAAGTTTGCAGACGACACCACCGTGGTGGGATGTATCTCGGGGGGGGACGAGGCGGCGTACAGGGATGAGGTAGAGCAACTGAGCAAGCTGTGCAAGGTTAACAACCTGCTGCTGAACAAGACAAAGACCCAGGAATTCATCGTAGACTTCAGGAGGAAAAAGTCCGAGATCCAGCCCCTGCTCATCGACGGAGAGAGCGTGGAGAGAGTCTCAACCCTCCGATTCCTGGGACATCACATGCGGGATGACCTGACCTGGAAGGACAACACAAAAGGCACCATCAAGAGGGCACAACAGCGGCTATACACCCTGAGATGCCTCAGGAAAGAACACAACAAGCAGGAGATACTGGTGGCCTTCTACCGCGGCGCAGTGGAGAGCATCCTCACCTACGGCATCTGCAACTGGTTCTACAGCTGCACAACAGCGGAGAGAAATGCGCTACAGAGAGTCGTGAGAACAGCACAGAAGATCACCGGCGCCCCCCTCCCCTCTCTGGAAGAGCTGTACAACACACGCTGTCTCAGGAAGGCCTCCAAGATCTCCAGGGACCCGACCCACCCTGGGCACGTACACTTTATCAGGCTGCCCTCGAAAAGGAGGTACAGGACCCCGGCCGCTAAGACAAACAGACTGAAGAACTGCTTCTACCACAGGGCCGTCCAGGCCCTGAACACAGCAAAGACCTAAGTTCTGGGCCCAGGACAGTCTGGACGGATTGTATGGCAGCTGCTGGACTGAAAAAATCAGGTGTAGTGCTGAGGCACAAACATGTACATTTCAAGCCTGCAAACTGTGACACTTTAAATAACGTGAAAAAATACTATTGTGCAATATGACAACCCTAGTTGACTATCTGTGCAGTATAGTACAGTGGATTGTGTACATAGCCTTTATTTATGTAAACCAGCTCCTTACCTTCTTGTGATTTTATTCTTTTTCTAAAAGTTTTTTTTTTTTTTTTTCCTTTCCTAACACCAGGGGAGCCACCCCTCCTAAATTTCGTTGTTTGGTACCTGTACTGTAGCAATGACAATAAAGTCCATTCATTCATAACACCATTGTCAGTGTGACCCCATTTAGTGATTTACTGTGTGATTTCTGCATTAACACTTCTCTCTGTGTCACTCTATGGTAGTTAATAGGGCGTTGAATGGAGTGGCCACTCAGTCATCAATGTATGAGAAATATAATGCGGCCAGAGCCATTGATGGGAACAGAGACACACAGTATCACATAAACAGTGATCATACCTCCTGTAGTGCAACTAATGTCACCAACCACTGGTGGAGAGTGGACCTGTTGGATGTGTACAGAGTCACAGCTGTTAGCATCACAAACAATGAACACAACCCTCAGTGGATTCATAATTCTGAGATCCGCATTGGCAACTCACTGGAGAGCACCAACAACCCCAGGTGATACATTCAACACTTCCCTGATGTCAAGTGGGGAAGTCTTAAAATGTAGTTTCATTCATCTTCTGTCTTCATCCATGCATTTCTTTTTCATATCATATTGTTGAACTGACAAATTGACCCCCCCCCCCCCCACCCACACACACAGACACACACAGACACACAGAGACACACAGAGACACACACACACACACACACACACACGCACACACACACACACACACACACACACACACACACACCCTATCTCTCTCTCTCTCTCTCTCTCTCTCTCTCTCTCTCTCTCTCTCTCTCTCTCTCTCTCTCTCTCTCTCAACAACCCCAGATGATATATCCTATACTTCCCCACTGCCAGGTGATTCCATGCCAGTACATGTTTGATGGATTTACGCTACATTGTTGAACTGACATTCTGTATTGATCTTTACCCCCCCCCCCCCTCTCTCTCTCAGATGTGCTGTCATCATCGGGATCGAAGCAGGTACCCACACCTTCCAGTGTAACGACATGGAGGGTCGCTATGTCAGTGTGGTCAACCCTAACAGCAATGAATCCCTTGTTCTGTGTGAAGTGGAGGTATTTGGCACTCATGCAGGTAACAAGTTATTAGGCTAAGTTATTATTTTGTTGTGTGATTTCTGCATTAATACTCAAGATTTCTCTCTGTGTCACTCTAGTAAACATGGCATTGAAAGGAGTGGCCGTTCAGTCATCACAGGGTTTGAATGGTTCTGCTCCCAAGGCCATTGATGGGAACAGAGACCCAATGTTTGACAGAGGATCCTGCAGTCACACTAATAATGAAACCAACCCCTGGTGGAGAGTGGACCTGCTGGATGTGTACAGAGTCACTGCTGTGTCCATCACCAACAGAGGTGACTGCTGTGCTGAGAGGCTTAAAGGAGCTGAGGTCCGTATTGGTAACTCACTGGAGAACAACGGCAACAATAATCCCAGGTGATGTACGCAATGTTTCCACCTGCCAAATGCAGAAGACTTCACACTTTCATTTGAATACATCCCTTATTCTTATCAATGCCAGCGCATTTTATATGGATTTTTGTTACATTGTTGAACTGACATATTGATCGTTATCCCCTCTCTCTCTCTCTCTCTCTCTCTCTCTCTCTCTCTCTCTCTCTCTCTCTCTCTCTCTCTCTCTCTCTCTCTCTCTCTCTCTCTCTCTCTCTCTCAGATGTGCTGTCATCTCCCTCATCCCAGCAGAACAGACCTACTACACCTTCCAGTGTAACAACATGGAGGGTCGCTATGTCAGTGTGGTCAACCCTGGCAGGAAAGAAGTCCTTACTCTGTGTGAAGTGGAAGTATTTGGCACTATTAAAGGTAAGTAGTTGTTAGGCCTATATAGTATAACCTCTATTGACAGTGCTTTCTAGTCCAGTATTGGGCTTAATCTGTGGCTAGGAAACCAGCCATATATATCTTTGTTTGGCTCTGCCATATGTGACAGCAGTTGGTGAAACCGGGAACAAGTCACCAACCGACCAAATGTTCAGACTTTCATTCTAAAAAATGTAAATAAATGTCAACGTTTATTGCAATGCAATGGATTTGGTGAGTAATCCCTACTACTACCTAGTTAGACTACTGATGTAACAGTTTCCCAGGCCTGGTTAAGACTAGTGCTGGACTAAATGGTCAATAGGGAATGTCTAAGACAGTGCTTTCTAGTCCAGTATTAGGCTTAATCTGTGTTTGGTAAACTGCCCTTATATACAGTATATCCTACGATTACAATATCCTCACCTCCTCTTCCCCCAGATCTATCCAGACTAATCCTGGTTCATGAGAACATGACCTGGAGAGAAGCCCTGGACTACTGCAGAGAGAACCATAAGGACCTGGTCTCTGTCCACGACCAAGAGATCCAGCGCTCGGTCGTGGCCACGGCCAAGACGGCCTCCACTCCTCACGTGTGGCTGGGCCTGCGCCACGCCTGCACCCTGGGCATGTGGTTCTGGGTCAGTGCGCAGTCCAGCTGCTACACGCACTGGGCCCAGGGCAACGGGACCAGAGAGCAGGAGTGTGGGAGGTCGGGGGCGGTAGAGAAAGGAGGAGACCATCTCTGGTTCAGTCTGCCTGAGACTATGAAACTCAACTTCATCTGCAGCGACAATAAGGGTGAGGTTGGGGAAATGATCTCTGGAGATGTAAGAGCCTCCTAGATGTATGTGTAACAGTATTATGATGCTTACATTTTGTTTTCCTCACATTTTCAGATTACTAGAACCTGGATCCTGTTCCTGAGCAGCTGGACCCGGATGCTTCAAATACACACATTTTTGATTAAGATAAGAATTGTTGGGGCGCTTAGGTGGCGTAGCGGGTTAAGCGCTGACCATGTAACCGCAGGGTCCCCGGTTCGATTCCGGCCGGGGACATATCCTGCATGTCATCCCTCCTCTCTCTCTCACCCATCCTTCCTGTCTAAATCTGCACTGTATCTGTCAAAAAATATATATATAATAATATGAGTGGGACTGCCCCACTCACAAAAAAAAAAAGATAAGAATTGTTATGCAGCTAGAATCATGTATTATTTCATTGATATTAGAATGATACTACTTTTTCTTTTTAATGGACAGCGTTGTGTGTGACATTTTTACTATCCTATTTCATTTGAAGGATTGTGTTTAGAAGTAAATAATCGATAAATACCTTCTTGTTTTTTAATATTTGAATTTACATCCCTTTGATCTTCTTTTTAAAATGATTTTAATCACAGGTAGTCTGTTACTCTTTCACTGTTTTTTAAAGGGCAATCTGGGATTTGGGAACATTTTGCGACTTGTGAATTCATGACATATAACCATTGATTCTTGATGAATATAACTACTGTCTTACACCATCAGAACCCAAAATATAAGATTGTTTTACTCAATAAAACAATGCAGTCGTAAATAATCTGGTAAAGCTTCAAACCATTTTAAAAACTGAGTGGTAACATTTCTCCAGCCCCACCCCTCAGCTGTTAACCAAAGATGTGTCAGGTTTGTTTTTGTTAGAATCCCAGATTGCCCCTTTAAATCTGAGGATATAGTTATTTCATTCATGTTACTACAGCAGACAATGTAAAATAGAATCACTGTTTCTCATTTTCAAATTAAAGGTTCATATATTATATCCAAAGCTTCCTTATTGGTCTCATACAGTATGTTGTTTGTTTGATTATATGATACCTTACATTATCTTGTATGTAATTTCTTATCCTGAATAATAGCAATCATAATGTTTATCTTCTGAATTAAATTTGTGTAATACAAGGCTCCAGCCACAGCCAATATGCAGGCAGAGTGGGAGGCGTCACAAATACATACAAGGGCTTCTCATTCAGTCAAGGAAGGAAGTCATGATGATATGAAGGACAGGTCTCATCTGAACTGATGGTATGGGGTCAGAGGTACGATGGGGATGGTCAGAGCACAGAAACATTTGTGCAGTCTACCTTTGGCTTTTTCAATAACGGCCAAAGTAGTGTGATTTCCATCATCTTCTACTGCCAATATAATAACCAATACGTTGGTAAAGTGATTGCATCACAATCAAAGACTAGACATGTTGCCATGAAATAAGAAATAAGAAAAAATACAAGACGCCCTCCCTGAGTGAGAGAGGTGTGCACGTTTACGCTCTAGCTCCACCCTCCCTGAGTGAGAGAGGTGTGCACGTTTACGCTCTAGCTCCACCCTCCCTGAGTGAGAAAGGTGTGCACGTTTACACTCTAGCTCCACCCTCCCTGAGTGAGAGAGGTGTGCACGTTTACGCTCTAGCTCCACCCTCCCTGAGTGAGAGAGGTGTGCACGTTTACACTCTAGCTCCACCCTCCCTGAGTGAGAAAGGTGTGCACGTTTACGCTCTAGCTCCACCCTCCCTGAGTGAGAGAGGTGTGCACGTTTACACTCTAGCTCCACCCTCCCTGAGTGAGAAAGGTGTGCACGTTTACATCACTACAACACTACATCACTACATCACTACAACACTACATCACTACATCACTACAACACTACATCACTACATCACTACGACACTACATCACTACAACACTACATCACTACAACACTATGACACTACATCACTACAACACTACGACACTACATCACTACATCACTACAACACTACATCACTACAACACTACATCACTACATCACTACATCACTACATCACTACATCACTACAACACTACAACACTACATCACTACAACACTACAACACTACATCACTACAACACTACATCACTACATCACTACG
This sequence comes from Nansenia antarctica, assembly GCF_963989245.1. Taxonomy (NCBI): domain Eukaryota; kingdom Metazoa; phylum Chordata; class Actinopteri; order Argentiniformes; family Microstomatidae; genus Nansenia; species Nansenia antarctica. Next base: position 78,918,396 of record NC_137675.1, read on the forward strand.
ACACTACATCACTACAACACTACATCACTACAACACTACATCACTACAACACTACAACACTACAACACTACAACACTACATCACTACATCACTACATCACTACAACACTACAACACTACATCACTACATCACTACATCACTACAACACTACATCACTACATCACTACAACACTACAACACTACATCACTACAACACTACAACACTACAACACTACAACACTACATCACTACATCACTACAACACTACAACACTACAACACTACATCACTACAACACTACATCACTACAACACTACAACACTACATCACTACATCACTACAACACTACAACACTACATCACTACAACACTACATCACTACAACACTACAACACTACAACACTACAACACTACAACACTACATCACTACAACACTACATCACTACAACACTACAACACTACATCACTACAACACTACATCACTACATCACTACATCACTACATCACTACAACACTACAACACTACATCACTACATCACTACAACACTACATCACTACAACACTACAACACTACATCACTACAACACTACAACACTACAACACTACATCACTACAACACTACATCACTACAACACTACATCACTACATCACTACATCACTACAACACTACATCACTACATCACTACGACACTACAACACTACATCACTACAACACTACATCACTACAACACTACATCACTACATCACTACAACACTACATCACTACATCACTACAACACTACATCACTACAACACTACATCACTACATCACTACATCACTACATCACTACAACACTACATCACTACAACACTACATCACTACAACACTACATCACTACAACACTACATCACTACAACACTACATCACTACAACACTACATCACTACAACACTACATCACTACAACACTACATCACTACAACACTACATCACTACAACACTACGACACTACATCACTACAACACTACATCACTACAACACTACATCACTACAACACTACATCACTACAACACTACATCACTACAACACTACATCACTACGACACTACATCACTATGACACTACAAACAAAATAAAAAAATAAAGTATGAAAGTATTTTAAAAATCCAAACTGTATGATTCACTGTTTAATTCTAAAGATATCACTCAACTATACCTGTGAAATAGAACTAATTTATGCATGTTCAATGTTTTGCTACAAACTTTTACAAACTGTTCTGAAGATCATTTGCATCCATATTAATAATAGATAGAAGGTTGAACTTCCTCTTTTTACCATCTGTGAACCAGTGGTGTAGTCTAGTTTTTTCTAGTGGGTATATTGTGATTTTTCCCTCCCAGCCTCATATCGTTCATTTTGGAACGCCATAAAAATAAATCTGCGCTCCCTGTCTAACGTTATATATCTAACATTACATAACATAACATTACAAGGTTATAAGGTTGATCTGTGCATGATAGTGCTGCATTTTGACATATTTCATGTCGCATTTCCCCCCGTTGATGGTGTATAACGCTATAGTCAGTCCCAATGGTCCAAAAGTCAAGTGCTTCGTAACACAGACATGGTGAATTTTATGAATGAAAGTGTGAAACTTCTGTCACAAAACGCTGTTACGTATCCTCGCACATTTTTAAGTGGGTATACGGAAATCCTTGGCCTTTCCTAGTGGGTATACGGTGTAGTCCTGCGTATCACGTAGACTACACCACTGCTGTTAACTGATCTTCAATGAGTCAAAGGGAGGAAATATTGCAAATATTAGTTTTGACCTTATGCCATAAGGTTTATTCAAAATACAGTCTAAATTCATTAACCATGTTAGACCAAAATATTGACATCATTCTACACTTTGTTTATTCGTGGCAAATGGCTGTCCTGTAAGGACTTATAGGATTCCTGAACCAATGGATAACAAACAGGACCAGTGAACCGCCGACCTTGCGATCATTAGATACCGGCTCTACCTCCGGACCTACAGCCGCCCCATTCATATATATTATATGACTACTTGCATACTACTGATTACTTGTACTGAATACCTGACCACTTGTACTGTATTATATTGCATTTAATCTCATTGTACGTTTTGCACGTTAATTTTTGTACTACACAGTATAATAAAGTAAAATAAGTCATAATATTGACTTTATTATTGTGACTTGTATCTTGATGCTGCAATGCCTATGTTGTGGAACCAAAGCCAAAGAATGTTACTCTTGTGTACTTGTACATTGGGATGTAATAAAAGCGATTCTGATTGTGATTATAGAGGGTGTAACACAGTGATGTCTATGATGATCAGGAAGTAGACTCAGTCCATTGGGTGCCTTGATTCCTGACGCTCGCACACTCACACACTCTCTCTCTCATCCACACATGGCTCCTCATCTCCTCCCTGTCGTCTGCATCCTTCTCATCCTCAGTGGACTCTCTGGTAAGTGCAGGAAGCCTGTTTATATAAACGAGTGTATTGTTAGTGTAGTACTAAACTCTCTCTAGTCAGGTGCTGCTGGGTGCTGAACACTAGATGTGTTCTGTTCGCTCCACTAATGGACATTTTACCCACATCTATGTAACAGGAACACTGTTCAATCTGTGAGGTTTTTGGTAAGGTCAAATGTGTCACTGATTAGGGATATTTCTAAAGACAGCTTTATAGAGCTTGGGAAACAGCTGCAATTCTGCACTTCTCTTTTTCTAGTGTTTTTGCATGTACAGTACCATATTTGCGTAGCTTCCAGCAAAGCGAGAGTCAGCCTGTTTTGTGACATACAGTATAAATATCTCTGCAGCTAGATATTCATTGTACCTTTAACAATCTATGGCCAGTAAGTGAGAGTTTGTATTATGTTTGTATTATGTGACATGTACCGTATGATAAATAAAGACAATGCTTCCGATATATAAACTGCTTGATTTGATCATCTTTCAATCACTAATGTGTGTCTTTACAAATGTAATAGTGTGTAAATGTTTACAATAACATTATGTAAAGACTTAGTTTTGAAACTCTATTCTACAGAAGATGTCTAAACAACAATGCTATCAATATAATATAAGAAATAATCCAATAATCCACTTTGTGTGGCTTTGATGGTAATATCAGATACAGTGTCCTCCATAGGTATTGGAAAGAGGAAACATTTTGTCTTATTTTTTCTCGATACTCCAACAGTTTGGATTTGAAATCAAACAATAACTTTAGTTATTAGTTGTTGTTATGGCAATATGTTTGGGGTCATTGTCTTACATAGAATACATTCTGCTACTGTTGTCAACAGTAACATCATCAATTAAGACAAGTAGGCCAGTTCTGCCCAAACCATAGCACCCCCTCCACCATGTTTCACAGATGAGGTGGTATGCTGTAAATCTTGGGCAGATCTTTTTTTTCTCTTGTTTTTGACAACAACTAGATGTCTGCACCTTGCAGTGTAGTGTGGCTGGTGACATATGTGTATTCTGCGGATGGTAGTCTCACACACATTCACACCTATCTCCTGGAGAGTGTTCCTGATCAGTTGTTTTGGGGTTTTTCTTAATTATGGCGAGCATTCTTCATTCTCTGAGAAGTCTTCCTTGGCCTACCAGCCTGTTTGCGATTGCTTAGCTGACTTTGACTTTCATTGATGTCACTTTGGTCCTCAGATACCAATAGCAGACACCAATCAATCAACACTAGACATTGACAACTCTCTTGCCTGGACAAATGATGTCAAGGAACACACCTGACAAACCAGAAACTATTTTTCTGTACTTTGGGTGCACTGAAATCGGGGTACTATGTATACAAAGGGCTGTAAATTCTACATTTTGAAACCAATCTGAAAAAAGAAAACATGGAATTAATGCTCAGAATCTCTACTTAAAGTAGTAGTAATTGTTTTATTTCAAATCCAGACTATTGTATAGAGCTAAAAGAGGCCAAAAATACTTCCTCTTTCTAATACCTATGGAGCACTGTACTGTATATGAATTGCATTGTAAACACATGTATGTCATTTACTGAGATGGAAAAGTGGCTTTATGGTGTTTGTTCATAGCGTGTTATACAGTATGTGTGCTATTTTCAGTGTTTTGAAAGTGAAGCACACACATATTAGTATCAAAGCAATGGAAAAACTGTCAACTGTCAATTCTTTTTTTGCAACAGATTTTGAAACTAAATAGTTATCAGTCAAGGTGCAGCAGACTAATTCCTAATAATTGTAATATTCAAACACATGTTCGGTTCTAATACCTGGTTTTGGGTTCTAAATACATGCAATTGACATGATTCTGTCCTTCAGTAGGGTCACAAACATCAGCAACAATGTTTTCCAGAAATGTTTAACCTGTAATTTTGGCCAAAGACAAATCTGAGTATAATGTTTGTTGTTGTTTTTCCAGGTGTTCAAAGTCTGTCCACAGTGAGTCAAGTCTCTGTGAAGAGGGGAGGCTCCATCACCATCCCATGTCTCTATGAACAGAGCTACAGAAACCATGTCAAGTACTGGTGTAGGGGATATTACTTTTCTTCTTGCTCCATCGTAATAAAAACCAACTCTGTGAATACTGCTGGAGTGTCAGTCTCTGACAATGTAGCTGGAGGGGTCTTCACTGTGACCATGACCAATCTGCAACTAGGGGACTCAGGTCATTACTGGTGCGCTGTGGAAATACCTGGAATCAGGCTAGATAAAAAAAAGGAATTGACCATCTCAGTCACAGGTAAGGTTTTACTGCCTTTACTGTAAAACTGTTTTACTGCCTTTACTGTTTTTACTGTAAAATTACCAATATCAAACACTTAGACCATGCTGACCAAGGAGGTGCACAGAAATGCTTTATTCTATAAGCGATATCCACAGAACAATTGTGATATAACTAACAATGATGACTTTACGTAGCTTACTCTCCAAATTAATTATGCAATATGCAATATGGAAATATGCTCATCATCTTACACATTTAACTACAAGCTCTGACTCCTCTGTGTTCAGGTACTCCTCGACTGTATGTGGACCAACAGGAGATGATGGGGGTTGAAGGAGGGAGTGTCACTGTCAACTGTTACTATAGAAACAGGGGAAACATGGGATGGTGCAGGTTGGGGGGCTCTTGTGTGGATAAAATTGGGACTGGGAGTTTAGATGGAACTTCAGTGACAATACATCAGAATAACTTACTTAATACAGACATCTTAAACGTGACGATGAGTGGACTGAAGATGGACAACACTGGCTGGTACTATTGTGTCAAGGGAGACCTGCAGATGCCTGTTCATATCACTGTTAACAGACAAACTACAACACAGAGTACCACCACCACCACCACTGCCACCCCCTGCACCACCACCACCATCACCCTCACCACCACCACCACCAGTAAGTGCAGAGCAATCCTATTTTCATTCATCCTACTTTAGAGAAGATTATGCCTCGTCTGAAACAAAGCCAAATTCTTGAGGAAAGGTTGCCCTCTTATTCACTCAGCAATGTAACAGGGAATTAAGATACTGGAAATTCCCTCGTATTTTGTCCATTATTCTAAAACTTTCCACCATGTCACCTTCACCACATGGTATCGACATTCATATTGAAAATGTGGTTGTGGAATCAAGGAATGTTACTATACACAGTCAGTCTAAGATGAGGCCTACTAGAGACACTAGAATAGATGTTCAAATCAAAAGTTCAAATCATGATTCTTTGTTGCCATCCCAGTCAGTTGCCACCATTTTGTTTACACTTCACAGCAACCCAAGCCCCAACCACTAAACTGTCTACGCTTACAAGTGCTGAGCCTTCAACTTCTAAGCCCACAACCATCTCTTCTGTGTCTGTAGACAAAACAACAGCAGCAGCGGGGAAGTTAGACGATAACCAGAGGTCAGTATTCATACAGCTGAGCAAGTTGAAACATGTACACCACTTCTCCATTGGTAGAATGTTGCTATGGCAACGTGTAGTACCTCTTTCTCTCCCGTATCAACTCTCATTTACATGTTCACGTTCTGAACTAGAGGGGTCTGAAGATAATAAATGGTGATAGTGTTTCCCGATGATAATAGTCAAAATATAGATGATGAATGACCCCTATGATATTAGGATAATTATCCATGGTTCTGTATTTAATGTTTTTCATTGTAAGCTTTTCTGCTCTTCATCAGGGACTTCAACCCTCAGTTCCTGCTCATTCCTCTGGGCCTGTTGGTGCTGGTGGTAGCTGCTGCCTTGACCGTATGGAGGATGTTGAGAAGGCATAGTAAGTATAATATTATTATAATTACATTTATTATTATTATTAATAATAATAATAATAATAATAATAAGATACATTCTGTAATTATGATGTATGTCATCTGCATGTTTCTAAGATCATATACAACGTGTAACTTTATAAGTCATAGATACAGGATCATCTTATTCTACTGTAACTCCAAAAGAGATGAATCTCCTTCTATCTATTTCAGGGGTCAAAATGGCCAAAGACCAGGCAGGGAACACCTCAGTGGTAAGCTACTCTCATGTGACTCTCATGTTACTCACACTGATCCCATTGACCGCCCCACCCCCACCCTTACCCTTTTTTTTTTTTTTTTTACTTTGAACTTAAACAGCATGAAAGAGAAGTTGTTGAACTCTCTGTGTGTTAGTGTGTTTCTGAGGATCCCTCTCTTCCTGTCTCTCTTCCGTGTCTCAGCGCCCAAACCCAGACAGCGACCCAGACGTGATGTACAGCACTGTGGTTCATAACCAGAACAGGGCAGCACACAAGGTAAGCTGTCTTTACTCATGAGGAAAGGTGGAGGTCTGGCGCAATCTAGTGGTATGTTCAAGTAGTGCACCAAGGTCTTGTTCTTATAGTATAGTATAATAATCTAATAGATAGATAGACTTTATTTGTCATTGCTACAGTACAGGTACCAAACAACGAAATTTAGGAGGGGAGGCTCCCCTGGTGTTTAGGAAAGGAAAAAGAAACACATTTTAGAAAAAGCATAGATGCATAAAATCACAAGAAGGTAAGGAGCTGGTTTACATCAATAGAGGCTATGTACACAATCCACTGTACTATACTGCACAGATAGTCAACTAGGGTTGTCATATTTCACAAGAAAGTATTTTTTCACGTTATTTTAAAGTGTCACAGTTTGCAGGCTTGAAAATGTACATGTTTGTGCCTCAGCACTAGCTGCCATACAATCCGTCCGGACTGTCCTGGGCCCAGAACTTAGGCCTTTTCTGTGTTCAGGGCCTTGACGGCCCTGTGGTAGAAGCTGTCCTTCAGTCTGTTTGTCTTAGCGGCCGGGGTCCTGTACCTCCTGTTCGAGTGCAGCTTGACAAAGTGTTCGTTCCCAGGGTGGGTCGGGTCCTTGGAGATCTTGGAGGCCCTCCTGAGACAGCGTGTTTTGTACAGCTCCTCCAGAGAGGGGAGGGGGGCGCCGGTGATCTTCTGTGCTGTTCTCACGACTCTCTGTAGCTCGCTTAATGTTATGTTATGTTCTTAAGCAAAGTCATATTATGGAAGGACTCAACTTGAGTTGACAGGGATTGTTTATTTTTGTCTAATCTCTCAGGGCCCAGAGAGGGATCCTGACGTGACCTACACCACTGTGGTTCAACACAAGGTAAACATGAAGCCAAACTTCACATGATAAGCAATAATGGTCCTGTAAAGTATGTATTTAGCTTTACCTCAGAATTGCTCTTTGACTTAAGATCTTCCTATCAAAATCTATGGGTGCTTTTTTGTTTATTTTTATTTTAATATTTATTTTATATGTTGTTCTTTTCTCTGTATTATTTCTGTTTGATGACAGCAGAGGGGGGGCTGGGTAGAGGTATAGGGGTGTGTGCAATGTTCCTCCTGTTGGGGGGTGGAGGGAGGGCTGGGTAGAGGTATAGGGGTGTGTGCAATGTTCCTCCTGTTGGGGGGCTGGAGGGGCTAGGTAGAGGTATGGGGGGGGGCTGGGAGTAGAGGTAGAGGGGTGTGTGCAATGTTCCTCCTGTTGGGGGGCTGGAGGGGCTAGGTAGAGGTATGGGGGGGGGGCTGGGAGTAGAGGTAGAGGGGTGTGTGCAATGTTCCCCCTGTTGGGGGGCTGGGTAGAGGTAGAGGGGTGTGTGCAATGTTCCTCCTGTTGGGGGGCTGGAGGGGCTAGGTAGAGGTATGGGCGGGGGCTGGGGGTAGAGGTATAGGGGCGGCTAGGCTACCGCAGGGATTTTGAGTTAAGCAGATTATCAGCTGCAGGGAAAACAGTTTGTGTGCCTCCTGGTGCAGGAATGTAGTCTCCTGTACAGCCGTGTGGGAGGAGGGGAAGCAGGGCTGACTGGGGTGGGAGGTGTCCCCACTGATGCCTCGCGCCCTACACTCATAGCCTTTCTTGTCTGATGATTATAGACATCTCACCCCATCTCATCCAATATAGCTTTACCAATATGTAGGATAACACATTTCTACTATTCTACTCTGTGTTAACCTTCTGCTGTGGTGATTGGGGTCCAGAGGTTGCTACAGGGACACTCTCTACATTCTGAGGTCATGCCCAACCCCTACATACAGTAGCTACAAGTCAGCCATTATTCAAAACGGTCATGATGCTGTAGAGCTGATGCACCAAGCCTGAGGCTGAACACATGGGCTACCACATGGACTAAAGTATTTACCGTCACCTCATGAGTAGCCTCCACTATTATGGTTTTGACACCAAGATCAGAGTAATCAACAATAGTCATAACTTTGATCATCACAATATGCACACTAGTCAGCGTTTTGTAGAATTCCCAATTACACATTTTTAAGGGATGGTTGCTCATAGAGCTGAAGCATTTGCATTTGATTCGTGAACTTCCTACTTTAAGGAATGGATATACTGTATATGTAAGATGAATATTTGTAAGTTTTGCAATGAAATAACAGTACATGTTTTAAAGGTAAATATTTGAGTATCAAATACATGGATAACTAAAATTATGGTTTCACAACCATGAGCAGAAATGCACATTCCACATGAGCAGAAATGCTCAGCAGAAATGCTCCAGTATGCAGCGACTCAGAGCATATACCTTGGGCACTATTGTTCCCACATGTATGTGGACTACCATAAGACAAGATACTGGTTTAATAGCACACGTGGATATATTTTCAGTTCAAGAGTACTGTACAAAAAGCAACCATCACAGTTCCTGCATCATACGCATAACTCATCTCTATAACTACCGCAACTTCATTTCTCTTGTTGCAATGCCAAGAAACTCACTAGCAGCCAGGTGAGCTCTTGTCCAATATTGGGCAGTAGGGGGTCAGGTAAGACACGTTTGGAGCACTTCAGGCATGGGTGTTGCTGCTAGACCCCTTTTACTGGGGCACCTGCCCTCGTATTGATCTGCTGTGACCCAGAAAAATCACATGTTCGAGTTATCATAAGAAAAAGTTATCTATGCTAAGGCCATAGGCCATAATGCTATAAGAATTAGTGGCTATTATTAGGTTTTTAGTAAGTATCATATAACTAAGTATCCTCTAGCAAGTAAGAGACAACGCACTCATGAACATGTGCCCCTAAGTGACGACTTTTTAATTGCTCATTAGAGGTGTGAACATATTAAAGGAAATAACACTTGAGAAGTAATACTCAAAACTGTACACCAAATATTACAAAATCATAACAGAACATGTGAGCTAAACCGAGCAAAAAAAAACTGAACAGAAACAAAACACAAACACGAACAGCTACAAGCGTGTGCGGTCTCAACAATACTTTCTCCCAAAGTGTTTGTTAACTTTGGCCACGGCGATGAAGACTACCAGGTTGATGAGGAAGAAATGCCTGTCCTCCTCCAGCCAGACCAGCTGCATCTTCACCCTGCCCTCCGCGTCCAGGTAGTCGATGTAGAACTGGTCTCCCTCGTGGTGGTAGGAGAGGTTCTCCATCTGCAACATGGAGACGGGGCTGCTGACGCACCAGAACGGCGTCTGGAACTCGTCCAGCAGAGTCAGACTCATCATGCAACAGTCCTACAGAGAGAGAGGGAGAGGGGGAAAGACATTAGGACAGTCCTACAGAGAGAGGGAGAGGGGTGAGAGACATTAGGACAGTCCTACAGAGAGAGGGAGAGGGGTGAGAGACATTAGGACAGTCCTACAGAGAGAGGGAGAGGGGTGAGAGACATTAGGACAGTCCTACAGAGAGAGGGAGAGGGGTGAGAGACATTAGGACAGTCCTACAGAGAGAGGGAGAGAGGGAAAGACATTAGGACAGTCCTACAGAGAGAGGGAGAGGGGTGAGAGACATTAGGACAGTCCTACAGAGAGAGGGAGAGGGGTGAGAGACATTAGGACAGTCCTACAGAGAGAGGGAGAGGGGGAAAGATATTAGGACAGTCCTACAGAGAGAGGGAGAGACATTAGGACAGTCCTACAGAGAGAGGGAGAGGGGTGAGAGACATTAGGACAGTCCTACAGAGAGAGGGAGAGAGGGAAAGACATTAGGACAGTCCTACAGAGAGAGGGAGAGGGGGAAAGACATTAGGACAGTCCTACAGAGAGAGGGAGAGAGGGAAAGACATTAGGACAGTCCTACAGAGAGAGGGAGAGGGGGAAAGACATTAGGACAGTCCTACAGAGAGAGGGAGAGAGGGAAAGACATTAGGACAGTCCTACAGAGAGAGGGAGAGGGGGAAAGACATTAGGACAGTCCTACAGAGAGAGAGAGAGAGAGAGAGAGAGAGGGGTGAGAGACATTAGGACAGTCCTACAGAGAGAGAGGGGTGAGAGACATTAGGACAGTCCTACAGAGAGAGGGAGAGGGGTGAGAGACATTAGGACAGTCCTACAGAGAGAGGGAGAGGGGTGAGAGACATTAAGACAGTCCTACAGAGAGAGGGAGAGGGGTGAGAGATATTAGGACAGTCCTACAGAGAGAGGGAGAGGGGGAAAGATATTAGGACAGTCCTACAGAGAGAGGGAGAGAGGGAAAGACATTAGGACAGTCCTACAGAGAGAGGGAGAGGGGGAAAGACATTAGGACAGTCCTACAGAGAGAGGGAGAGAGGGGAGAGACATTAGGACAGTCCTACAGAGAGAGGGAGAGGGGTGAGAGACATTAGGACAGTCCTACAGAGAGAGGGAGAGAGGGGAGAGACATTAGGACAGTCCTACAGAGAGAGGGAGAGAGGGGGAAAGACATTAGGACAGTCCTACAGAGAGAGGGAGAGAGGGAAAGACATTAGGACAGTCCGACAGAGAGAGGGAGAGAGGGGGAAAGACATTAGGACAGTCCTACAGAGAGAGGGAGAGAGGGAAAGACATTAGGACAGTCCTACAGAGAGAGGGAGAGGGGGAAAGACATTAGGACAGTCCTACAGAGAGAGGGAGAGGGGTGAGAGACATTAGGACAGTCCTACAGAGAGAGGGAGAGGGGGAAAGACATTAGGACAGTCCTACAGAGAGAGGGAGAGAGGGGGAAAGACATTAGGACAGTCCTACAGAGAGAGGGAGAGAGGGGGAAAGACATTAGGACAGTCCTACAGAGAGAGGGAGAGGGAGAAAGACATTAGGACAGTCCTACAGAGAGAGGGAGAGGGGTGAGAGACATTAGGACAGTCCTACAGAGAGAGGGAGAGAGGGAAAGACATTAGGACAGTCCTACAGAGAGAGGGAGAGGGGTGAGAGACATTAGGACAGTCCTACAGAGAGAGGGAGAGAGGGAAAGACATTAGGACAGTCCTACAGAGAGAGGGAGAGAGGGAAAGACATTAGGACAGTCCTACAGAGAGAGGGAGAAAGACATTAGGACAGTCCTACAGAGAGAGGGAGAGGGGTGAGAGACATTAGGACAGTCCTACAGAGAGAGGGAGAGAGGGAAAGACATTAGGACAGTCCTACAGAGAGAGAGGGGAGAGAGGGAAAGACATTAGGACAGTCCTACAGAGAGAGGGAGAGGGGTGAGAGACATTAGGACAGTCATACAGAGAGGGAGAGAGGGAAAGACATTAGGACAGTCCTACAGAGAGAGGGAGAGGGGTGAGAGACATTAGGACAGTCCTACAGAGAGAGGGAGAGGGGGAAAGACATTAGGACAGTCCTACAGAGAGAGGGAGAGGGGTGAGAGACATTAGGACAGTCCTACAGAGAGAGGGAGAGAGGGGGAAAGACATTAGGACAGTCCTACAGAGAGAGGGAGAGAGGGAAAGACATTAGGACAGTCCTACAGAGAGAGGGAGAGGGGGAAAGACATTAGGACAGTCCTACAGAGAGAGGGAGAGGGGGAAAGACATTAGGACAGTCCTACAGAGAGAGGGAGAGGGGGAAAGACATTAGGACAGTCCTACAGAGAGAGGGAGAGGGGTGAGAGACATTAGGACAGTCCTACAGAGAGAGGGGGAAAGACATTAGGACAGTCCTACAGAGAGAGGGAGAGGGGTGAGAGACATTAGGACAGTCCTACAGAGAGAGGGAGAGAGGGAAAGACATTAGGACAGTCCTACAGAGAGAGGGAGAGGGGTGAGAGACATTAGGACAGTCCTACAGAGAGAGGGGGAAAGACATTAGGACAGTCCTTCAGAGAGAGGGAGAGGGGTGAGAGACATTAGGACAGTCCTACAGAGAGAGGGAGAGAGGGAAAGACATTAGGACAGTCATACAGAGAGAGGGAGAGAGGGAAAGACATTAGGACAGTCCTACAGAGAGAGGGAGAGAGGGGAGAGACATTAGGACAGTCCTACAGAGAGAGGGAGAGGGGGAGAGACATTAGGACAGTCCTACAGAGAGAGGGAGAGGGGTGAGAGACATTAGGACAGTCCTACAGAGAGAGGGAGAGGGGGAAAGACATTAGGACAGTCCTACAGAGAGAGGGAGAGAGGGGGAAAGACATTAGGACAGTCCTACAGAGAGAGGGAGAGAGGGGGAAAGACATTAGGACAGTCCTACAGAGAGAGGGAGAGAGGGAAAGACATTAGGACAGTCCTACAGAGAGAGGGAGAGGGGTGAGAGACATTAGGACAGTCCTACAGAGAGAGAGAGAGAGAGAGAGAGAGGGAAAGACATTAGGACAGTCCTACAGAGAGAGAGAGAGAGAGGGAAAGACATTAGGACAGTCCTACAGAGAGAGGGAGAGGGGGAAAGACATTAGGACAGTCCTACAGAGAGAGGGAGAGAGGGAAAGACATTAGGACAGTCCTACAGAGAGAGAGAGAGAGGGAAAGACATTAGGACAGTCCTACAGAGAGAGAGAGAGAGAGGGAAAGACATTAGGACAGTCCTACAAAGAGAGAGAGAAAGACATTAGGACAGTCCTACAGAGAGAGGGAGAAAGACATTAGGACAGTCCTACAGAGAGAGGGAGAGAGGGAAAGACATTAGGACAGTCCTACAGAGAGAGAGGGAGAGAGGGAAAGACATTAGGACAGTCCTACAGAGAGAGGGAGAGAGGGAAAGACATTAGGACAGTCCTACAGAGAGAGGGAGAGAGGGAAAGACATTAGGACAGTCCTACAGAGAGAGAGAGAAAGACATTAGGACAGTCCTACAGAGAGAGGGAGAAAGACATTAGGACAGTCCCACAGAGAGAGGGAGAGAGGGAAAGACATTAGGACAGTCCTACAGAGAGAGAGGGAGAGAGGGAAAGACATTAGGACAGTCCTACAGAGAGAGGGAGAGAGGGAAAGACATTAGGACAGTCCTACAGAGAGAGGGAGAGAGGGAAAGACATTAGGACAGTCCTACAGAAAGAGGGAGAGGGGTGAGAGACATTAGGACAGTCCTACAGAGAGAGGGAGAGGGAGAAAGACATTAGGACAGTCCTACAGAGAGAGGGAGAGGGAGAAAGACATTAGGACAGTCCTACAGAGAGAGAGGGAAAGACATTAGGACAGTCCTACAGAGAGAGGGAGAGAGGGAGAAAGACATTAGGACAGTCCTACAGAGAGAGAGGGAGAAAGACATTAGGACAGTCCTACAGAGAGAGAGAGAGGGGGGAAAGACATTAGGACAGTCCTACAGAGAGAGGGAGAGGGGTGAGAGACATTAGGACAGTCCTACAGAGAGAGGGAGAGGGAGAAAGACATTAGGACAGTCCTACAGAGAGAGGGAGAGAGGGGTGAGAGACATTAGGACAGTCCTACAGAGAGAGGGAGAGGGAGAAAGACATTAGGACAGTCCTACAGAGAGAGGGAGAGAGGGAAAGACATTAGGACAGTCCTACAGAGAGAGGGAGAGAGGGGGAAAGACATTAGGACAGTCCTACAGAGAGAGGGAGAGGGGTGAGAGACATTAGGACAGTCCTACAGAGAGAGGGAGAGAGGGAAAGACATTAGGACAGTCCTACAGAGAGAGAGAGAGAGAGAGGGAAAGACATTAGGACAGTCCTACAGAGAGAGGGAGAGAGGGAAAGACATTAGGACAGTCCTACAGAGAGAGGGAGAGACATTAGGACAGTCCTACAGAGAGAGGGAGAAAGACATTAGGACAGTCCTACAGAGAGAGGGAGAGAGGGAAAGACATTAGGACAGTCCTACAGAGAGAGGGAGAGACATTAGGACAGTCCTACAGAGAGAGGGGGAGAGAGGGAGAAAGACATTAGGACAGTCCTACAGAGAGAGGGAGAGAGGGAAAGACATTAGGACAGTCCTACAGAGAGAGGGAGAGAGGGAAAGACATTAGGACAGTCCTACAGAGAGAGGGAGAGGGAGAGGGGGAAAGACATTAGGACAGTCCTACAGAGAGAGGGAGAGAGGGAAAGACATTAGGACAGTCCTACAGAGAGAGGGAGAGGGAGAGGGGTGAGAGACATTAGGACAGTCCTACAGAGAGAGGGAGAGGGGGAAAGACATTAGGACAGTCCTACAGAGAGAGGGAGAGGGGTGAGAGACATTAGGACAGTCCTACAGAGAGAGGGAGAGGGGTGAGAGACATTAGGACAGTCCTACAGAGAGAGGGAGAGGGGTGAGAGACATTAGGACAGTCCTACAGAGAGAGGGGTGAGAGACATTAGGACAGTCCTACAGAGAGAGGGAGAGAGGGAAAGACATTAGGACAGTCCTACAGAGAGAGGGAGAGAGGGAAAGACATTAGGACAGTCCTACAGAGAGAGGGAGAGGGAGAGGGGTGAGAGACATTAGGACAGTCCTACAGAGAGAGGGAGAGGGGGAAAGACATTAGGACAGTCCTACAGAGAGAGGGAGAGAGGGAAAGACATTAGGACAGTCCTACAGAGAGAGGGAGAGAGGGAAAGACATTAGGACAGTCCTACAGAGAGAGGGAGAGGGAGAGGGGTGAGAGACATTAGGACAGTCCTACAGAGAGAGGGAGAGGGGGAAAGACATTAGGACAGTCCTACAGAGAGAGGGAGAGCGGGAAAGACATTAGGACAGTCCTACAGAGAGAGGGAGAGGGAGAGAGGGAAAGACATTAGGACAGTCCTACAGAGAGAGGGAAAGACATTAGGACAGTCCTACAGAGAGAGGGAGAAAGACATTAGGACAGTCCTACAGAGAGAGGGAGAGGGGGAAAGACATTAGGACAGTCCTACAGAGAGAGGGAGAGGGAGAAAGACATTAGGACAGTCCTACAGAGAGAGGGAGAGGGGGAAAGACATTAGGACAGTCCTACAGAGAGAGGGAGAGAGGGAAAGACATTAGGACAGTCCTACAGAGAGAGGGAGAGAGGGAAAGACATTAGGACAGTCCTACAGAGAGAGAGAGAGAGAGGGAAAGACATTAGGACAGTCCTACAGAGAGAGGGAGAGGGGGAAAGACATTAGGACAGTCCTACAGAGAGAGGGAGAGAGGGAAAGACATTAGGACAGTCCTACAGAGAGAGGGAGAGAGGGAAAGACATTAGGACAGTCCTACAGAGAGAGGGGGAGAGAGGGAAAGACATTAGGACAGTCCTACAGAGAGAGAGAGAGAGGGAAAGACATTAGGACAGTCCTACAGAGAGAGGGAAAGACATTAGGACAGTCCTACAGAGAGAGGGAGAGGGGGAAAGACATTAGGACAGTCCTACAGAGAGAGGGAGAGGGGGAAAGACATTAGGACAGTCTTACAGAGAGAGGGAGAGAGGGGAGAGACATTAGGACAGTCCTACAGAGAGAGGGAGAGAGGGAAAGACATTAGGACAGTCCTACAGAGAGAGGGGGAAAGAGGGAAAGACATTAGGACAGTCCTACAGAGAGAGAGAGAGAGAGAGAGAGAGAGAGGGAAAGACATTAGGACAGTCCTACAGAGAGAGGGAAAGACATTAGGACAGTCCTACAGAGAGAGGGAGAGAGGGAAAGACATTAGGACAGTCCTACAGAGAGAGGGGGAGAGAGGGAAAGACATTAGGACAGTCCTACAGAGAGAGAGAGAGGGAAAGACATTAGGACAGTCCTACAGAGAGAGGGAAAGACATTAGGACAGTCCTACAGAGAGAGAGAGAGAGGGAAAGACATTAGGACAGTCCTACAGAGAGAGGGAAAGACATTAGGACAGTCCTACAGAGAGAGGGAGAGGGGGAAAGACATTAGGACAGTCCTACAGAGAGAGGGAGAGGGAGAGACATTAGGACAGTCCTACAGAGAGAGGGAGAGGGGTGAGAGACATTAGGACAGTCCTACAGAGAGAGGGGGAGAGGGAAAGACATTAGGACAGTCCTACAGAGAGAGGGAGAGGGGTGAGAGACATTAGGACAGTCCTACAGAGAGAGGGAGAGGGGTGAGAGACATTAGGACAGTCCTACAGAGAGAGGGAGAGGGGTGAGAGACATTAGGACAGTCCTACAGAGAGAGGGAGAGGGGTGAGAGACATTAGGACAGTCCTACAGAGAGAGGGAGAGAGGGAAAGACATTAGGACAGTCCTACAGAGAGAGGGAGAGGGGGAAAGACATTAGGACAGTCCTACAGAGAGAGGGAGAGGGGAGAGACATTAGGACAGTCCTACAGAGAGAGGGAGAGAGGGAAAGACATTAGGACAGTCCTACAGAGAGAGGGAGAGGGGGAAAGACATTAGGACAGTCCTACAGAGAGAGGGAGAGGGGGAAAGACATTAGGACAGTCCTACAGAGAGAGGGAGAGAGGGAAAGACATTAGGACAGTCCTACAGAGAGAGGGAGAGAGGGAAAGACATTAGGACAGTCCTACAGAGAGAGGGAGAGGGGGAAAGACATTAGGACAGTCCTACAGAGAGAGGGAGAGAGGGAAAGACATTAGGACAGTCCTACAGAGAGAGGGAGAGAGGGAAAGACATTAGGACAGTCCTACAGAGAGAGGGAGAGGGGGAAAGACATTAGGACAGTCCTACAGAGAGAGGGAGAGAGGGAAAGACATTAGGACAGTCCTACAGAGAGAGGGAGAGAGGGAAAGACATTAGGACAGTCCTACAGAGAGAGAGAGAGGGGTGAGAGACATTAGGACAGTCCTACAGAGAGAGGGAGAGGGGAAAAGACATTAGGACAGTCCTACAGAGAGAGGGAGAGGGGGAAAGACATTAGGACAGTCCTACAGAGAGAGGGAGAGAGGGAAAGACATTAGGACAGTCCTACAGAGAGACGGAGAGGGGGAAAGACATTAGGACAGTCCTACAGAGAGAGGGAGAGGGGTGAGAGACATTAGGACAGTCCTACAGAGAGAGGGAAAGACATTAGGACAGTCCTACAGAGAGAGGGAGAGAGGGAAAGACATTAGGACAGTCCTACAGAGAGAGGGAGAGGGGGAAAGACATTAGGACAGTCCTACAGAGAGAGGGAGAGAGGGAGAAAGACATTAGGACAGTCCTACAGAGAGAGGGAGAGAGGGGAGAGACATTAGGACAGTCCTACAGAGAGAGGGAGAGGGGGAAAGACATTAGGACAGTCCTACAGAGAGAGGGAGAGAGGGGAGACATTAGGACAGTCCTACAGAGAGAGGGAGAGGGGGAAAGACATTAGGACAGTCCTACAGAGAGAGGGAGAGAGGGGAGAGGGGTTCCCTGTAAGGGAAGTTCCATGTAAGGTTTTAGGCAGATCCACACCCCTCATATTCAATGGGAGGGGAAAAACTGCATTAGGATGGGGGGGAAAGGATTGTATGGTTTCTTCTGACATACAGTAGTACTTATCTATAAGTTCAAAGGTAAGGAGGGGTTATAAATGCTAAAATTAGGTTGGGGGTGAATGCCTATTCCTTTTTAGATGAATAGTTAAGATCAACCACTACAAGACCAACCCCTACACCCCCCTCCCCCCTAGCCCTAGATCAGCTGAGCTGATACAGATCTTGGGAGCTTGCTATATGGTAAAAAAAAAAACTCGACCAATCCTTCCAGTAAGAGAGGCGTTTAGGTGCTGGTTTAGCGGTGGATCTGGGACCGTCCCCTAGTGTTAGTGTACCACTGCGTACCGCCACAGTACCCCCCGCAGTGTGGTCAGTTTTCCAAGGCAGGTTGATCTTGCCGCAGAAGGATCTGTGCTGGGACAGGTTCTTCACGTGGATGGCAATCAGCGGAACGAAGCCGTCCTGGACATGACCTGGTCAACGACAACACACAACCGATACCACAGAGTAAGAGGCTGGTTAGCAGGTATTACACACATCACAGTCGTGCTGTACTATAGGAAGCCCAGACCCAGTAAGCTGTAACACTAGAACAGCCGTGCCTTTTTTACCTACTAAAAGAGCCGTCTGGGGGGTCTTTAAAATGCTAACCTGCTATTTACACACAACGACCACTAGTTGGCCGCTTGTAAATTAGCCTGCACATATCGCACATATCTAGGAAAAGTCATGAAAGGAGAGTCCTGAAATTTGATTGAGTGCAAAGATATAACATCTTTTCTTTACTCACAGGGGTCAAAATGACCCCTCATGGCTGTTCTAGTTTAAGGCCCAGCTAGGGGATACATCCGTTCTCGTCTCCGTTAGAGGTTTCAGTTCAGGCTTCATATCAAACGGCGCTTTGACCGGATCTACTGTATAATAATAATAATAATAATAATAGTAATACATTATATTTATATAGCGCTTTTCCGGGGCTCAAAGACGCTGACAATATGGGGGAAACAGAAGACACAGAAACATAAAGCAACAGATAACATGAGCACATAGAGATACACAGAGTTAACAAACAGGCACAAGGAACAATTAACACAGCAATGTCCAGGGGGGGAGGAGGGTGGCAGGGTTAGGGGAGATGGTTAGGGGTAGGGAAGGTTGTATGCATGGGAGAACAGGTAGGCCTTGAGGTGGGACTTAAAAGTGGAGAGTGAGGGTGAGTCTCTGTATCCATAGAGCAAACGGTTAAGAGCCGCTTTCACTATCTTCCGTATCATTTCCTGGATTGTGTTTTCTTCCTTTACCTTTCCAACACTGGAGATGACGGAAACATCCCGAGATGATTTGGGTGACCGTGTTGTGAAGGACGAAGTGTAGTGAGTAACCATGGAGACCGTAGTTGGGGTCGCCATGGTTGACACAGGCCCTGTCTTCTAGCACCGAGTACGGCCTAGATGAGAGAAGACATGGGAACGAGTGAGTGTAAGAGAATGGATGTCAGTTATGTAACAGGAAAGCTCAACACGTGAGGAGTGAGAGGGCAATGGAGAGTGTGTAAGTGAACAGTGAACACGATTTTTGTCTTTGGAAGTGAGTTTGTATGTATAATGCATCAGCTTCTGGGTAGAGTTTCTTTTCTTTTTTTTTAAAATTTGTTTTTCAGATTTTATCCCCTTTTTTCACCCAATTTGGTAGCCAATTGAACCCAACCTAGCATCCAATTATCCCCTGCCTATTGCGAAGGATCCGCCGCACGACCCCGTAGCCGGCAGTCCCAGAGGAGGGCGCCAGGCAGACTAGCTGACTGGCTCCTCGAGCCCAGTACCGTTACTCCAGCACCAGACGGGGGCGGTGTTGCGCGACGGATCCTTGTCCGGAACTACTCCTATACCGCCCTCGGGAGCGGCCGCCCAATATGTCGCTCCCCGTGTGTGCCCCAGCCATATCCGGATCTGGCGAGCTGGGATACGATCCCAGTCCCCAGTGGGCAACTTGCACTAGTGGCCAGTGCTTAGACCGCTACACCACCGCGGGGCACCTGGGTAGAGTTTCTGAACGAGTATGACTGAATACATGAAAGGGTAACATATTTTATTTTAGTTCTCTTCTGCCAACTGGAAGCGAAGCAAGTGCGAGAAAACGTGACGCGACTGCACATCAGCATGCATTCTCACCAGTCACCAGAAGATGGCGCCATCACACCATGTAGGCTGCAATAAGGCCTCAAGCTCACCCACACAACCACATACCACGATAGGTATGCTATGCAGTGCAGGCTGTATACATCAGTCGTTAAACATTTTTACATTTTACCTTTATCCAAAGCGATTCACAAGAAACTAATTATATTCCGTTAACAATTAGCAACTAGGTCAAAGTGGTCAGTGGTTGCAGATAAAAATCAATAATTTCCTCAAGCTATGACATAACAAAAATGTAAAAAATAATAATAATAAAGGAAGGAATAATTATGTGTGATTATTATGTGTTGTTGTGAATCCTGGATGAAATCACACCAAAAAAACAAACAAAAAAACATACATAATTCATAAATCTGGGTAATGACCCCTCTGTCAAGTTAGAGTGACATCTGGTTTCCAGGGCGTCTTTAAACACTCTTTGAAACACTAAGCTTGCCATCTGTTGGCAATAAAGACATTTCAGAATGTGAGTAAAAGCTGCTGGCGTTGTCCTAAGCCAGGGGCAGCATAGCATACCAGATGGGAGAGCCCAGCAGACTCCTCTCCACCAGTTTGTGGAAGTGGAGGTTGACCATGGCAAAGGCAATGGCCTGGCTCTCGCTCTGCAGAGAGACAGAGAGGGAGAGAGAGAGAGAGAGAGAGAGAGGGAGGGGGGGAGAGAGAGAGAGAGAGGGAGAGAGAGAGAGGGAGGGGGAGAGAGAGAGAGAGAGAGGGAGAGAGAGACAGAGAGAGAGGGAGAGAGAGAGAGAGAGAGAGACAGAGAGGGAGAGAGAGAGAGAGAGGGGGAGATAGAGAGAGACAGAGAGGGAGGGAGAGAGAGGGAGGGGGAGAGAGAGAGAGAGAGGGAGAGGGAGAGAGAGACAGAGAGAGAGGGAGAGAGAGAGAGACAGAGAGGGAGAGAGAGAGAGAGAGAGGGGGAGAGAGAGAGAGAGACAGAGAGGGAGGGAGAGAGGGAGAGAGAGAGGGGGAGAGAGAGGGAGAGAGAGAGACAGAGAGAGAGGGAGAGAGAGAGAGAGAGACAGAGAGAGAGAGAGAGAGAGAGAGAGGGAGACACAGAGAGAGAGAGAGAGAGAGAGAGAGGGAGACACAGAGAGAGAGACAGAGACAAAGAGAGAGGGAGAGAGAGAGAAGATTTTAGAGCTTACCTTGAGGGACCCTATTGTTCAATCAGGTGACCAGGTTTCCTTGACAACCATGGTGTTTTAAAAAAACAAAAAACAATTAGAGTAGCCACCAAGGACGGAGCTGGGCAGCTGAGGTAGTAAACTGCAATGTCTACAAGCCATGCAGGTGACATTCTATAACGACAAGCCATGCAGGTGACATTCTATAACGACAAGCCATGCAGGTGACATTCTATAAGCCCACGGTCCAAACTATGGCGACGACAAAAATATTATTTCGAATACAGCAGTGTTTCCCCCATACATAGCAGAAACTGTGGGCTGCCATAATAGTCTAATTTGTCCCACCATAGTCCCATTACAAACCGAAAGTATTTTTAGCGCCGTTTTATTTTACCTTTTTGTACATACCCATTTTTTTTTCTTCCAATACTGACAACCCACTTTCTGTTTTTAATAATAATAATAATAATAATAATAATAATAATAATAATAACAAACATTTATTTGTATAGCACTTTTCCTGCAAACGTTGCAGCTCAAAGTGCTTTAATCATTAGAATCATAATTTAATTATTTAGTCATTTAAAGGCAATATTAAAAAGATGGGTTTTCAGTCTTGACTTGAACATATTTGCTGAGGTTGCATCCCTAATGTAAACTGGCAGTGCATTCCACAATTTGGGTGCATAAAATAAGAATGCAGCCTCACCAAATCTCTTCTATTGTACAGAGAAAACCAGCGTCAGAAGACCTGAGAGCTCTATTGGGCTGATATGCTAGCAAAAGGTCTTTCAGATATTCTGGTGCTATGCCAGTGAGAGCTTTATAAACAAGCAGAAGGATCTTGAAATCTATTCTGAACTTAACAGGAAGCCAGTGTAGAGTCCCTAAAATATGAGATAATAATAATAATAATAATAATAATAATAATAATAATAATAATAATAACCAACTACAGGCTTCAATCTAAAATGGGATATTAGGTTATATATAAAATATAATGTTTGGCTTGATATGTATAATATATATTGTTGGGTAGAGCCATAGATTACATACTCTCCGGAAGCCTATGAGGAGACCAGGAGGGAAGAGCACCAGCCTGACCAGTTTGTCTTTGCCAACGAGGACCCCATTCCCAGAGAAGGTGCTTTGGTCAAACGTGGCTACCAGTGATGGCCAGACAGGTCTGAGGGGGGAGACAGAGGAACGCATATCACTAACATACCACAAAGATACAATAACATGACTTGAATGTGTGGAAGGATGGATGGATGACAGATACTGGAAGCAAAACAGATGTGTGGATGGATGGATGGATGGATGACAGATACTGGAAGCAAAACAGATGTGTGGATGGATGGATGGATGGATGGATGGATGGATGGATGGATGACCGATACTGGAAGCAAAACAGATGTGTGGGTGGATGGATGGATGGATGACCGATACTGGAAGCAAAACAGATGTGTGGGTGGATGGATGGATGGATGGATGGATGGATGGATGGATGGATGGATGGATGGATGGATGACCGATACTGGAAGTAAAACAGATGTGTGGATGGATGGATGGATGGATGGATGGATGGATGGATGGATGGATGGATGGATGACAGATTACTGGAAGTAAAACAGATATGTGGATGGATGGATAGATGGATGGATGACCGATACTGGAAGTAAAACAGATGTGTGGATGGATGGATGGATGGATGGATGGATGGATGGATGGATGACAGATTACTGGAAGTAAAACAGATGTGTGGATGGATATCTGGAGCCGTTGGCTGGACAGCAGTGTGAACGTGTGCATGTGTGTGTGTATGTGTGTGAGTGTGAAAGTTAGAGAGATACAGAGTCATAGGGATGGATGGAGACTGACTTGTTGAGGGACACCAACCTGAGGCTGTTGGGGGCACCTCTAACGACCCCGTGGACCTGCAGGGTAGAGAGTTTGTAGAAGAGAGGCCAGACCCCACTGTTCCAACACACAGTCACAGAGGAATCGGAGAAGTAGGCGTGGCCTTGCTTAAACGTGCCCTTGCACCCATGTTTGTCTGTCACCGTGATCTCCCAGGTTACATGCTGGTTTCTGAAAGGGAAGGATGTTGCCATGACAATGTCAAGTTTTC
Source organism: Nansenia antarctica (assembly GCF_963989245.1). NCBI lineage: Eukaryota > Metazoa > Chordata > Actinopteri > Argentiniformes > Microstomatidae > Nansenia > Nansenia antarctica. The sequence goes on from NC_137675.1 coordinate 78,941,863, forward strand.
ATATTCATATTATACCTGTACTTTTCCTATTCCTGTGTTTGGCCATACAACCGCACACATATGTGACAGCAGCTGGTGAAAGCGGGAACTAACTACTACCTAGTTAGTGTAGAGTAGTGGGGATTATTCATCGAATCCATTGCAATGCAATTGTTTTGGCTTGACTAGCGAGTGTGTCATTGATTTTCAACAACGTTGACATTTAATTACTTTTTTCAGAAAGTTTTATTTTATTTTATTGGTTGCCAACTTGTTCCCACTTCCACCAGCTGCTGTCCACATATTGTGACTCTGAAGGTGCAGCAAACATGATGACCCAATAAAATACCAATGACTTGCAATAGCTGAGATGAAACTGCAGCTATTGAGATACATGTTTGCAGGGTTCCTACACGTTTCAACAAGTCAAATTTAAGACCTTTTTAGACCTCTATGAATATAATTTTAGACGTATTCGTGACAACATATGATAGCTATTTGTCATCCTCAAGGTGATGAAATGAGGGATTTCACTGCCATACAGACAAAAAAGTCTGAAGGATAATTAATATAAAATAAATATTGGTTCCAGCTTGATTAATTGCCGCGTAAATAGATGTGGTCGGACTGATGTCCTTGCAGGATCTCATTTTTAAGACCGAATAACTGAAATGTGGGACCTTTTTAGGCCTTCTAAATCGGATTGCTGGATTTTAGACTTTAAGGCCCAAGGGGACCTGGGGGAATTACCCTGACTGGTATTTGACTGAAGAGATTGAGTGACGGTGTGTTCTCACTAGCACATTTGCTTCACTTGGAATCGAGTTTAGGATAAAATTCGCTTTGCTCTGCGTCGTTTGGAGCTGTGAGAACGCGCATTCGAAGTCGCTCCCGGAGCAAACAACCAACACATGCTCCGCTTGAAAAGGGTGGTTTCGCTCCGGTTAGAAACGACGCATCGAGGCTGTCCATAGGAAAACAACAGCGCATGCGTGTTGATTTGGATAAGAGCGGGATGAACGGGCAATTTTTTTTTTCTTCTGACCAATCAACTACCACGTCTGTTGCTTCGACTGCGTATGTTACTTCGTTTACATAAAGGGCGGTGAGAACGCTAATCAGAGAAATAATTTATGCAACAATGTTGCAAACTCATCCACTTCCTCCGGGTCCTGATTCAGACTTTCATGTGAGAACATGACCTGAGTGTTTCAGCAAACCTGAGGACTCTCTCTGTCTGGCTGGGCAGCCCTGTGTTGCGGTTGGTGTCCCTCAGCTGACTCCTCCACTTGTTGTCGATGTATCCCGTCATGGCCCTGAAGTAAATCCTCTTCCAGTAGCCCTCGGGCCTGTCCAGAACACCCACGGCACTCCGATTCTGCCCAGCCTCGTCCAACCATTTCGGCCTCCACATGTACTCTGTAGAGTACAACTTGTGCCACACTGCACTGAAAATAAGCCAATTAATGTCAGGTGCCCCACTGGACTGATATGGATACATTTTGTGTCAGCTATTGTCTGATCCTTACTTGTTGTTGGCCAGCAGATTAAACAGCTTGTTGACACAGCTAAGGCAGTAGAGCGAAAAGGCATCCAGGTATGAAACGATCTTCATCAGCATCTCAGGTGGCAATCTAATGAAATGTCAATTAGGAATCATGATTCAAAACGCAAATTAAAGTGGTCCATCTCAATCGGCAGAGCTAATCTATGTTGAGCTAACTGAAACTAATACAAATATTCTGTTCAGAAAGGAGGACACAGGCAACAGAGAATGCAATACAGTTCATTGCTGAAGGTGTGGACTTTACTACTACTACTACTACTACTACTACTACTACTACTACTACTACTACTACTACTACTACTACTACTACTACTACTACTACTACTACTACTACTACTACTACTACTACTACTACTACTACTACTACTACTACTACTACTACTACTACTACTACTACTACTACTACTACTACTACTACTACTACTACTACTACTACTACTACTACTACTACTACTACTACTACTACTACTACTACTACTACTACTACTACTACTACTACTACTACTACTACTACTACTACTACTACTACTACTACTACTACTACTACTACTACTACTACTACTACTACTACTACTACTACTACTACTACTACTACTACTACTACTACTACTACTACTACTACTACTACTACTACTACTACTACTACTACTACTACTACTACTACTACTACTACTACTACTACTACTACTACTACTACTACTACTACTACTACTACTACTACTACTACTACTACTACTACTACTACTACTACTACTACTACTACTACTACTACTACTACTACTACTACTACTACTACTACTACTACTACTACTACTACTACTACTACTACTACTACTACTACTACTACTACTACTACTACTACTACTACTACTACTACTACTACTACTACTACTACTACTACTACTACTACTACTACTACTACTACTACTACTACTACTACTACTACTACTACTACTACTACTACTACTACTACTACTACTACTACTACTACTACTACTACTACTACTACTACTACTACTACTACTACTACTACTACTACTACTACTACTACTACTACTACTACTACTACTACTACTACTACTACTACTACTACTACTACTACTACTACTACTACTACTACTACTACTACTACTACTACTACTACTACTACTAATACTAATACTAATACTACTACACCATTTTAAGCCAGGTCCTAGCACCTGGCATTATTGGCATTATAAGTGAACAGAGGTATAGCCTATGCGCCTACCTCGCCATGTCGTTTTGAGTACAGACGCCTGGTTTGACAGCATGTTTGGAAGAGCTTGCTGGTGCAGGATGGCTGACTGCTGGTGCAGGATGGCTGACTGCTGGTGCAGGATGGCTGACTGCTGGTGCAGGATGGCTGACTGCTGGTGCAGGATGGCTGACTGCAGGAGCCTGATGTGGCATCGCCACTGACTCATAGTCAGCATAGTTTGACACTAAGCACCTACAATTCAGAAATCAAAGACGCATTTGCAAGTAAAGCACACTAACAAAAATGGCACTTCAGAAAAAGTCAAATCAGCTTGCTGTGGGGTTGGCAGTGGCATGCCAGATTATGTCTGTCTGCCAAATACTGTCGCTTGCATCTCCTTGCACTTGAATAGCATTAAGGTTGATGCAGGTTCACTAGTTAGCTATAGCTTTTATGTTGGCATGGCCATTTTATATTAAAACACCTGCTAGCATTCTAGCATGCTAATTTCACACGTAATTTGCTCAACTAATGTTACGGAGTTGCCACAAAGTACAACCAAAGTAGTGATAAATATAATTCCATAATTGGACACTACTTTGTTTCCAATCATAGCTAGCTAGCTTACTTACTTTCTTAGCTAGCTTACTTACTTTCTTAGCTAGCTTACTTACTTTCTTAGCTAGCTTACTTATCAAATGTACATTTGTGATGAGAGGCGTTATGGAGCAACCACATTAATGACATCAGCCGGACACTAGTTGGCATGACAGCGGCTAGCTTGTTCACTTAGCCCCCGGCGTGCACACCACCTGGCCCGCTGAACATGTAGTTACAAACACACTTAACCCATGGGTGTTTGGGGGTTCTGCGAGGGTATTGTCCCTAGAAGTCTTCATGTTTGCCGTCGGACCATGGCCCCTCAACGCGGCTCTGAAACTCGCCAAAGGTTTTCCGCGCCCAGCAGCCATTACAGCATCCTTCTGTTAACGTAGAGGCTGCGTTCGTAAATTCGCTCTGGAATCTGATCAACGCTCATGGAATGCCTCTTGTCCAATCAAATTACTTAGTTCCTTTATGACGTTGAACCCAGTGAGCGCTCCGGCGCTCTCAGAGCGAGTTTACGAACGCAGCCAGAGACGGAGATGGATTGGCTGGGCTGGGCATTGCCATACGTATATAATGGTGGGCATTGCATGGGGGCATGTATGGGCATTGTCATACGAATGTAATATCTATGGGCATTACACACTCAGAGTTACTGTTATGTGTTAATTACCTCAATGACAAATGTGACAAAATATATGCGTCAACGACCATTCTTTCCACAGCGAAGAGATGTTGACGACTGTCTGTCACCCATGTCTCAGCGCCCAAACCCAGACAGCGACCCTGACGTGATGTACAGCACTGTGGTTCATAACCAGAACATGGCGACACACAAGGTACAATAAAACATGCTTACCCATTGATGCTGCTGTCTGGAATACCCCCCAGGGAAGATGTGGAGGGTCAATGTAAACATTTTACCCACTTATTTGGGTCTACCATTCCATCCCAGAATAACTCTCTCTCTCTTTCGTGTCTTCCAGCGGGACCAAACCCCTGACGATAGCGTGACATACAGTACCGTCATCACCAAGAGCAGGACCCAATGAAATGTAAAAACAAAGCTAACCATGTACATCACAACCAATAAATGTACATTTTGAGATCCTTGAATCACAAGGTTTGTGTCGGTGCCCTGCTTGATTAGCACTATATACAGTTGAACTTGAATTCCTGACATTTAATCCAAGTAAACATTCCTTGTCTTAGGTCAGTAATCACTACTTTATTTTAAATGTGAAATGTCATAGATAGTAGAGATTATTTCAGCTTTTATTTGTTTCATCACATCCCCAGTGGGTCAGAAGTTTACATACATGGTGTAACTGAGTTAGATTTGTAGGCCTCCTTGCTTGCACATGCTTTTTCAGTTCTGTCCACACATTTTCTATAGGGTTGAGGGCAGGGCTTTGTGATAGCCACTCCAATACCTTGACTTTGTTGTCCTTAAAGTGTAAAAAAAAAACTCAAACTGATGGCTAAGAAACACATTGGGTGTGTGTAGTGTACGTGTGAAAAACATCCCTGCGGTTCATCTGACTCAGACACTTCTCAGTATTATTCTCTGGTGCCACAAACACTCACTGTACTTTTTTCTCTACTCTAGGTGTACTTTACTTTGCTCAATTTAGCTGGATTTTTCTTAGGAGCTCTTATGTTTTTGACTCCGCAATGTAGACACTGGTATGGTGCTAGATAGAGAATATGAGGTTGAAAAATGTGAAGTGTCCCTTTAATAGTGTACTTTTCACTTTATCTGGAACCGTATTGGGACATTCTCAGGACCTTATAAGGACCATTCTGGAACCATTTTGTAACATTTTCAGCACCAGTATCTTTTTGGGAGGTTCTCTGGTCATTTTCATCTTAAATAATCTTAGTTTGATATCTTGTTTTTCTGTAAACTATAGTTTATAACTATAGTAGATTGTATTCATTGAAGACAACAATTTCAAGTGAAAGGTGTAATTTATTAGCAAATATAAAATCCATCAATTGTATGAAATATATAAGAATAGAGTAATGTTCAGGAATCAAATGTATGAACAAATGCTTTTAATAATCATATGAAATTATTTACAAGGAATAGATGATTACTGTGATATGTCATAAAATACTACGATAATGCCTTCAGTGTGGCTGCACCTACCCTCTGGAACTCTCTCCCCATAGTGATCCACAACGCCCCCACCCTAGACTCCTTCAAATCAGCCCTCAAAACCCATCTGTTTACCAAGGCCTTTGGCCCCTAGTCACTGTTTCTGTTTTGTTTTGTTTGTTTTCTGTTTTGTCTGTCTGACCATTTCCTCTAGAATTGTAAAGTGTCCTTACAGGGTTTTATGGGTTTTATGAAAGGCGCTATACAAATCCAAGTTGTTATTATTATTTATGTTTATATTTGCTTTATCCTGAAGATGTATTACAGTGTATGGGACATACAGTTGAATGGACAAATCAGGGGTTGCATGGTTTGGATCACCCAATATCATCACCCAGGCCTCTAAGAGGAGAAAAGCTTGCACAGATGTCTAAGAAAATTCCTACTGTTGCTTATATATATATATTAAAAAAAAAAAGTGATTACAAGAAGTACATTTGTGTAAAGTAAGTGAATCATTTAGTCATCAACTTCTACCACTTCTACCATTGAGAGCATCCTCACCGACTGCATCACAGTGTGGTACGGCAACTGCACTGTGTCCGACCGGAAGGCCCTGCAGTGGGTGGGGAAAACCGCCCAGCGCATCAGCACCAAACTCGCTACCAGAGTCCCTCCAGGCAGACCGGTGTCAGGGGAGGGCAGCAAGCATCATCAAGGACACCTCGCACCCCAGCCACGGTCTGTTTGATCCCCTACCATCTAAGAGACTCAGGAAGTACAGAATCCTCAGGTTCCGCACCAGCAGGCTAGAGAACAGCCCTAACCCAGCTTTCACAGACATGTCACTCTGATGAACACCCCCCCCACACACACACACACACACACCCCCCCCACACACACACACACACACACACACACACACACACACACACACATAGGGTACAATGACCCTTGTACTCTGCAATGACAATAAAGTTAAATCTAATTTAATCTCATCTCATTTACCCGTCCATCTTCAGTAGGCTAAGGTCTCAAAATATTATTATTTTGCACATAACAACTTCAGTTAATGACAGTTGGGACCATATCAATGCTTAATTGATTAGAAGGATATACTGTATTTATACAACAGTTAGTTCCGACCAAGTAATTTGATTGGACAAGAGGCATTCCATGAGTGCCGATATACAGTATAACATCCCTGGGACCTTTAACTATATGTATCACTCCGCCGCACAGGTGTTCTAATAAATGACTAAGCAGTTGTAGTTCAGTTGCGGAACTATTTTTTTGTTGGTGGAGCCAAAATAAATGATTAAATAAACAAACAAATCATAATCTGTTGTCGCTTATTACTGTTAACTAATAAATAGCGCTGTAGAACTGTTGTATAAAAGCAATATCACACTCGAGGTCGTGCTGTTATACTGAATATCAGCACGGCTGTGATTCGGTCGTAGACTCGTAGGTCCGAGGCCGCAGGCCTGTATAACAGCACTCCCTCTCGTGTGATATTATTTAAGCAATAAGCATACATTGGACTAAACATGAGGATCCTAGTATGCAGCATTGTTAGTATACTAATATATACTGTACATATAGGCCTAGTAAATGCAGTAGGCCTATGAGCTTTTGGACAAGGCCTAAAACAGGAGTCATAATAAGGGTCATGAAAAGGTTTATTTAAAGTGTAAACGAAGCAGAACACGTTTTCAGCGGTTATTCAATATCGCACCTTTGAAGACAGGAACAGAGTGGCATACTATGAATCGTACAAAGGACACAAATTCAGGACAATGTGTTATAGTCTGCCGCAATGGAGGTTAACGCTTGCCGGTCACACCGTGGAAATCCATACATTTCAAATGGAACTTTGCTTGCGTGCCTCTGCTTTGCATTTCTGATGAAATTATTTCAAATGTTCACATGGTTAGCAGCTTTGTCTTTACGTTTTACTGGGGCCCTGCTCTTGGTGACGGTACTGTACGTCACGCTATCGTCAGGGGTTTGGTCCAGCTGGAAGACATGAAAAAGAGATAGACAAAGATTTGTGGGTAAATGTTCACATTAGCAGGATCAATGAGTAAGCATGTGTTATAGTAGGCTACCTTGTGTGCTGCCCTGTTCTGCTTATGAACCACGGTGCTGTACATCACGTCTGGGTCGCTCTCTCGGTTTGGGCCCTGAGTGATGACAAAAATAAACGATTCCTGGCATTATATTACTTTGCTTTAGCCTATCATGACACAGAAGAATGTCACTGTTGGTGTACTACTTGAACATATCACTAGACCGCGCCAGACCTCCACCTTTCCTCATGAGTAAAGACAGCTTACCTTGTGTGCTGCCCTGTTCTGGTTATGAACCACAGTGCTGTACATCACGTCTGGGTCGCTGTCTGGGTTTGGGCCCTGAGACACGGAAGAGAGACAGACAGAGAGACAGGAAGAGAGACAGACAGAGAGACAGGAAGAGAGACAGACAGAGAGACAGGAAGAGAGACAGACAGAGAGACAGGAAGAGAGACAGGTTTTATGATATTGTTACTCCCCATATCCCCTAGATTCTATATGGGGTTGTAACAAAGGACTATCGGGTTAAAGTATAGCTTTTGTTTTATACATTATTATTATACATGTTGATTTCACCGTTCTGAAATTACATTTGTTATACATAGTCAAATAAAAAGCTGAGAATCTCTACTTTAACCTCAAACCTAAAATAAATGTTTCACAGTCCCATTACTTACACAGGGCACTGCATGTGATTTTGTAACCATCCCCTTAAGTCTGAGGTAAAAGGTAAATAACTACTTTACAAGACCATTACTGCTGATCATGTGAAGGTTGGCTTCATGCTTGCCTTGTGTGCTGCCCTGTTCTGGTTATGAACCACAGTGCTGTACATCACATCAGGGTCGCTGTCTGGGTTTGGGTCCTGAGTCACGGAAGAGAGACAGACAGAGAGACAGACAGAGAGACAGACAGAGAGACAGACAGAGAGACAGACAGAGAGACAGACAGAGAAGGATCCTCAGATACACACTGCAGAGAGGGAGTTATCTGACTCTTTCATGCCGTTTATCACAGCTTGGAGTTCAAAATCAAGCTCTTTTTTTTGGGGGGGGGGGGGGGCAGGGGGGACGATGCAGTGTTGTAGAAGTATAATCCCAACCCTCAAAATTAGGTCTTTTGAGTGACACGTGACTCTTTTGACACTTTCCCTTGTTGAAATTCAGCAGAAATGCTGTTGGAATGTTGCTGCTAGTTTGTTGAAGAGCATCTTCAGCATCCTTCAAATCCTCATCCTCACATACAAAGCCCTCCATAGCCTTACCTGACTGACCTCCTTCTCCCCCACCGCCCTACCCGTACCCTCCGATCCTCATCCATTGTTCCCCTCACTGTCCCACCCTCAAAACTCAAAGGCTTCGGTCACCGTGCCTTTTCACGAGCTGCACCCCGCCTCTGGAACTCTCTCCCCCAACCACTCAGACTCACCCTCACTTCTCACTTTTAAATCCCACCTCAAAACCTACCTGTTCTCCCATGCCTACAGCCTCCCCTACCCCTAGCCATCTCCCCCATCCCGGCGCCCCCGCCCCCCCCCCCCTTGACACCCATACAACCTCCCCTACCCCTACCCATCTCCCCTAACCCTGATCAGCAGACTGCAAAGGAATGAAACAGGGGATTAAAGGGACATTTCACAATGTTTAACCTCACATGCATTATCTCAAGCACCATACCAGTGTCTATATATGTGACAAAGATGTTTTCTATGTTCTTTTGTGAAAAAAATGTTTTTGAGAAAAGGTCAGAAGATTGAAAAATGTAATGTAATGTTAACCCAACCTGTCTGTCTTAACATCCAAACCACGGTGTGTTTTAGCAATGTTAATGGTCAAACTGCTTTCCCACAGCTAGCCGATGGCTCAAAGGATGTATCAGGAGGAAAAAGACAGCCATCTCAGCAGAGGTTGGAGAGAGAGGGGGGGGGGGCTGGGTGGAGAGGGAGAGAGTCAGAGGGAGAGGGGGGGGGGGGGAGAGAGAGAGAGAGAGAGAGAGAGAGAGAGAGAGAGAGAGAGAGAGAGAGAGAGAGAGAGAGAGAGAGAGAGAGAGAGAGAGAGAGAAGGGTGTAAGGGTAAGGGATAGTAACATGAGTAGCTTACCACTGAGGTGTACCCTGCCTGGTCCTTGGCCTTGTTGACCCCTGAAATAGATAGGAGATTCATCTCTTTTGGAGTTACAGTAGAATAAGATGATCCTGAATCTAAGTTACAAAGTCATACTTTTAATCGATGATTATACTTACTATGCCTTCTCAACATTCTCCATACGGTCAAGGCAGCAGCTACCACCAGCACCAACAGGCCCAGAGGAATGAGCAGGAACTGAGGGTTGAAGTCCCTGATGAAGAGCAAAAAAAGCTTACAATGAAATGCATTCTATACAGAACTGTAGAGACCTTGTGTCCCTTCTTGTGGTGGCTGATTAAGAGTACTCCAATAGATATAATACTGACTGGCTTTGTGCCGTAAACAATAAAATAAAAAGGAAATGAGGAATGTCCAAAAATGAAGTTAAAGTTGAACTCAAAATGGCTTTATTCCATATTCCAGGTTTCTCAAAGGTAAAATAAATGTATCTTTAGTACTTTGTAGTATAAACAAAATCAAACAAAGGCACATCCAACAGAGGCAAAGACCAGACGTTAAAAGCTATAAGCCTCTAATCAGCAACACCTGGCCTTCTCTTGGCCAGGACTATATCCCTTCTCCTCCTCCAATCAACGACACCTGGCCCTCTCTTGGCCAGGTCTTTCTCTCCTCCAAACCTGTAGATGCCATGGTGACAAAGACATACTCACAAGAACATGAATCGGCTTCTACAAGAACCATGGATAATTATCCTAATATCATAGGGGTCATTCATCTATATTTTCACTCTTATAATTGGGAAATACTTTATCACTTTTCAGTGTTCTTAAACCTCTCAAGTACAAAATAAGGAACTTGACTATAATGTCAACAACAACTGAGAGTCGATGAGGTTGAGAAAGAGGTCCTACGTGTTGCCATAGTAATATTCTACCAAGGGGGAAGTTGTGTACATGTTTCTACTTCCTTTACTGTAAGGAATAGGAACAGAAGATTTTTCATGTTGTCATCTTATCTCTTGAATCTATGAGAAATGCTGCTGTCTCAATACTGACTTGGGATGTTCCTCTTTGTCATCTTCCTCTTCGTCATTTGTCTGTTCTTCATCCCCCGCTTCTGCTATGGTTGTGTCTATGGCGACAGGAGAGTTGGTTTTGGGCGGACAAGGCTGAGACAGTTTAGTGGTTGGAGCTGTACAGTACAGTACTGTACAGTACAACCAACTGACGGGGATGGCAGTAAAGAATCATGATTCATTTGATTTGAACATTCAATAATTCTATTATGCCTCGTCTAAGACTCTGTGTAAGACTACTTGATTCGATTACACTCTTTTGGGTTCCATGTAGTACGCTTTTGATTGACTATGTATAGTAACATTCCTTGATTCAACAACCACATTTTCAATATGAATGTCGATACCATGTGATGAAGGTGACATGGTGGAAAATGGTTAGAATAATGGACAAAGTCATAATCGACAACAGTCAGTAAACAATCAACAATTCAATAATAAGTCATCCAAAAGTCATACTCTGTATTGTAGTGTGTCTGTTAACAGTGATACGAACAGGTATCTGCAGGTCTCCCTTGGAACAATAGTACCAGCCAGTGTTGTCCATCTTCAGTCCACTTATCGTCACGACAAAGTTGAAGTGACCGAAGTTTGGTACCGTACGTAAAGCCACTGAAGTTCCATCTAAACTCCCAGATGTCTCCACACAAGAGCCCCCCAACCTGCACCACCGCCTGGCTCCGATAAATACATAGTAACAGTTGACAGTGACCTCCCCTCCCTCAACCCCCATCACCTCCTGTTGGTCCACATACAGGACTGGAGGACCTGAACACAGAAGGATGAATCACTTCAGGGTTGCATTTATGGTAAGATCAGTCATACCAATCAAAACATGATTTATAGGAATGAAACTCAGTAGATGATGTTTGTTTGAGCAGAGAGACGGGTGAGAAGTGCAGGGATCTAACCTGGGACCACAGACAGGTGCATATATGTACCAACATCCGGTCCATTTCTTTCAACAGCACACCAGTAATGACCTGTGTCCCCTAGTTGCAGATTGGTCATGGTCACAGTGAAGACCCCTCCAGCTACATTGTCAGAGACTGACACTCCAGCAGTATTCACAGAGTTGGTTTTTATTACGATGGAGCAAGAAGAAAAGTAATATCCCCTACACAAGTACTTGACATGGTTTCTGTAGCTCTGTTCATAGAGACATGGGATGGTGATGGAGCCTCCCCTCTTCACAGAGACTCGACTCACTGTGGACAGACTTTGAACACCTGGAAAAACAACAACAGAAACACCCTCAGATTTGCTTGTTTCAAATACAGTTGGTGTAATAATACACCATATAATGCACTATATAATAACACACATCATATTTCAACTTTTCATCTTCATCAATTACTGTTTCAGAGAGAAATCCTGTTAGAAACATGCTTTGCTTTTCACAATGCAATACTCATATCACTTTTCATATGATTGTCTTATCATTACATACTCTACTAATGATAACTCAACCATTTGGTAGGCCTATAGACAATCCACTGCTTTCCTTACAGTGAGGTTTTTATTATTTTATTTTTTATTTAGCCCTTATTTAACCAGGGTCGGTCCCATTGAGATACAATGATCTCTGTTTCAAGGGAAGCCTGGCCAAGACAGCAGCTTAAAAACATCAAGTTTCAACAGTTAAAACAAACAGCACAATTACACAATAAAACACACCAGATCAACAACAAAAAATAGACAAAATACAATTTGATCAGAGCAATAGGATAAAAATAATGGGACTTTCATATAAAATATAAAGGTTTATGAAAGGTTTATGGATTCTGAGAGCTATTGAATGATACAGTAATACAACCTTTATTTAAACTCCACTGAGGTTCCCCTCATTTACAGAGACGATGAGTGACAAAAATAGTAATAGATACAAGTAGATAGAAATAGTAGTAGATAAAACAAAGTAAAACATAATCTCATGCACAGAATGAAATCAAGAATAAAAACAAGGATAAGAGAATAAAGAATAAGATAAAGATAAGAGAATATATATATTATTTTTTTTAAAGATCAGCTAAAACAATAACAAACTGAAGTGCAGTGATTATAGATCAAAACCTTGAACTGTGCAAAGTTTGGAAGTACATCAATCTTTAAAGTGCATTGCAGATCATTCCAAGAGCTAGGAGCACTAAAGCAGAAGGCAGTCTTTCCCAGGGTAGAATGTACTCGGGGGACAGTACGCCTAAGTAAGTCATTTGCACGTGTAGAACAAGTATAATATATAAATAATAAATACTGTGTACAGTATAGCATAATTTTTTAGTCTGCCTTTAAGGCCATACAAACTTGATTCATTGTCCAACAGATTTTCAGAACAGTGAGACACAAATAAATAAAAAATAGAAAAACAGGCGAATATCCATCTTAGATGGATAAACATGAAAAGTATTTATATAAACAGGCTTCCTGCACTTACCAGAGAGTCCACTGAGGACGAGAAGGATGCAGACGACAGGGAGGAGATGAGGAGCCATGTGTGGATGAGAGAGCGTGAGTGTGGGAGAATGTGTGTGTGAGTGAGCGAGTGTGTGTGTGTGTGTGTGTGTGTGTGTGTGTGTGTGTGTGTGTGTGTGTGTGTGTGTGAGAGAGTCAGAGAGCGTTAGTGTAAGTATTTGTGGGTGTGTCAGGGACCAAGGCACCAATTGGACTGAGTCTACATCACTGTTTTAACCCCCTCCCCTCTCTCACATCACTGTTTTAACCCCCCTCCCCTCTCTCACTCTCTTCCTGATTATCATAGACATGTTTTCAACCCTGTTCCCTGTGCAAAACCATGTTTATCTATGGGCCACAAAGGTGTAATAAACAATGAGATCTGCATTACGTGACGTACATTCCATCTCTGAATTTGTTCGTGATCTACTCCCTCACCTGTCCCCAGCAAACGATGCATGTTGGCCTGTCTGCCTGGGGTTCCACTGGTCCTGTTTGTTAGTCATGGGCTCAGGATACAGTCCTTACAGAGCAGCCATTTGTAACGAATAAACAAAGTGTAGAATGACGTCAATATTCTGGTTAATATCATGGTTAATGAATTTAGATGAGATATTTCCTTGCTTTGATTGCCTTGAAGAACAGTTCACAGATGCTAAAAGTAGGAAGTTCAACGTGATATCTTGTTTGTTCAACGACTTTTATTAGCAAAGCATTTAAGTACACATTGGTTGTGTTTCACAGGTATACTTGGGTCCTTATAATTAAACAGTGAACCATAGACAGTATGGATTTGTGGATACTTTATAGACTCAGTCCATGTTCAGAACTACCTCTCAGGTGAATACAGTACAATCTGGAACTCATCGACTGTAAACTATGTGATGGTCGTGTGACAGGTGGGGTTCAAACCTGGGTCGACCGCATGGGAGACACACGCGTCTACCGTTAGGCCAAGAGGACATTTTCAATTTCTAAGGCCAGTAGAGTTAACATGTCTCAGCCAGGGCTACCTCATCACAAGAGTGTGATTCTAAATCACCTCTGCTACATTCACACAGCATTTAGTTCTACATTACTTTTTACATTTTAGTTATTAAGCAGACGCTATTGTAAACTAGTTACAATAAGTACATTTGCCTGAAGTCAGTGAAGCAACTATACATCACAATCATCGCAATTAAGACTTTCTATAAGAATAGGTTCTAGTAACAGTCACAGTTCTAGGGAAAGGCTCACACAAAACAGACGATTTCCTATTTCAAAATAAAGTGGTTTATGAGAGCCAGACCAGACTGTAGCTCCCAGAAATATACTTCCCTTTTTTCAAACACTCAAGTATTTAGCAATGCATTCTTAGTTGATGGGGACAGTTCATACTTAATCATTTATTTCAGTTCATGTTTCTGTGAAAAAGTGCTACAGTTAGCTATGTAGCTAAAAAAACTAAACACAGCCTGCCATTAGTGAATATATTATAAAATATAAATAATCTTCTGTAGTCTATGTGATCCCACAGAACATGTTGGTACACTAACAGATTTTAGCATATTCTTCAGTTTCTCTTCAACGTCGGTTTTCCCGGAACTTCAGCACAGCAATGACTGTGCATGAAAAGAAGAGTCCTGCATTGACACATTTCATGAGGTAGAACAGCATCGTTTCCCATCTGTAGAAGAGAAGTGTTGCTTTGAGGAAAACAACTGTATATTATTTCTCATTTAGTTGACAGGGACAGTACACTTTTAAAGGGACATTTCACTATTTTCAACCTCATACGCATTATCTCCAGCACCTACCAGTGCCTATACTGCATGTGTGAAAACAGAGATTTTCTACAATACAGTAGGCTATGTGTGTAGTCAAATAGATAAGAGAAAATGTCCTAAGAAAATTGTTGAGCAAAGTAAAGTACGCCTATTGATAGAGTAGAGAAACAAGTACAGTTAGTGTTTGCTAATTAGGATATCATTTTAAATCATGTACACTACAATCATGTAGACAGAGGAAATGAGAGGTAATGTTTGAAGGGAGGTTGTGCACACTTACATCTGTGAGGTGACTGCAGCCTCCCCAGGAGCTGTGACGGGTTTAAGGTTTAAGACAATATCATTACTCTCAGTATGTCTCAGACTACTAGGGTCTAAGTGGGAAAGTTGGATTAGAAGCCTAATGCAGTAGAGTGATATACCAAGACTAAAAAATATATATATATAGCTATCAATCATATTTGGGGCAACAAGTGTATTCCTGAATGGTTTGAATATTTTAAAATAATTGATTAGTAATTCAATTTAGCTTCTCACTATACTTACTGATGGTGCTGGTATTCTGTATTGTAGTGTGTCTGTTAACAGTGATATGAACAGGCATCTGCAGGTCTCCCTTGACACAATAGTACCAGCCAGTGTTGTCCATCTTCAGTCCAGTCATCGTCACGACAAAGTTGGAGTGGCTGAAGCCGAAGTTTGGTACCGTACGTAAAGCCACTGAAGTTCCATCTAAACTCTGAGATGTCTCCACACAAGAGCCCCCCAACCTGCACCACCTCCTGGCTCCTCTGGTAATTACATAACAGTTGACAGTGACCCCCCCTCCCTCAACCCCCATCATCTCCTGTTGGTCCACATACAGGACTGGAGGACCTGAACACAGAAGGATGAATCACTTCAGGGTTGCATTTATGGTAAGATCAGCCATACCAATCAACACATGATTTATAGGAATGAAACTCAGTAGATGATGTTTGTTTGAGCAGAGAGACGGGTGAGAAGTGCAGGGATCTAACCTGGGACCACAGACAGGTGCAGATATGTACCATCATCCGATCCAATTCTGTCAACAGCACACCAGTAATGACCTGAGTCCCCTAGTTGCAGATTAGTCATGGTCACAGTGAAGACCCCTCCAGCTACATTGTGAGAGACTGACACTCCAGCAGTATTCACAGAGTTGGTTTTTATTACGATGGAGCAAGAAGAAAAGTAATATCCCCTACACAAGTACTTGACATGGTTTCTGTAGCTCTGTTCATAGAGACATGGGATGGTGATGGAGCCTCCCCTCTTCACAGAGACTTGACTCACTGTGGACAGACTTTGAACACCTGGAAAAACAACAACAGAAACACCCTCAGATTTGCTTGTTTAAAATACAGTTGGTGTAATAATACACCATATAATGCACTATATAATAACACACATCATATTTCAACTTTTCATCTTCATCAATTACTGTTTCAGAGAGAAATCCTGTTAGAAACATGCTTTGCTTTTCACAATGCAATACTCATATCACTTTTCATATGATTGTCTTATCATTACATACTCTACTAATGATAACTCAACCATTTGGTAGGCATATAGACAATCCACTGCTTTCCTTACAGTGAGGTTTTTATTATTTTATTTTTTATTTAGCCCTTATTTAACCAGGGTCGGTCCCATTGAGATACAATGATCTCTGTTTCAAGGGAAGCCTGGCCAAGACAGCAGCTTAAAAACATCAAGTTTCAACAGTTAAAACAAACAGCACAATTACACAATAAAACACACCAGATCAACAACAAAAAATAGACAAAATACAATTTGATCAGAGCAATAGGATAAAAATAATGGGACTTTCATATAAAATATAAAGGTTTATGAAAGGTTTATGGATTCTGAGAGCTATTGAATGATACAGTAATACAACCTTTATTTAAACTCCACTGAGGTTCCCCTCATTTACAGAGACGATGAGTGACAAAAATAGTAATAGATACAAGTAGATAGAAATAGTAGTAGATAAAACAAAGTAAAACATAATCTCATGCACAGAATGAAATCAAGAATAAAAACAAGGATAAGAGAATAAAGAATAAGATAAAGATAAGAGAATATATATATATATTTTTTTTTTAAAGATCAGCTAAAACAATAACAAACTGAAGTGCAGTGATTATAGATCAAAACCTTGAACTGTGCAAAGTTTGGAAGTACATCAATCTTTAAAGTGCATTGCAGATCATTCCAAGAGCTAGGAGCACTAAAGCAGAAGGCAGTCTTTCCAAGGGTAGAATGTACTCGGGGGACAGTACGCCTAAGTAAGTCATTTGCACGTGTAGAACAAGTATAATATATAAATAATAAATACTGTGTACAGTATAGCATAATTTTTTAGTCTGCCTTTAAGGCCATACAAACTTGATTCATTGTCCAACAGATTTTCAGAACAGTGAGACACAAATAAATAAAAAATAGAAAAACAGGCGAATATCCATCTTAGATGGATAAACATGAAAAGTATTTATATAAACAGGCTTCCTGCACTTACCAGAGAGTCCACTGAGGACGAGAAGGATGCAGACGACAGGGAGGAGATGAGGAGCCATGTGTGGATGAGAGAGCGTGAGTGTGGGAGAATGTGTGTGTGAGTGAGCGAGTGTGTGTGTGTGTGTGTGTGTGTGTGTGTGTGTGTGTGTGTGTGTGTGTGTGTGTGTGTGAGAGAGTCAGAGAGCGTTAGTGTAAGTATTTGTGGGTGTGTCAGGGACCAAGGCACCAATTGGACTGAGTCTACATCACTGTTTTAACCCCCTCCCCTCTCTCACATCACTGTTTTAACCCCCCTCCCCTCTCTCACTCTCTTCCTGATTATCATAGACATGTTTTCAACCCTGTTCCCTGTGCAAAACCATGTTTATCTATGGGCCACAAAGGTGTAATAAACTATGAGATCTGCATTACGTGACGTACATTCCATCTCTGAATTTGTTCGTGATCTACTCCCTCACCTGTCCCCAGCAAACGATGCATGTTGGCCTGTCTGCCTGGGGTTCCACTGGTCCTGTTTGTTAGTCATGGGCTCAGGATACAGTCCTTACAGAGCAGCCATTTGTAACGAATAAACAAAGTGTAGAATGACGTCAATATTCTGGTTAATATCATGGTTAATGAATTTAGATGAGATATTTCCTTGCTTTGATTGCCTTGAAGAACAGTTCACAGATGCTAAAAGTAGGAAGTTCAACGTGATATCTTGTTTGTTCAACGACTTTTATTAGCAAAGCATTTAAGTACACATTGGTTGTGTTTCACAGGTATACTTGGGTCCTTATAATTAAACAGTGAACCATAGACAGTATGGATTTGTGGATACTTTATAGACTCAGTCCATGTTCAGAACTACCTCTCAGGTGAATACAGTACAATCTGGAACTCATCGACTGTAAACTATGTGATGGTCGTGTGACAGGTGGGGTTCAAACCTGGGTCGACCGCATGGGAGACACACGCGTCTACCGTTAGGCCAAGAGGACATTTTCAATTTCTAAGGCCAGTAGAGTTAACATGTCTCAGCCAGGGCTACCTCATCACAAGAGTGTGATTCTAAATCACCTCTGCTACATTCACACAGCATTTAGTTCTACATTACTTTTTACATTTTAGTTATTAAGCAGACGCTATTGTAAACTAGTTACAATAAGTACATTTGCCTGAAGTCAGTGAAGCAACTATACATCACAATCATCGCAATTAAGACTTTCTATAAGAATAGGTTCTAGTAACAGTCACAGTTCTAGGGAAAGGCTCACACAAAACAGACGATTTCCTATTTCAAAATAAAGTGGTTTATGAGAGCCAGACCAGACTGTAGCTCCCAGAAATATACTTCCCTTTTTTCAAACACTCAAGTATTTAGCAATGCATTCTTAGTTGATGGGGACAGTTCATACTTAATCATTTATTTCAGTTCATGTTTCTGTGAAAAAGTGCTACAGTTAGCTATGTAGCTAAAAAAACTAAACACAGCCTGCCATTAGTGAATATATTATAAAATATAAATAATCTTCTGTAGTCTATGTGATCCCACAGAACATGTTGGTACACTAACAGATTTTAGCATATTCTTCAGTTTCTCTTCAACGTCGGTTTTCCCGGAACTTCAGCACAGCAATGACTGTGCATGAAAAGAAGAGTCCTGCATTGACACATTTCATGAGGTAGAACAGCATCGTTTCCCATCTGTAGAAGAGAAGTGTTGCTTTGAGGAAAACAACTGTATATTATTTCTCATTTAGTTGACAGGGACAGTACACTTTTAAAGGGACATTTCACTATTTTCAACCTCATACGCATTATCTCCAGCACCTACCAGTGCCTATACTGCATGTGTGAAAACAGAGATTTTCTACAATACAGTAGGCTATGTGTGTAGTCAAATAGATAAGAGAAAATGTCCTAAGAAAATTGTTGAGCAAAGTAAAGTACGCCTATTGATAGAGTAGAGAAACAAGTACAGTTAGTGTTTGCTAATTAGGATATCATTTTAAATCATGTACACTACAATCATGTAGACAGAGGAAATGAGAGGTAATGTTTGAAGGGAGGTTGTGCACACTTACATCTGTGAGGTGACTGCAGCCTCCCCAGGAGCTGTGACGGGTTTAAGGTTTAAGACAATATCATTACTCTCAGTATGTCTCAGACTACTAGGGTCTAAGTGGGAAAGTTGGATTAGAAGCCTAATGCAGTAGAGTGATATACCAAGACTAAAAAATATATATATATATAGCTATCAATCATATTTGGGGCAACAAGTGTATTCCTGAATGGTTTGAATATTTTAAAATAATTGATTAGTAATTCAATTTAGCTTCTCACTATACTTACTGATGGTGCTGGTATTCTGTATTGTAGTGTGTCTGTTAACAGTGATATGAACAGGCATCTGCAGGTCTCCCTTGACACAATAGTACCAGCCAGTGTTGTCCATCTTCAGTCCAGTCATCGTCACGACAAAGTTGGAGTGGCTGAAGCCGAAGTTTGGTACCGTACGTAAAGCCACTGAAGTTCCATCTAAACTCTGAGATGTCTCCACACAAGAGCCCCCCAACCTGCACCACCTCCTGGCTCCTCTGGTAATTACATAACAGTTGACAGTGACCCCCCCTCCCTCAACCCCCATCATCTCCTGTTGGTCCACATACAGGACTGGAGGACCTGAACACAGAAGGATGAATCACTTCAGGGTTGCATTTATGGTAAGATCAGCCATACCAATCAACACATGATTTATAGGAATGAAACTCAGTAGATGATGTTTGTTTGAGCAGAGAGACGGGTGAGAAGTGCAGGGATCTAACCTGGGACCACAGACAGGTGCAGATATGTACCATCATCCGATCCAATTCTGTCAACAGCACACCAGTAATGACCTGAGTCCCCTAGTTGCAGATTAGTCATGGTCACAGTGAAGACCCCTCCAGCTACATTGTCAGAGACTGACACTCCAGCAGTATTCACAGAGTTGGTTTTTATTACGATGGAGCAAGAAGAAAAGTAATATCCCCTACACAAGTACTTGACATGGTTTCTGTAGCTCTGTTCATAGAGACATGGGATGGTGATGGAGCCTCCCCTCTTCACAGAGACTTGACTCACTGTGGACAGACTTTGAACACCTGGAAAAACAACAACAGAAACACCCTCAGATTTGCTTGTTTAAAATACAGTTGGTGTAATAATACACCATATAATGCACTATATAATAACACACATCATATTTCAACTTTTCATCTTCATCAATTACTGTTTCAGAGAGAAATCCTGTTAGAAACATGCTTTGCTTTTCACAATGCAATACTCATATCACTTTTCATATGATTGTCTTATCATTACATACTCTACTAATGATAACTCAACCATTTGGTAGGCCTATAGACAATCCACTGCTTTCCTTACAGTGAGGTTTTTATTATTTTATTTTTTATTTAGCCCTTATTTAACCAGGGTCGGTCCCATTGAGATACAATGATCTCTGTTTCAAGGGAAGCCTGGCCAAGACAGCAGCTTAAAAACATCAAGTTTCAACAGTTAAAACAAACAGCACAATTACACAATAAAACACACCAGATCAACAACAAAAAATAGACAAAATACAATTTGATCAGAGCAATAGGATAAAAATAATGGGACTTTCATATAAAATATAAAGGTTTATGAAAGGTTTATGGATTCTGAGAGCTATTGAATGATACAGTAATACAACCTTTATTTAAACTCCACTGAGGTTCCCCTCATTTACAGAGACGATGAGTGACAAAAATAGTAATAGATACAAGTAGATAGAAATAGTAGTAGATAAAACAAAGTAAAACATAATCTCATGCACAGAATGAAATCAAGAATAAAAACAAGGATAAGAGAATAAAGAATAAGATAAAGATAAGAGAATATATATATATATTTTTTTTTTTAAAGATCAGCTAAAACAATAACAAACTGAAGTGCAGTGATTATAGATCAAAACCTTGAACTGTGCAAAGTTTGGAAGTACATCAATCTTTAAAGTGCATTGCAGATCATTCCAAGAGCTAGGAGCACTAAAGCAGAAGGCAGTCTTTCCAAGGGTAGAATGTACTCGGGGGACAGTACGCCTAAGTAAGTCATTTGCACGTGTAGAACAAGTATAATATATAAATAATAAATACTGTGTACAGTATAGCATAATTTTTTAGTCTGCCTTTAAGGCCATACAAACTTGATTCATTGTCCAACAGATTTTCAGAACAGTGAGACACAAATAAATAAAAAATAGAAAAACAGGCGAATATCCATCTTAGATGGATAAACATGAAAAGTATTTATATAAACAGGCTTCCTGCACTTACCAGAGAGTCCACTGAGGACGAGAAGGATGCAGACGACAGGGAGGAGATGAGGAGCCATGTGTGGATGAGAGAGAGTGAGTGTGGGAGAATGTGTGTGTGAGTGAGCGAGTGTGTGTGTGTGTGTGTGTGTGTGTGTGTGTGTGTGTGAGAGAGTCAGAGAGCGTTAGTGTAAGTATTTGTGGGTGTGTCAGGGACCAAGGCACCAAATGGACTGAGTCTACATCACTGTTTTAACCCCCTCCCCTCTCTCACATCACTGTTTTAACCCCCCTCCCCTCTCTCACTCTCTTCCTGATTATCATAGACATGTTTTCAACCCTGTTCCCTGTGCAAAACCATGTTTATCTATGGGCCACAAAGGTGTAATAAACTATGAGATCTGCATTACGTGACGTACATTCCATCTCTGAATTTGTTCGTGATCTACTCCCTCACCTGTCCCCAGCAAACGATGCATGTTGGCCTGTCTGCCTGGGGTTCCACTGGTCCTGTTTGTTAGTCATGGGCTCAGGATACAGTCCTTACAGAGCAGCCATTTGTAACGAATAAACAAAGTGTAGAATGACGTCAATATTCTGGTTAATATCATGGTTAATGAATTTAGATGAGATATTTCCTTGCTTTGATTGCCTTGAAGAACAGTTCACAGATGCTAAAAGTAGGAAGTTCAACGTGATATCTTGTTTGTTCAACGACTTTTATTAGCAAAGCATTTAAGTACACATTGGTTGTGTTTCACAGGTATACTTGGGTCCTTATAATTAAACAGTGAACCATAGACAGTATGGATTTGTGGATACTTTATAGACTCAGTCCATGTTCAGAACTACCTCTCAGGTGAATACAGTACAATCTGGAACTCATCGACTGTAAACTATGTGATGGTCGTGTGACAGGTGGGGTTCAAACCTGGGTCGACCGCATGGGAGACACACGCGTCTACCGTTAGGCCAAGAGGACATTTTCAATTGCTAAGGCCAGTAGAGTTAACATGTCTCAGCCAGGGCTACCTCATCACAAGAGTGTGATTCTAAATCACCTCTGCTACATTCACACAGCATTTAGTTCTACATTACTTTTTACATTTTAGTTATTAAGCAGACGCTATTGTAAACTAGTTACAATAAGTACATTTGCCTGAAGTCAGTGAAGCAACTATACATCACAATCATCGCAATTAAGACTTTCTATAAGAATAGGTTCTAGTAACAATCACAGTTCTAGGGAAAGGCTCACACAAAACAGACGATTTCCTATTTCAAAATAAAGTGGTTTATGAGAGCCAGACCAGACTGTAGCTCCCAGAAATATACTTCCCTTTTTTCAAACACTCAAGTATTTAGCAATGCATTCTTAGTTGACGGGGACAGTTCATACTTAATCATTTATTTCAGTTCATGTTTCTGTGAAAAAGTGCTACAGTTAGCTATGTAGCTAAAAAAACTAAACACAGCCTGCCATTAGTGAATATATTATAAAATAGAAATAATCTTCTGTAGTCTATGTGATCCCACAGAACATGTTGGTACACTAACAGATTTTAGCATATTCTTCAGTTTCTCTTCAACGTCGGTTTTCCCGGAACTTCAGCACAGCAATGACTGTGCATGAAAAGAAGAGTCCTGCATTGACACATTTCATGAGGTAGAACAGCATCGTTTCCCATCTGTAGAAGAGAAGTGTTGCTTTGAGGAAAACAACTGTATATTATTTCTCATTTAGTTGACAGGGACAGTACACTTTTAAAGGGACATTTCACTATTTTCAACCTCATACGCATTATCTCCAGCACCTACCAGTGCCTATACTGCATGTGTGAAAACAGAGATTTTCTACAATACAGTAGGCTATGTGTGTAGTCAAATAGATAAGAGAAAATGTCCTAAGAAAATTGTTGAGCAAAGTAAAGTACGCCTATTGATAGAGTAGAGAAACAAGTACAGTTAGTGTTTGCTAATTAGGATATCATTTTAAATCATGTACACTACAATCATGTAGACAGAGGAAATGAGAGGTAATGTTTGAAGGGAGGTTGTGCACACTTACATCTGTGAGGTGACTGCAGCCTCCCCAGGAGCTGTGACGGGTTTAAGGTTTAAGACAATATCATTACTCTCAGTATGTCTCAGACTACTAGGGTCTAAGTGGGAAAGTTGGATTAGAAGCCTAATGCAGTAGAGTGATATACCAAGCCTAAAATATATATATATATAGCTATCAATCATATTTGGGGCAACAAGTGTATTCCTGAATGGTTTGAATATTTTAAAATAATTGATTAGTAATTCAATTTAGCTTCTCACTATACTTACTGATGGTGCTGGTATTCTGTATTGTAGTGTGTCTGTTAAAAGTGATATGAACAGGCATCTGCAGGTCTCCCTTGACACAATAGTACCAGCCAGTGTTGTCCATCTTCAGTCCAGTCATCGTCACGACAAAGTTGGAGTGGCTGAAGCCGAAGTTTGGTACCGTACGTAAAGCCACTGAAGTTCCATCTAAATTCTGAGATGTCTCCACACAAGAGCCCCCCAACCTGCACCACCTCCTGGCTCCTCTGGTAATTACATAACAGTTGACAGTGACCCCCCCTCCCTCAACCCCCATCACCTCCTGTTGGTCCACATACAGGACTGGAGGACCTGAACACAGAAGGATGAATCACTTCAGGGTTGCATTTATGGTAAGATCAGCCATACCAATCAACACATGATTTATAGGAATGAAACTCAGTAGATGATGTTTGTTTGAGCAGAGAGACGGGTGAGAAGTGCAGGGATCTAACCTGGGACCACAGACAGGTGCAGATATGTACCATCATCCGATCCAATTCTGTCAACAGCACACCAGTAATGACCTGAGTCCCCTAGTTGCAGATTGGTCATGGTCACAGTGAAGACCCCTCCAGCTACATTGTCAGAGACTGACACTCCAGCAGTATTCACAGAGTTGGTTTTTATTACGATGGAGCAAGAAGAAAAGTAATATCCCCTACACAAGTACTTGACATGGTTTCTGTAGCTCTGTTCATAGAGACATGGGATGGTGATGGAGCCTCCCCTCTTCACAGAGACTTGACTCACTGTGGACAGACTTTGAACACCTGGAAAAACAACAACAGAAACACCCTCAGATTTGCTTGTTTAAAATACAGCTGGTGTACAGTAAAACTGAAATTATTGATTGAAAGAATATCAAATGAGACAGTTTATATATTGGAAGCATTTACTGGAAGCCTTATTAAATGTGTTACTGTGCAAAAACACTAGAAAAAGGGAACTTGCAACTGAGAGAATTGCAGCTGTTTCTCAAGCTATAAAGCTTCCGCTAGAAATATCACTGATTTCTCTAGCGACATCTGACTGAAATCTGACATCTGACTGACATCACATCTGACTGAAAACCTTAATGTTATTGTAAACATTTACACACTATTACATTTGTAAAGACACACATTAGTGATTGAAAGATGATCAAATCAAGCAGTTTATATATTGGAAGCTGTTACGGCTGGGCCGTCACACACGCCCTCTCCCGCCCCCACAGCTCGAGCACCCGCCCCCACAACTCGAGCACAGCGTGCTCTCCGCCGCAGGTGAAGCTCGTTCCCGGTGATTGGAGGGTTATCCAGCCACAGTCAAACCAACACACCTGTCTCCACTCCCAATTAACCCTCTGGCTACATCTACCCTGGACTCCCTTCATTCATCGTCAGTTCTTCCCTAAGAATGACCTGGCAAGTATCCTCTGTGATTAGTTATGAACTTTGCTCTTGTGCCTATTCTTGTGATTCGTTGATATCTTCTGTACTGGCCTACCGTGGAGACTTACCCTGCTTTCCTGTTCCTCCACAGCCCATGCCAACCACTACCGCCATCCCGCCAGGTTGAAACCCCCAGCCCGCCAGGCTGAAACCTCCGGACTCATCATCTGTGTTTCCACCCACCTGCACTGTAAATAAATACCCTACGGGGCTAACACTGTATTCTGCCTCCGGTGTCGTGTCCTTGAGCTCCCTCGCCCCTGTGTCATAACAGAAGAACTGACCATGCAATTGGGCTCAGACGACACGAAGGACCGGGCACCATCTCCCACCCCTGGATCCGGTCCGACGGCTATCCAGATCCTCGCTGAACACACTCACCTCCTCCAGGCGGCCGCTACAGCGTGCCAGGCCCTGAACACTCGCATGACAACCCAGGAGGCTAACCAGGAGCACCGCGCCACCCAGATGCAGCACCTCATCTCTACGACCCAAGCGCTTACAGCACAGGTGGCCGCGCTCGCAGCCTTTGCCCCCCCCCCTGCTCTCCCTGACCCTGCCCAGCTACCGGCACCACCTACTGGACAGCCACGGGAGCCCCACCTAGCCAGCCCCCGCCCCTTCGACGGAGCCTTCGCCCAGTTCCGAGGCTTCATCCTCCAGTGCGAGTTGGTATTCTCGCATCAGCCCAGCCAGTTCTGGTCGCCGGCAGCCCGGGTGGCGTTCATCACCAACCTCACCACCGGCGACGCCCTGAATTGGGTCCAGGCCACCCTCTGCGCCCGCCCTGACCTGTTCGGTGACTACGCTACCTTCCTCACGGAGTTCAAGAGGGTTTTCGACCACCCCACTGCAGGACAGGAGGTCGGGGCGCGACTGATGTCACTCCACCAGGGGAACCGGACCGCGGCGGCCTACTCTACCGAGTTTCGCACCCTGGCAGCCGGAAGCGGATGGAATGACAGGGCACTGCGATCTGCTTTCCGCCAGGGGCTGAGTGAGGCCATCAAGGACGAGCTCGTCCGGGACAGACCCGCCGCCCTGGACGAACTAGTGGCCCTAGCCATCGACGTTGACGAGCGCTCCCGGGAGCGTCGGAGAGAGAGAGGGTGCTACCAGACCAGCTCGCCACGCCCCCAGGACCCTATCGTCACAGCCAACCCCTCCTCCGCACGGGAGTCGACCTACACCCCATGCACTGGCGAGGAGCCGATGCAGCTTGGTCGAGCCCGCCTCACCACGGCGGAGAAGGAGAGGAGAAGGGCCCAGGGCCTGTGCCTCTACTGTGGAGAGAAGGGACACCTCCGTGACACCTGCCCGTCCCTATCAAAAGGGCAGGCTCACCCGAAGGGGGAATCCGGGTGAGCCGTGTCTCTCAATCCCCACCTACCACCAGCCCAGCCAGGTTCTCTGTCACCCTCTCCTGGCAGGGGCAGAACCTCACGGTCGAGGCCATTATTGACTCGGGAGCAGACGAGAACTTTATGGACGCCCAGCTGGCCCGCTCAGCTGCCGTTCCCCTCGTTGCCCTCGAGACCCCCCTCTCCGTCTCAGCCCTAGACGGACACAGCCTGGGGCCTCTCACCCACCGCTCTACACCCCTCTCCTTGACCGTCTCTGGGAACCATGTGGAGGAGATCCGGTTTTACATCCTCAAGACCCCCCAGTCCCCGCTCATCCTGGGACGACCGTGGCTCGAGCTCCACATTCCCCATGTCAGCTATGGTGAGGGACGTATCCTGAGCTGGAGTACCGCATGCTACGCCCGGTGCCTCCGTGCCGCCCATACCCCCACATCGCCTCTGCGACCGCCTCCGGCTCCCCCTGACCTCTCCTCCATCCCAGAGGTCTACCACGACCTCGGAGAGGCCTTCAGCAAGGAGCGTGCTCGCACCCTGCCGCCTCACCGGCCCTACGACTGTGCCGTCGAGCTCCGCCCTGGCAACAAACTTCCGGTCAGTCGCCTCTACAACCTTGCCCCCCCGGAGAAGGCAGCCATGGACACCTACATCTCCGACTGTCTGGCTGAGGGGCTCATCCGTCCATCACACTCCCCGGTGGCAGCGGGGTTTTTCTTCGTGAAGAAGAAGGATGGAACCCTCAGGCCATGCATTGACTACCGTGAGCTCAATGCCATCACCGTCCGGAACACCTATCCTCTCCCCCTCATGAGCTCCAACTTTGAGCCCCTCCTTGGGGCCACCATCTTCACTAAGCTGGACCTCCGGAACGCCTACCATCTGGTCCGGATTCGTGAGGGTGACGAGTGGAAGACGGCGTTCAAGACCCCCCGTGGCCACTATGAGTACCTTGTCATGCCCTTTGGTCTCACTAACGCCCCCTCCGTCTTCCAGGCCCTCATGAACGACGTCCTCAGGGACATGCTGGACATCTTTGTCGTCCTCTACCTGGATGACATCCTAGTATTCTCCAGGAACCCTGAGGAGCATGTCCAACATGTCCGCCTAGTCCTCCAGCGCCTACTGGAGAATCGCCTTTTTATTAAGGCCGAGAAGTGCTCGTTCCACACTCACTCTGTGGAATTCCTGGGGCTCATCGTGGAGGGTGGGTTGACTCGCCCTGACCCCAAGAAGACTCGGGCCGTCGTCGAGTGGGGCCAACCTACCACCCGGAAACGGCTGCAGTCATTCCTCGGCTTTGCCAACTTCTACCGGCGATTCATCCGGGACTTCAGCCGGGTAGCCGCCCCCCTCACTGCCCTCACCTCCCCCCTGCGCCAGTTCACGTGGACACCAGCAGCCAGCGCTGCCTTCAGTGACCTGAAGAGGCTCTTCACCTCGGCGCCGGTCCTAATCAACCCAGACCCCTCTAGGCCCTTCATTGTGGAAGTGGACGCCTCAGACACGGGCGTCGGTGGCGTGCTCTCTCAACGATCGGAGGACCAGACCGTGCACCCCTGCGCCTTCTACTCCCGCCGTTATACCTCCGCCGAGGCCAACTACGACATCGGGAACCGCGAGCTGCTGGCGGTGGTGGAGGCGTTCCATGAGTGGCGGCACTGGCTGGAGGGCGCAGAGCACCCCTTCACCGTCTGGTCGGACCACAAGAACCTAACCTACATCAAGTCGGCCAGGCGGTTGAACTCCCGTCAGGCACGCTGGGCCCTGTTCCTCGGGCGGTTTAACTTCCACCTCACGTTCCGTCCGGGCTCCCTGAACGCCAAGGCTGACTCCCTTTCTCGGCTCCATGCCGCAGAGGAGGAACCCACCACTCCTGACACCATCGTTCCATCCTCCCGGGTCGTTGGAGTGGTCACCCTGGAGATCGAGGCGGTGGTCAGAGCTGCACAGCGCACCCAGCCAGATCCCCGACCGGGGTCCCCCGGCCGTCTCTTCGTCCCGGACGCCGTCAGGACCAAGGTGATGCAGTGGGGCCACGCCAGCCGCTTCGCCTGCCATCCTGGGGCCCTACGCACACTGTCCTTCCTGCGCCGGCGGTTCTGGTGGTCCACCATGGCCGCGAACGTCAGGGAGTTCGTCTCGGCCTGCCCTACCTGCGCTCGCAGCAAGGCATCCCACCGGCCGCCTTCAGGACTGCTGCGGCCTCTACCCGTGCCCGGTCGACCGTGGTCCCACCTCGCCATGGACTTCGTGACCGGCCTTCCCCCGTCCCTAGGCAACACGGTCATCCTCACCATCGTGGACCGCTTCTCCAAGTCCGTGCGGTTGGTAGCTCTGGCAAAGCTACCGACCTCGGCGGAGACGGCGGAGCTACTCACCACCCACGTCTTCCGGCTTTACGGGCTTCCCCAGGATGTGGTTTCCGACCGTGGCCCCCAGTTCACATCCAGGGTGTGGCAGGCCTTCTGTTCTGGGATTGGGGCCACGACCAGCCTCTCCTCCGGCTACCATCCCCAGACCAATGGGCAGGCGGAGAGAGCCAACCAGAGCCTGGAGTCGGCACTCCGCTGCATGTCCTCCCTCCATCCATCCTCCTGGAGCAAGGACCTACCCTGGGTGGAGTACTCCCTGAACGCCATGGTGAATGAAGCCACCGGCCGGTCCCCCTTCGAGTGCTCCTTGGGGTACCAGCCACCCCTGCTTTCTACCCAGGAGGGCGAAGCGTCGGTACCATCAGTCCAGGCACACCTCCTTCGCTGTCGTCGGGTCTGGACCTCCGTACGCTCGGCCTTGCTTCGGGCCACCGCCCGAACTACCCGAAGCGCCAACCGTCGCCGCACTCCAGCTCCGGTGTACCAGGTGGGCCAGAGGGTCTGGCTCTCCACGGCGGATCTCCCCCTCAATGTCCCCTCCCGGAAGTTGGCGTCGAGGTACATCGGCCCCTACGTCATCGACCGGGTCATCAACCCCGCTGCCATCCGGCTGGTCCTCCCTCACTCCCTCCGTCGGATCCACCCGGTGTTCCACGTCTCCCGGGTTAAGCCCCATGTCGCCAGCGACCTGATGCCACCAGCCCCTGCACCGCCCCCTCCTCAGTTGGTGGATGGCCACCCCCAGTGGGCGGTAAGGAGGCTCCTCAGGGCTCGTCGCTGTGGCCGGGGTTTCCAGTACCTGGTGGACTGGGAAGGATATGGCCCAGAGGAACGGAGCTGGATTCCCCGGTCCCAGATCATGTCCCCAGTCCTCCTCAGGGACTTCTATCGGGCCCACCCGGAGGCTCCGGGCCGGTCGCCAGGAGGCTCCCCCTCGGGGGGGGGTCCTGTTACGGCTGGGCCGTCACACACGCCCTCTCCCGCCCCCACAGCTCGAGCACCCGCCCCCACAACTCGAGCACAGCGTGCTCTCCGCCGCAGGTGAAGCTCGTTCCCGGTGATTGGAGGGTTATCCAGCCACAGTCAAACCAACACACCTGTCTCCACTCCCAATTAACCCTCTGGCTACATCTACCCTGGACTCCCTTCATTCATCGTCAGTTCTTCCCTAAGAATGACCTGGCAAGTATCCTCTGTGATTAGTTATGAACTTTGCTCTTGTGCCTATTCTTGTGATTCGTTGATATCTTCTGTACTGGCCTACCGTGGAGACTTACCCTGCTTTCCTGTTCCTCCACAGCCCATGCCAACCACTACCGCCATCCCGCCAGGTTGAAACCCCCAGCCCGCCAGGCTGAAACCTCCGGACTCATCATCTGTGTTTCCACCCACCTGCACTGTAAATAAATACCCTACGGGGCTAACACTGTATTCTGCCTCCGGTGTCGTGTCCTTGAGCTCCCTCGCCCCTGTGTCATAACAGGAAGCATTGACTTTATTTATCATACGATACATGTCACATAATACAAAGATAATACAAACTCTCACTTACTGGCCATAGATTGTTAAAGGTACAATGAATATCTAGCTGCAGAGATATTTATACTGTATGTCACAAAACAGGCTGACTCTCGCTTTGCTGGAAGCTACGCAAATATGGTACTGTACATGCAAAAACACTAGAAAAAGAGAAGAATTGCAGCTGTTTCCCAAGCTCTATAAAGCTGTCTTTAGAAATATCCCTAATCAGTGACACATTTGACCTTACCAAAAACCTCACAGATTGAACAGTGTTCCTGTTACATAGATGTGAGTAAAATGTCCATTAGTGGAGAGAACAGAACACATCTAGTGTTCAGCACCCAGCAGCACCTGACTAGAGAGAGTTTAGTACTACACTAACAATACACCAGGGACGTGCCGTCCATATAAGCAGGGTAAGCAGTGCTTACCCAACGAAAAAAGAAAAAAGGACCGTGAAAATATTAAAATAAAAGTGCATGTAACCGTTTGTTTGTTTTCATTAAAAGAGTCGTATTTTAGGTCCCAGGGCAGCAGGAGTCATTCATTTTGACGTTGCATTTTTAGCGCCACCTGTAGGAGTAAAGCACTCCCTACTCTGCGTTGCATATAAGCACTCCTCTCACTGCTTTCCCTCGTGTACATTCGAATGCGTGAAAATGTCTTTTTTATTTTTTCCCGATGCCTCAGCTCGCTGTTTAATGTGGCCAGGGTAAGCATGCTTACAGCCAATCAGAGTAGGTCTTTCATTCCGATAAGAGCTACTGATTGGCTCTCATCACTTTCAAGTTCACTTAACATTTCACCTCTCGCCCGGCAGAATAGCTTATGCCAGTTAGCTCAAACGATCTAAATAATAATAATCAATAAGGATAACTTGCTTGATTTTGTGAATATGGACATTACTGTCAGCGACCTAAAGGGATTTCGTAGACTGGACTGGACTGGAAAAACACAACTACTGGCTAAAGGCCGCCCGGCCGGCCGCTCACCGATGTTCACACCCAGAAAGGGAGAGTCGCCAGCGGCTACAGCAAGCCTGGTATGAGCGGTTTATATGATGTATATGATTCGCGAGGCTGGTGGCGATCTGTGCTTGTTTATATGGTTTGAGTACTTTGAGAGGGAGGGTCTGTAGTGTGATGTGATGTCAAGTGCCTGTGTGACAAAGTGTGAAAAGAAAGTGTGTTGTGAGTTTACTATGGGAGGATGGAAACGGTGTGTGTCTGTGTTGTGCGTGTGTGCGTGTGCGATGTTGACACTGGACTTGTAGATTTCAGCAGGTTGGCTACTTGAAAAGATCTTTGAACAATGAGCACCCCTGATATAGTCGAAACTGGCAACTGTTTTTTTTGTTTTTGGTAATCTGATCACAAAGTGACACTACAGTTTATTAGCGGGTTCTAGGGCATCAAAATTGCATTTCCTTGAAACTGCGTTCACTGATAGCGTGTATGTGTAATTACGTGTATTTCTATATCTTATGCTTACCCAATCTAAAAGCTCACGGCACGTGCCTGCAATACACTCATACTACTCGATCTTTTCAGTTTGTAAAGCGTCTTTGAGTGTCTAGAACAGCTCTATATAAGTCTAATGTATTATTATTATTATTATTATTATTATTATTATTATTATTATTATTATCTCTCCGCAGGACACCAAGGTTTACAAGGCCGGGGGTCTGAAGGCCCCCCTGTGGCAGCGCTGGGAGGAGGGCATGGTGAACGGAGAACAGCCGAGAGAAAAGGACTGACGCTGGGGGTCATGAGCTCACGTCTATTCTTACTTCTTAGTACTGTGGATACTGTAATTTACGTATTAATTAATGGGTTATATAATTGAAGTATTATTGTTCTCACTTGGAAGTGACGGATAGGGGTAGGACATGATAAGCTTAGGCTTCATCCTGCTCCCTTTCGAACAGTGATACCTGTACTATTCGTTATTAGTTATTCGTTTTTTTTTTTTTATCATGTTCGAAATAAAGATTAATTAATTCATTCATTCATTCATTCATTCTTTCACATTCCAAAAAAAACACTGTATATACAGTACAATATAGGGGAGGCTGGTGGAGGGAAACGGTCAAATGTGAAGGTAGAAAAGGTAGAAAGGTAGAAATCAGAAGACGGGCTCGTTGTAACACATGGGACGGAATGAGGAATGGTATGTTTAATCACATTTCAGACTCATACTACACATTACAGATGCCATGTCTCTCATCTCAGTATCTCATCTCAGTACCATGTATCTCATCTCAGTATCTCATCTCAGTATCTCATCTCAGTACCATGTATCTCTTATCTCAGCTCAGTACCATGTATCTCTTATCTCAGTACCATGTATCTCTTATCTCAGCTCAGTACCATGTATCTCATCTCAGTACTATCTCATCTCAGTACTATCTCATCTCAGTACCATGTATCTCATCTCAGTACTATCTCATCTCAGTACCATGTATCTCAGCTCAGTACCATGTGTGACAGTTGTGTCCTATTGGGCTCTTTCTCAGTATTGTACATCAATAAATACAGTAAAGGCAGCTGGATCCATCAGATGTCCTTTAATCAACTGAGTGTCTGACCGTGTGTTCCTGGCTTCATGAGAGACACTGTTCCTATCTATTGTTTTACGTCACACATGTCATAGTTGTCATAGTTGTCATGTCATAGTTGTCATAGTTGTCATAGTTGTCATGTCATAGTTGTCATAGTTGTCATGTCATAGTTGTCATAGTTGTCATGTCATAGTGGTCATAGTTGTCATGTCATAGTTGTCATAGTTGTCATGTCATAGTTGTCATGTCATAGTTGTCATAGTTGTCATGTCATAGTTGTCATAGTTGTCATGTCATAGTTGTCATAGTTGTCATGTCATAGTTGTCATAGTTGTCATGTCATAGTTGTCATAGTTGTCATAGTTGTCATAGTTGTCATGTCATAGTTGTCATGTCATAGTTGTCATAGTTGTCATGTCATAGTTGTCATGTCATAGTTGTCCATTGAATGCCAGATGCCAGAGGTAAGGTATCACCGAGGGTCTCTACCTGCCATGTCACAGTGTCATAGTTACAGGTTAGAGGTGAGACAGCCCTCTGGCCTCTCAGTGTGTGTGTGTGTGTGTGTGTGTGTGTGTGTGTGTGCGTGTGTGTGTGTGTGCATGCGGGTGTGTGTGTGTGTGTGTGTGTGTGTGCGTGTGTGTGTATGCGTGTGTGTGTGTGTATGCGTGTGTGTATGCGTGTGTGTGTGTGTGAGTCCGTGTGTGTGTGTGTGTGTGTGTGTGTGTCAGATACCAGGAATTTGGAACAGTTCCTAGAATTAGAATGACAATCATTCTAGAATCAGTCTAATTCTATGAACATTATGCAGCAAGTCCAGAGTGTGTATGGGGCCAGCCTCTGTATTTGAACAAAGGGCTAGAGATCATTTGAGTTTCATCCCTGATTCAATTGCAGGTGATTGTCGAGTAGCACATCACATGGGGTGAACAAAGTTCATTCCATCTACTGTACATATAAAACACACACTATAACATAATTCTGATTAATAGATTAAAAACAGGGTTTATACATTATTAATAAGTCTAGTGTTCATTGTTTTCTCTTTGACTCTCTATGTAGATTAGATAGACTGTAAAGAGTTGTGTATTCAGAGTTGCACTGGCCAGGAAGGCACAAAAGCATGACTGGCACATCCTGCACAACACCACCATAACACCAGCACCTCCAAGCCGACTCAAGACCCGCCACCCTTACAACAAGGCAGCATAAGCCATGCTCAACTCCACCTCTGAGGACATCTCCAGAGATGCATGGTTGGCAGCAGCTTGGAAGCAGGAGTGGGAGTCAGCCGGGCCCTCCCGAATCCACCGCTACATCTGGGACCCAGGAGATGGCGCCATTGGAGGAGACGACCTACCACGCCGGCAATGGACCACACTGAACCGTCTACGAACTGGTGTCGGTCGCTTTAAAACATCAATGAAGGCGTGGGGCCTGGCGGACAGTGCGGCATGCGAGTGCGGTGACCCAGAGCAGACCGACCACATAATCACCATCTGCCCCTTATATAGACCACCCTCAGAAGCCAGCCTCTTCGACCTAGAACCAGAGATGCGGGCATGGCTACGCGACACTGAGTTGGACCTCTGACGTTACACGAAAGAAGAAGAAGAGTTGCACTGCTGTAAAGAGTTGTGTATTCAACCTGTAGAACAAACGAATGCTAGTTTAAAACTTGTACCCATTTACTTTCTATATCTGGCTGTATTTAAAGAAATCAATATGACTGAAGTTCACCAGCACCCACCTGTGGTATCTCGATTAATGAATGGCATGGGCCAAAAACTAACAGTAACAATTTGATTACCAATGAAGATACCCGTTTAGCCCCAACAAAATAAACCTAGCATAGACCAGGCAAGTACAAGAAGCCAACAACAACAACAACAACAACAGCAGCAGCAACACTTAAGTAGGACTTTCTCCTGTCAGACGCATTGCTAGAGAGAGTGTAGTGCTAATCTGTAAGGACACAGACATACATGACCACAGAGGTTAGCCTCACTAAGCACCATCTGTTATCCCTTCTACCACTGTCAGAGGGGATGGCTTGACTGTCCGCCCAGTGCTAATTGGCAGCTGTTATTAGCGCTATACCACTGAAGGCTGGCAGTGCCCGGTCACAGACCACATTGCATAGATGTCATGACTGACCACAGAACAAGATAGCATCATAATCAACCTGGTTATAGATGAGGAAGTTGCTTGATAAGTGATACAGGTTCGAAAGTGAAAGGAATGGTTCGCTAATGTTGAAAAAGAGATGCAGTGGATACAAATCCACTACTACTACTACTACTACTACTACTACTACTACTACTACTACTACTACTACTACTACTACTACTACTACTACTACTACTACTACTACTACTACTACTACTACTACTACTACAACAAATGCCCTA
Organism: Nansenia antarctica; assembly: GCF_963989245.1. Classification (NCBI taxonomy): domain Eukaryota; kingdom Metazoa; phylum Chordata; class Actinopteri; order Argentiniformes; family Microstomatidae; genus Nansenia; species Nansenia antarctica. The sequence continues at coordinate 78,977,661 of NC_137675.1, forward strand.
CTAATATACATGCATGCACAAATGCATCTAGACATAGAGACACACACACACACACACACACAAACACGCCTTTATCAAATTCTCACTCCTCACGTCTCACTTTATTTCAGTGCCATAATAACACCCCTGTGAAGATGTCTACATTGTCCGAGCGTGCGGCCGCTGTCTGAGTTCCTGTGTGCGTTGTTGTCTGTGGAGCCTGTAAAGGCGGGGGTGGCGCTGCTCTGGCTGTTCCGCTGCCTGTCTGCCACAGGACCGTGTCAGGTGGAGCAGCAGGGAGGACGGCGTCACTCCCAACAGCGGCAACTGCAGCAGTATAACACATTGAGGACGTCCCACTGAGTGAAGCCCAGGAACAGGAAACTTATCTCTGGGGAGGTGGACCAGAGCAGGACGGGGCTGATCAGGACACACAGGACCTCCAGGACCCAGAAGACCCGCTCCCACAGACGGACCCACCCGGGGGACGGCCGAGGGAACGGGCGTCTCACGGCGGAGCACAGGTGCCGAGTGGCGACGTGAGACTTGAGCAGCATGGTCAGCAGGCACCAGAGGGTACACTGTGGAAAGATCTGGGAGAAGAGCATGATGTGGCAGTAGGAGACGACCAGCTCCATGTAGCTCCATGTGTGGGAGTCGTAGGCCGGCCTGGCGCTCTCCTCCTGGATCTGCCTCAGCACGGGAGGCTGCTCTTCCGGGTGGCCGCGGTGACCAGAGCCCTGTAGAAGTGGACGGCGAAGTGGTTGAAGAGGCAGGAGAGGATGAACTCAGGGAGCAGGTGTTGTTGCTGCTGGTGGTGGTAGTCGTAGTCGTAGTCGTGGTCGTGGTGGTGGCGGTGGTGTGATGGTGGGGCAGGCGGATGGCCTCTCTGCCCAGGCTCAGGGCTGTGGGACAGTGGGAAAGCCAGGGTCACCATCCCTCCCATGGCAGCTGTGAAAACCTCCACAGGGATGAGGATGAGGATGTGGAGGAAGTGGACTAGGGGTTGTAAGATGGATCTCATGGTGGCATGGCATCTCGTGATGAGATGGTGCTGCTGCTGTGGAGGTGGAGGTGGAGGTGGAGTTGGAGGTGGAGGTGGACAGGGCTGAACTGGCTGCTCTGGATGTAGGCTGAGACTATGGGACAGCTGGTAGGCCAGGCAGTCCATCCCAGCCATGGCCACCGTGAGAGCGATCTCAGGGATCAGCCAGGCATCCAGTTGGAGGTAGGTGAGGATCAAAGCGGAGGAGGGGACGAGGGTGCAGGTCAGTAACAACAGGGAGTGTTGGAGTCTCCTCCAGCTCATCTGCCCGAGGGAGAGGGCATTAAGCTGGGGCTGAAGTGTTTCTGTGTCTGCCATCCTGGGTGCCGATGCTGCTGCTGATAGAGTACAATAGAATAGAAAATAATTTAATATAAACACTTAATTGTCCACAAAATGTGTACATTTGTGTGGAATTTGTGTCTAATTAGTGTCTAAGATCTAAGATAGGGATGGGCAACTTGGATGGTGGTTTGAGCCACATGTTAAGCTTTTAACTTACACATTCAATATCAAGGGATAGCATTTATACTTCTTGGCTTAAATACCCCGATATGGGTTTAGGGGCAAGAACACTTCACAATTTCCACAGAAATTATACCTCTCTAATTTGAATTTGAATTTCAACCACAAAACAAACAAACATTAAAAACAACAAGGGCGCTAAATAGTCAAGGTCATTATATGCATGTATAATAATAATATATGCCATTTAGCTGACGCTTTTATCCAAAGCAGCATTTAATTCAGTGCATTTTTTTTTTTTTTTTACATTCCCAGTCCCAGCGGGAATCGAGCGTTATTAGTGCAATGCTCTACCAACGAGGACCACGTGTCAATTATAGCCCTGAGGGTCGTTTTTTAAAATTGTGGGAATATTTGAGTACATACATGTTGCTGATGACTGGCTGTGTGTCTGGTGGGTCCCCACCGTGCCCCAGTCCTTCTCTAGACTCCTCCTCCTCTGCCTCCAGCCCCCCAGGAAGAGCCATGACCACACCATGCTGGAGAGGCTGCAGAGGACCAGGCCCCAGCCCGGTCCCAGGGGGTAGTAACACAGAAACAGAGAGACGGTCGACTTCAGGAGGAGGGTGCGGACCAGCGCGCCCTCCAGCCCTAAGGAGAGGGCCACCGCTTCGCCGAAATACTCCTTCTTGTTCTCCAGCTGCTCCCGATGCTGTGATTGGCTGAATGGTTTGAGGCCGAACCAGTTGGTCGTCCAGCTGCTCTGAAGGCTCTGGAGCAGAGAGGTGTCATGGAGGGGGTAGGTGTCCTGGATGACCCCATAGTGGAACAGGTTGGCCATGACGGCCTCCCCTGGGAGGAGGGGAACCCTCTCGAACACGTGGACCTTCTCCCACTCCCCCACCCTCAGCCTGCCCAGGATGCTCTGAACCAGGGTCACACAGTCCGCGGAGGACAGCATCCCACAGAGGCCCTCCGTGGAGCTCCGCAGCCCCCCCGGGTTCCCCACCGTCCGGGGCGGTTCCCCCCCGGTTCCCCCCCGACACCAGCATGGCCTACGTCTGAACAGCAGGTCCTGGTCAGCCTCGAGCAGCAGCCTCTCGGGGGTGGCCCCCACCACTACTGTGACCCCTCCAGCCCTGGTCCGGCTGATCACTCTGCCCAGCAGGTCAGCTCCTCCGAAGGACTCCGGTGCCAGGATCTTACCCAGCAGCCAGTCCACGGTGCCGGCCTCTGCCGCCGGGTGGAACTCCAGCAGAACCAGGGAGCTGATCTCACCAAGCCTCTGCATGGGGAGCATAGTGGCTGCCATGGTGACGTTGCTGAATTCCTTCCTTCCGCTCTCTCCCCCTAAAAACATATCATGTCTTATGACTGTCATCTCTCCTAACGGGCTCCTCCTACTTCCCGGTAGAGAGTGAAAGGGGGTTCTGCGTATCCGCCATCCTTGTTACCTCTCTCTTGCTCTTCACAGGGACAAGGCCTTGATGGGTAAGCCCAGTCTCGGTCAGCACCAGCTATGCCTCAGAGCTGTAGGATGACTCTACGACTGCTTCTCTCACTCTATAGATGTGTGAGAATGACTGGCAGCAGGGTTGCATAGAACAGTTGCATTGTGACATCATCAGAATGTCACAAAGAATGACTTGTTGTCAAGTTGTCACCTGCACTGAGGTGTTCATTTTGTGTCTGGTACACAACATATTTAGCAGATGTTTTCATGAAAGCCCTCTATCCCAGGTCTATGGCCAGGTTTGAAAGAGAAAGAGAACTTTTGACCTCAATGGGACTTTCTAGATAAAAAAAAAAAAAAAACTAAACTAAAAAGAAACACTTGGATGTTCACAATGAGGACAGTGGTCATTAATATTCTAATTTCCAATAATTTGAACAATGGAGATGGAAAATTTCAACACAGCAAAAAAAAAATAAAAAAAAATAAACAGTGTTATAAACACTGTCAACACTGACCAACTGCCTGACTGTTGGTCAGTCAGCTGCCTGGCAGATATCTGGCATGTCCAGCTCTCGTACCATGGTTTACCTCTAAAGTGAATAATTAATTAATTTGTTCATTAATTCATTAGATTATTACAAATGCAGACAATGGCAGAATTTGAACTGACATCTCATAGATTTCAGAATAATGGTGGCTGGAAATGAAAATACAGGAGTAAGACAGTTTCAGAGCTGAAGACTGGCTAATTGGGTGACAAATTTAGGGACTGAAAAACTATGACTTGCTTAAAGAGAATCTCGAACTGAAATTGAGTGAACGTCTACACAGATGTGGATTAGTAAAGGATTTAAATGTACATATAGTACATGCTATGGGAGAATTTAGAGGTTTGATACCATCATTAACCAGTAGATATATACAATACTCCCCTTACAAACAGGGGAAAAGCATTTTCATTGACTACAAAGTCACTGCAAGGGCAATATGAATCATAAGGGTGTAGTACAAAGATGAAAAATAAATAAATAATAATACGTAACTTATCCAGCTATGAGTCATTGACTTCATACTTGGAGATAAACATGGCGTTGGTATCTTTCACCCAATGGAAAGTCAGCCAAGAAAATAATGGTTATGAGGAGCTTTGATTACCTGCTGTAATGAATGTTTATACGTTAATTTATGAGACGCTACCACACAGTCTTACAGCGCCGCACATGGAAGCTATGGTTTTACAGTTTGTTGTGTTCTGTCTGCACTGCTGTCTGTCCTGTGTTGTTTTGTTTGCATTGCATTTAGAAATGCTCTTACTGTAACGCCAAATCAAATTCCTATGTGTATGCTTAATGTGTATGCATAAATGGCAATAAACGTTATCTCATCTCATCATCTCATCTCATCTCTGACTCATATCTAGTGGGATATTATATACAGCTTACTGAGAGAGAGAGTGAGTGAGTGAGTGAGTGAGTGTGTGAGTGAGTGAGTGAGTGAGTGAGTGAGTGAGTGAGTGAGTGAGTGAGTGAGTGTGTGAGTGAGTGAGTGAGTGAGTGAGTGAGTGAGTGAGTGAGTGCGTATTTGCATTTGAGGGTGTCAGGGACCATGCCAGTCTACTTCCTGCTCACCATAGACATAACTGCAGGGTTCGAGTTATAAGCTGAACTCTGTGGGGGTCTCCAAAATAACAGTGCGAAATGTTCTCATGCACGCGCGAATCATGCCCACACAGCGATGGGACTTACAAGTTTTAATTAGCTATAGGCAGTAGCGGATTAAGGTGGTCCTAGCCCTAGGCTATAGGGATGTTACCGCTCGACGCAGTAGTCACGGCACGGTGTCTATCTTCCGACGCAATGTGCGTCGATACAAACGTATCGAGGCTTGCGTCAAATTGCAAAAACCACGTGACTACTCGAAGAAAGATTCGTACGTCACACACGCACATCTGACGCGTGCGTCAATTGTTCCGCAAACGTGGCAGTGTTCCAAGTTTGGTACTGCATAAAATGACGTGAAACTCACTCATATTCGAGGGTTGGAGACAGAGTGGAGCTAGACAGAATTTATTGACAGAGACAGAGAGACAGAGATAGAAATAGACAGGAGATTGCTAGATATTGATAGATAGATATAGAACATACAAAGATAGTCGTAGATTCATAATTGCAACACATAGGCTAACCAGATAGATACACATACACATACATAAAAAAAAAACACAAAAAAAAAAAAACATACACCAGGCCCACATACATAGACAGTGTGAGTTATATTGTGTGAGTGAATGTGCGAGTGATATTGAGAGAGTGTCAGAGATTGAGTGAACTTGTGCAGAGTGAGGGAGAGTTTGAGCGAGTGATAGAGAGTGAGGGTGAGTGAGAGTGAGAGCTAGAGAGAGAGAGGGAGTAAGGGAGAATGGAGGCAGGACGAAAAAGAGCCAGATCTTATGTGTGGGAGTACTTTGACTTGCTAACTCCCAGCAAGGTCAAGTGCAGGATCTGTGCTCAGGTGTTGGCATATAGCACCAACACGTCCTCCATGCTGCGCCATCTCAGAGCAAAGCACCCAGAGACCACACCTGATGCACCCAACATGGCTGGTGCTGCTGGTGCAAGGCAAGGTATGTGAAATGTAGGCTATACATGTGCAGGAATGACTCATAGAGCTTGTAATGGAGGTACATTGAAACATAATAATGTATTTAAGATCTGCAATAACATAACTACCTGTATTTATGTGGTTTTATTTTAAAGGGCGGCAAGCAGAGCTGGATGAGTGCCTACTAGACATGATCATTACGGACTCCCAGCCATTTTCAGTGGTGGAGGATGCTGGATTTATAGGGTTTGTCCAGAAACTCGACCCTACCTACATCCTCCCCACAAGACAGGCACTGAAAATGAAGCTGGCCACCAAATATCTACATATGCCAGCAACCTCTGTCCCCTGCGAAAGGGTTTTCTCAAAAGCAGGGGACATTGTAAGCAAAAAGAGGAGCCGTCTCAGTCCCAGCACTGTGGAGAAAATCGTTTTCCTGAATAAAAATTTGTAGACTAATCTGTCCCACACAACCATGTCCCACACAACCATGTCCCACACAACCATGTCCCACACAACCATGTCCCTCCCACACTTTGCCTGTTCATGTACACAAGCAATACATCTTTTATTGTTCACATAAGCACATGTCTGTCCAGTTCCCACAATATAGCCTTGTTTTGCACTCTTTCCCTGTTCCACAAGCACATCCCAACACTGTGGCCCCTGTTATGCCATGTTGACCATCTATATCTGCCCCAATTATCAAACAGCCGCCATACCTTGACCTGACCAGCAGATGTCATTGTAGAGCTGCTGTACCACGACCTGACCAGCAGATGGCAGTATAGGCAGTACCATGACCTGACCAGCAGATGGCAGTATGGAGTTGCTGTATCGACTGCATCGAAAGATCGACACTTTTTCCGACACAATTGTGTCGAACGTGTCAATTGCGTCGAAAGCTTCGTCTCCCCCATCTCTACTAGGCTACTCCTTTAGGTGAGGACCCCCCGCCCCCATACACAAGCCTCCCCCCTCCCCAAAATATACAACTCACGAGCACCCTGCACACACACACCACTCATAATGCTTTACCATAAAACACTTAAACACTTTAATAACACAATAACACAACAGTGTTAATAATGCAAAGAATAAAAAAAAGGTTCAGTGCATTCAGTTCTGTCTCTATTGCTCTCCTCTCCCGTTGTCTCTCTGTTACTGTCCTGTTGTCTGTCTCTCTGTTGCTGTCCTGTTGTCCGTCTCTCTGTTGCTCCCCTCAGCTCTAAATGACAGAAATGAATTAGCTAATTAGTTGGCATGTAAACATATAGTTAGGGTTGGGTACAGTTTGGGTTTTATTCGATACCGGTGACAAATCGATACTTTAAAAACGGTACCGGTACCGAAACATCATCCTCATCCTCAAATCCCAACATATCCTGACGCTACAGCTGCAGGCTACTCATTTCACCACATCAACAGCCCCACATGAAACAACAGCTATAAAAGCGATAGTCACACATGTATCTCGGCCAATAATTGTGTTATTTTTGCTATACAGAAGGAGCGAAAAATACATTAGGTTAGTACACTAGGTTAGTAAAAAGTAAAAGTCACCTTACCTTTACGGAGACAAGATAGACCAAAGTGGTCTGTTTTCAGTAGGCTGCGGTCACGGTCCTGGAACCCATGATGCTGACGTCCGATGTCCTTTCTTTATCCAAGATTGGATGAACGGGAGAGGGTCAAATTTGTCTTTGATAAAAACCCGAAATTTTCTAGGCTAGATGACCCAGTGGCAGCAGTGGCCTTTTTTTGGGCGGCATGGTAGCTACTACTGTATGTATATACTCCTGTATAGCTAATGAATGAATGTTTGCTTCTCAATAATAGGCTAGGTGCACGATCTCACTACTTCCTGAAAGGCAACTGGTGTCTCACTCTATTGGTTTAATTGATTAATCAGCTGTGCACTGTGTGTTCCAACGGTTTACCGCACAGCTGATTAATCAACCTTTTGCTGTTGCACAATATTCTACTGCGCCCCATGGTGTCTTGGTGGTGAAGTGCAGGCAGTCAAAGGCATACTGTCATTCACAGGAGATTAATGGTGCGCGTAGTTCTTTTGGAAAACGTGTTTATTTTACAATATTTATAATATAAATTAAATAATATTCATTACATTGACATTTTGATCAAATAATAGTTGTGGTAATGTATTATTAGCGACCCCCACAGATTTTTGATTTTACTGCCTTCATGGGAGCTCAGAGAGCCTCAGACCATCTCTATGGGAGCTCAGCTCCCATTGGCTCCCACATAACTCGAACCCTGCATAACTGTATTTTTCAAGTTGCCAGCACATTTACACAGCACACAGCTACATTCATCGGTTTTCATTGTCAAATACTACAAGTTTTCCAGGCAGAGGGAGTGCTTTTGTGGCTGTAGTTTTGGGAGAGAAAAATGCCCCCAATGTGATCATAGTCATTGTGATATCCTTTGTAAGTACCACCCCATGCCAGTAGGGTACCACCATCAGTGTTGGGCAACAGTCAGTCTCCTGTTGATTATCTTGGGTACAGAATAGACTGGCAACTTGGCAAGTGAGAGTGAGTGACACGTGTTATATTGAGGTTCTTCATTAAAATGGTTAACCTGAATCGTGGATGGCATTCTTCATTATATTCATACGTTAAGAAGTTACCACAGTCATTATCTTATCGACTGAAGAAAGACAGAACATGTTTGTTCTTTTTCACAAAGACACAGGTATGGTGCAGAAGATAATGAATAGAGGTTGAAAGTGGAGGTGTGTCCCTATAATCAACATTTTTTTAGTTCACGTGTCATGTAAAAGTGATAAAGTTAGCTATACAGCAGCATCTATAGTGTTTGAAAACATCTCGGAGGATAGGGTAATTGAAATGCATGAAATGAAATGATTAATGAATTTCTACCTCCACCAGCCTCCCCTGTGTCATAATGACAGGGCTCTCAAGTCCACACGCATTTCAACCCGTTCACACGCTCACACCTTGTCTCACGCCCAATGCGTGAGACTTGAGAGCCCTGTCATGATAACCTCATCTGCTTTGTGTCTGTGGAATGTCTGTGGAATGGCCATCGGCCTACTCTGAGCAATGGTTGATGCTAAAATGGGATCCTTGGGACGACCATATTCTAAACCTTAACCCTATCCTTAATCCTTACAACCCTAACCCTAATCTCAATTTCAAAGAGTTTAGAGTCGGGTCATCCCAAGCAAAGCATCCCATTTTGATAACAGTAAAGGTGGCTCAATGTAAACACACAAATGTAGCATATTAGGCATGAGTAATCAACGAACTGAGTTAATAATCTTTCTTTTGTATAAACGATTTCTTGTTGATCAGACTCACACATAATGTTTAATACTTTTGAATAGTGTGCATACATGTGTACAATGCATTATCCACAAACAGCTGTGTTACAATGTCTTTCAAACTGTGTGACGAGTTACACGCTTGTCAAGATCATCGATGATTTGGCGATCTGCAAGTATGGTCTGAGGAAACCCGTACGGAAGAAGGGAGCGGCTGACAGCAGAGCAGAGCGGTTGACATCAAATTGCAGTGTAACAGCTCAACATTGTGAATTTGAAATCCAAATCACAAATTGTCACGAATTTCACAACCATGGAATTGTGTGAGATACTTTACAACAAGGCAGAGTATATTGAAACGGTAAGCGTCTGGTTAGCTTGGTTTTGATGTTTACAGCTTACACAGGCAACGGTTAGCTGGCTAGCCAAGTAGCTAGCTGAATGATGCTGCCCATGATGATCATACACACACAATTCATTATTTATTAGCTGGGGGGGGGGGATATGCTGCATTGTGAAACTGGGATTCAAATTGTAGTCATGCCACCTAGCAAATGATCATCATCACGTTTCTCTCTCAGGCCTCTGGTAACAAAGTGAGCAGGCAGTCAGTGCTGTGTGGGAGTCAGAACATTGTCCTCAATGGCAAAGTAAGTAACACACATCTTTCTCTCGAGTTCTATTATTTGTTACCTATGTATGTTCGCCTTATTTCTTAAGATATAGATGATGACGAGTGATAAATCTCTTTCTCTTTCTCTTTCTCTCTCTCTCTCTCTTTCAGACTATTGTAATGAACGACTGCATCATCCGTGGAGATCTAGCCAATGTCAGAGTAGGCAGACACTGTGTGGTGAAGAGCAGGAGTGTCATACGACCACCTTTCAAGAAGTTCAGCAAAGGGTGAGCATATGGAACGATATACAACTTTTCATAGCCTCATAATCCAATGTTATGTGTAACATCTTATCTTATGGTCCTTGGTCTTTAGTAAAGGACTGTGTTGTGCTCTCTAACCTCTGCCCTCCCTCTCTCCCTCCCTCCATCCCTCCCTCCCTCCCTCCCTCCCTCTCTCCCTCCCTCCCTCCCTCCCTCTCTCCCTCCCTCCCTCCCTCCCTCTCTCCCTCCCTCCCTCTCTCCCACCCTCCCTCCCTCCCTCCCTCTCTCCCACCGGCTCCAGAGTGGCCTTCTTCCCCCTACACATCGGAGATCACGTCTTCATAGAGGAGGACTGTGTGGTCAATGCTGCACAGATAGGATCGTACGTCCACATCGGGAAGAACTGCGTCATAGTGAGTGACACGTCATACAGTGTACACACACACACACACAACTATACTGTCACGCACACTTTCCCTAAGGGTAGAGGAGAGTCACAAGGTGGTAATGTCTAGTGTGATCTCACAATGAGGGTAGTGTGCAGTGCTCCCCCGTCACAGGGCCGAGTGCACACTCATAGAAGGGTCCAGATCCAAACTAATCCGTCTGTGATTTGGTCCCTGATGTTGTCGTGTGGCGTGTGGCAGAGCAGTCAGGGGTGAAGGTGCAGTGTTAGAAGGGTTTGGTTTAGTATTGTCCACTCTTTGGAACACTCTCTTCCAAGCAACATCAAGGAATCCAGAACGCTCTCCTTCGAACAATCCCTCAAAACCCATCGTTTTTAAACTTGCTTTTAATCTTCAACTATTTTTGTTGTTGTTTTTACTGACTGTGCTTTTGTTTAACTTTTTATTTCTCCGTCTGCTCTTGTTCTCTCCAGGGAATGTAGTTTCTTTGAGTAGAGAGAAAAGCACTATACAAAATAAATGAATTATTATGATTATTATGATTGTTATTGTTGTTTGGTTCCTGGTCCCTGATTCTGTGGTGTTGCAGGGCCGGCGGTGTGTGCTGAAGGACTGTTGTAAGATCCTGGACAACACAGTGCTTCCTCCGGAGACGGTGGTCCCTCCCTTCACCGTGTTCTCTGGCTGCCCAGGTGAGCCCTGCGTCTGACATCATCACCCATTGGGGCGGCTGTGGCTCAGGAGGTAGAGCCTAACGATCTAATGATCGCAAGGTCGGCGGTTCGATCCCCGGCTCCTCCTGTCCACGTGTCGAGGTGTCCTTGGGCAAGACACTGAACCCCAAATTGCTCCCAATGAGCAGGACGGCGCCTTGCACGGTAGCTTGCCATCATTGGTGTGTGAATGTGTGTGTGAATGGGTGAATGAGAGGCCATTGGAAAGGTGCTGTATAAGTGCAGTCCATTTACCATTTCACCCTCCAACCACCCACCCTGTTCCACTATGCAGTCTCAGTCCTGTTCCTGGAGAGCTGCAGTGGGTTCCAGATTTTCCTCCCAGCCTAGTGCTATCATCTTACCTATCATCACACCTGATTGAACTAATCAACTGATGTTCAAGACCTTGACTAGCTGAATCAAGGTTAGGGTTAGGGTTTGTGTCAGTGTCACTACTGGGCTGGAACAAAAAGCCTGCAGCACTGTGGCTCTCCAGGACCAGGAGAGAGAGAGGATCATTCTGCAGCACTGCAGCTCTTCAGGACCTGGGGGGTCATTTATAAACGTTGCGCAAATTCTTAAAAAAAAAATGTAACACGCAAAAAAGAAAACTCATGCAGTCAGTATAGATCAATATTATTTGGGCCGTTTCACTGACCATTTCTAGTACAACTGTGGGCGTTAAAAGGATGGGACAAGACGCTTGTTCGCGTGCGCAAAATTTAGAGTTGATTGTGATTTATACAGGGAAAAGGGCGTGGGACGTGCTTGCGCACTGTGTTATAAATCAGAAAATGTGTGTGCGTAAACGTTCTTGCTTTCGTACGTCCGCAACCTTTTTACGCCGGTCCTACGCAAGGTTTTATAAATGACCCCCAGGAGAGAGGATCAGTGATGAAAGCCTTGCCACACCTCTAATCCCTCTCTCAAGGTCCCATGTATACTGCCTCTTCGTAAACCTGTGTTTTCTCTCTCTTGATTTATTTTTCTTTCTGTCTTCCTGTTTCCCTTCCTGTCTCTCTCGCTCTCCACCACCTCCACTCTCTCCCAGGTCTGTTCTCAGGAGAGTTACCAGAGTGTACCCAGGATCTGATGATTGACGTAACAAAGAGCTACTACCAGAAGTTCCTCCCCCTCAGCCAGATCTAACCCCCAACGCTTCCCAAACCGGGCCAACCCCACCCACCCCCGACCCCTTCCCTCCCCAGTTCGGGGCCAACCCCACCACTACCAAGACGGGGGGGGGGGGGCGGCTGCATCTCAACAGTTCACCATGGCCTCTGTCACTCATCTCCTTTCCCTCATGACTAGGGCCCTGAGTTTCTCCTGACCATGTCATATGACCAGGAAAAACTCCATGCCCAAGTTATAGCCCACCATGTATACGGTTGTGGACTATAACTAGGGCCTAGAGTTTTTTCCTGTCAGGTCACTTGATCAGGAACATGTCAGGGCCCTATTGAAGACTGCTGATTGGAGCAGTCAAGTTGAGGCCAATCTACAAGGAAAGAAGACAAGGAAAGGATGCGGTTGAGGAGTGTTTGAACACAGTTGGCCACTTTCCATGGACCAAAAGGAGCATTTAAAGGAGGACTGTAGCATCTTTAGACATGGCAAAAGCTTAAACAACTATTTAACTAGTTTTCAGAGCTCTCAATTCCATATACTGCCTGCCCAATACACGTATTTGAATTACACCCTCCAAGTGCTATTCTTTGAACCGCTTTGCAACACCTGTGGTCGTACCATTTTGAGGCCTGTTATTTTGTTGCTACTGTACTGTTCTGACCCTGTTGAGGTGTGTGTCTGTGTGAGAGAGAGTGAAAAGAGGGCCAAACTGAGGATGCTATTCACACAAACCTGTTGTCTTAGGAACCCGGTTTCAGAATAGTATGCCTTCCTCTGCCACATAAATATGATTGAATGTTATTTATTTAGACGTTTGTTCCACGAAACATCACTTATGCCAGGTTTAGTTACCGTAGTCTGATCAGCTCTGATGTTAGTTGTCTGCCCAGTAGAAGCCTCTGTAAGGCCCTGTAGGTGTCCTCAGAGGCAGTGTGGTCTACCTGCTGTGCATGACTATGGGGGGGTCCAGCCTCCTCTCCTTGGCTTGCCTCCGTACTTGCTAATAAATACATTTAACCCAACTTTTTTTTTTATGTCTCATCTGAGGTAAACATTGGCAGTACTTACATATATAATATACCTTCCTGAGCGTTTATTAAGATTTCATTCACTGATGGTGTTATGAATTCATATCCATGTTACGGCACATGTGGGAAAACTAGGGTTAGGGTGAGGTGCTACGTCGACTTGGTACATGCTGGTATGTCTAACCCTAACCTTAACCCTAGCACCTAACCCTAGTTTTCCCACATGTACCGTATTCCCACATGAACCGTAACATATATACCTTCCTGAGCGTTTATTCAGATTTCATTCACTGATGGTGTTATGAATTCATATCCACATGTCCCTGAAGTCAGACCAGTCCAACTATGCTCTCTGGCGCCATCCAGTGGACTGCAGTACTGTTATCTTCCCTTTGCCTCTGCACATTTATGTGTGGTGGTTCTGAAATGTGTGCAGGGCTCCTACAAGTTTCAACAAGTCAAATTTAAGACCTTTTTGAATATAATTATAGACTTATTCGCGACACCTATGCTAGCTTTTTGTCATCCTGCCGTAGCTTCGTTCGCCAATAATTTCTACCGGGGGCAGCAAATTGGCATTTTTTTGGTTCCAGCTTGATTAATTTCCACGTAAATAGATGTGGTCGGACAGATTTCCTTGCTGGACAAGCTAATCTCATTTTTTTAGACCTAGCCCCTACTTTTTTCAGACCTAATAACTGAAACTTGAGACCTTTTTAGGCCTTGTGAATCGGATTGCTGGATTTTAGACTTTAAGCGTGGAAACCCTGTGTGTGCAGCTTGAGCACCCCTTGTATTTCTCCACTAACACAACATAATGCCAATACCGTAGTATGAATGTATACTCACGTGTTTGATACCATTCAGAAGAAGACCCAGTTGGAAATCGGGAGACAATTTAAGTAATGAGTGATCTAATAAAGTAACACTATTTAGGAGCAGTAACTCGTCTGCAGACCTCAATCATACTCAACTATCATCTCTTCTATTCAACACATGGACAAAGTATTATTGGATGTGTAAACACACACACACACACAGTTTACGTGGAAAAAGAACACCCAAATGTAAAAGTCTGTTTTTGTCTTTAATGAAACATCGATTGCAATTCAATTGTTTATTTTATTCCTTTTACAATGTGAACCACATGTATCATACCAACACCTAAATGTTAAGTATATAGATTAGCCATTTATTACTTCTTTTTTTTAAACAAATAATAATATAGGTATCAGGAAACAGTATAATAGTGTTGGCTCTCGAGAGATGGAACACCAGGAGGAGAAGAAGCAGATGAATGTGTGTATTAAATTAACAGGGGCCTATTCACAGGGTTCAACTCACACACACACAACCTGGTTGATTCTGACTTTTTAGAGGGGGACCCTCATTGATACTTCAATTCTAGTGGCAGGGCCCTGATCTGTTATGGGGGCATCTAACACCCCCCCCCCACACACACACACACACACTCGAACCCTGCCTATTCAGTGGAGCGATAGAACTGTAGTGTACGGAGAGAACACGCTTCCCTATTCTGCACGACCGACAGAGCACAGTGTCTGTTCTAGACAGCACATTTCTATCTGAACGTAACTTTGTTTGGCGTCCCCACTGAATAGGTCCAAGTTGTTCCAAGAACTGATCTGAGGTTGCGTTGCATTGTGACCTCCTACAGGTTTAGGTTAGTATTGGGTTGGGGGGTTAAAGGTAAAGTTCGCCGAAACCAGACCAGTACTTAGGAACAACCTCTAGGCCAGCCAGTCGAAGCTTTCCACATCAATACATTTCAGTATGCACACCCCTTTATGAAAGGCTATAGAGTCTACGTCCCAATGTCCAACACTCTCACACTACAGAGTACGAAGCGAGCTGGCCGTGCCCACTTAATAACAGCACGCCAAGTGTGGACAGTGGGATGTAGGCTCTGGAAGAACAATTATGGGTGGAATCCTAACTCGAGATCCATGCGCATAACTCTGACATTCGTGTCTTGCATCGTTGTCAACGGGACGTTTGTGCAATGATTCGAGTTACGCACGGCACACGCAGATGTAGAATTCCACCCTCTGTGAACAATTCCCTCCAGTCTGTGCCTCCTCTATTCCTCAGAGGGGTGGTGGTGGTGTGTGTGTGTGTGTGTGTGTGTGTTGGGTGGGGTGGGGGTGAGGCGTTTAGATGTGAAAACTAAGTGCAAAATCATTATTGCAACTCTCATAATATTTAATATTCATCACAGAAATCACATAGAACAGCAGCACTGCTTCAGGTAAAGACTAGGGAGCATGGGGTAGGAGTTGGGGTGTGTAAAGACTAGGGGGCGGGGGGGGTCAGAGTAGGGACAAACAGGCTGATATTATTGAAGCGGTAACAACAAATACTGCCGTAACTGGCTCTATTTTATTTACCAAAAACAATCCCAAAAACTAAAAAGCAAGGTGGCGAAAAAGCCTGTGGTATATGAAGGAACTGCTGCAGAGGCCAACACACCTGGAAGAGAGGAACATTGGGAGGGGGGCTGGATTTAACTAAAAACTAATAAACAACAACAACAACAACGAACTGTTGAAACAAGTAAGTTAGCAGATAGTAGTTATGTCAAACATCAATAGCCTGCTATTGGTAGTATCATCAGCTAGCCTACCCACAGTAATGTGACATATGGGACACAGGAGCAGAGGAGGCCACACAGATACGCTCCTCTTGGTGGTCTGGTCTCTTCTTCACTGGGACTGGAAAGACACATGTCCACCGAGTAGAACGGGTAACAGAGAGAAAGGGGGAAAAAGAAGAAGGAGATGGAGGAGAAAAAAAAGGTGTCGCAGCAAAGATTTTTTTTGGGGGGAAGGGGGGGTCCTCCCGACAGAGTCTCCAACGTTTGGCAATCAATTATTATTGAATTCACTGAGTGCGAGACGTTTCCGATGGCCCTCGTTTCCTTTGTAAGGGGATGGGTGTGGATGGGTGGATGGAGGGAGGGAGGAGGAGAGGGGGGGGGGGCAAAAAGTGACCAGGATCAAGTGGCTTTTATTTCAAGCAGCACAGTGCATTTCTCCTCTGTTCGGCTGCGTCCCAAACCTCCTGGATGTCTTCCTTTCCGTGTCTCCTTCTCTTCCTGATCACTGATGATTGAGAGGATTGTGTGAAAGGCTTCCAAACTTACATGCTGCTCTCATACTCGTCAAGTGCTTTCAGTTCATCTCTGTGATCCTCAAGTGTAAAAGAAGACCAGGAACGGAGACATGGTAATAAATCCACAGCTCAAAAAACGAAATGGCACGCCTCCTCTCTGAGCTCAGGTTCACTCTACAGCCAGCCGTCCGTCCGTCCGTCCGTCCGTCCGTCCCTCCGCCCGCCCAGTTTCAAAGCCACTGGCCCCCCCGAGACCCAACTCCAACCAATCAGATCATCCGGTTGCGTTTGTGGGTGGGGGAGTCTGTGATGACATCATTGCACTGGGCGGAGCTGCGTTTCCTGACCACTCCCCCTGTGGCTGCAGGGCCTGAGTCCAGATGCAGGGCCATCTCCTCTGAGATGAAAGTGTTCAGGTCGACGTCGTGCAGGCCGTTTCGCCGCCGGCCCACGGGACCCGACCCGCCGCCGGCACCGCCGCTCACATGGGTGGGAGAACCCGGAGCGCCGGAACGCACGCTAATACTCGCCATGGCCCCACTCAGACCTGGGGGAGGCAGGGGAGGGAAGGGATTAGAACACAGTCAAACTCAAAAAATACAGAATTATAATCTAATCTGACAAATAATCTAATGTCAAAGGAATGATCATTATGGGCAGAAAGCTAGCCACGGATCAGAAACACACCAGCTATCAGCAGAACCCTTAGAGGATCAAACGCACTTGTCCAGTCTAGTGTGTTTGCTATTCATTGTACCTCTGGACCACACAGGAATAGCCTGGTGAACACAAGATGGAAAACCCCAAAGTCCCCATTACTCCTACACACCTATATCAGAGAGCTAAGATAAGTTGATCAGAGTCTCAATAGAACGAGGCAGGGTACTAGGTATAGGATTTTTCTAGCTATCAACACACCATGAAAGTGGGTCACAAACTACAGAAAGTAAACAGAACTGGAGACGGGTGTCATTGGTACGATTGCAAGCAAAGAGTCAGCACAGTTGCTGATTAAAGGTAAATTCCAGTAAATTCCTCAATTTACCTTGCCTGCCTGCTTAGTAAATCTTGGCCAAAATCAGAACATATTCACCATGTGTCAGCAACCACTCATATTAACTTTTGCTAGCAATCATAACAGTGACGTCTCTCTCCAAAAACAACAGATGTTTTACATTCGACAGTTTGTGACGTATAGACTTTCATAGCATATAAAACTAGGCAAGCTACTAGGTTTAGGCTTTTCTGGGTGTCAATTTATTTTTGACAAGTGAAAAACAGTGTGAAATGTTTACATGATGTCACATATGTGTACGAAAGAAAAACAGGAAATAAATACAAACAAATCCTGGCAGTGTGTGATTTAGGGGAAGGGGGGGGGGACAGGCCACCTCCACTGACACAGTAAGCAGTCTTAACCAACGCTGTAACTGAACTGCTGAAAAGCTGTTACATCTGCAAATTCAAAAATAGATAACATAAATAGCCTGTGACATTTGGGAAGTACGATATTCAGAGACATATGGCTGGACTAACAAAGCTTTGAGGCTCACACACACACACGCCTGTAGAGTGTCTGCCATTGCTAAGCCATGTGCCACAACTGCGGCACACAAACACACAGGACTAAACCAAGCAAAAGTAGAATGTCAAATGAATGCTAGCTGACAGCACACACAACCTTGACAGGTTGACATACATATTCTAACATAACAAATCAGTAGTCAACACATTGATGTCAAAACAAAGCCTTCTGATTCGACATTCTCCAATAGCAGTATAATGCTACTGCCTCTGACACAACCAACAACACACTGTATAACTAGACCATACACAGCTATGGTTGCTGTTGGAACTACATAAAGATTTAAACTACTTGCAGTCTAGTGCTATGGGTGAGAATGCTGTATAGCTGTATAGAGCCACAAACTGGATTTATAGAAGCATGCTTCCTGCTTGCTGGATATAAAACGTAAAGACTGAGTGGATTATGCAGTGCTATGGATGCTGAAACGTTATGG
This sequence comes from Nansenia antarctica, assembly GCF_963989245.1. Lineage (NCBI taxonomy): Eukaryota > Metazoa > Chordata > Actinopteri > Argentiniformes > Microstomatidae > Nansenia > Nansenia antarctica. Next base: position 78,995,828 of record NC_137675.1, read on the forward strand.
ACTACACAGTGCTGTGGATGCTCAAACTGTATTTATTGTGCAGTGTTTTGGTTGCTGGAAGTGTACATAGTCTAGAAGTGTATTTACCGTGAAGTGCTATGGCCTCTCTGAAGGGCTGGAGGTCTGTCTCCACAGAGGAGCCTGTCTCGGTGGAGGGAGCCCGGTTGGGGGACACCATGGTCAGCCTGGGGGCAGCTCTGGAAGTCCTGGGTGGTGGAGCTTTGCCACATAGGAAACTAATCAAGTCCTCCCTACGGATGGTTCTCCTCCTCTTCTTCACCCAGGCCAGGACGTCCTTGTTCCGGCGCTGGTGGCCGATCTGTATCCCTAGGTCATAACTCCTCTGGTGGGCTTCCACACTCTCTGGAGATGTAGGGGAGGGGGGTTGGGGGGGATGAGGGAGTGTCACTGACAGCGTTCACATGCTGAACACTCATGCTTGTATGCACTAACACAATCACACAGGAATTCCATCAAGCAGAACATGTCATTATCTATTTTTTTCTGGATCCAACAAGAAAAACACCTCTGATTTGACTATAAGAATGGATACATTTGAGACCTCTCCGGTCAAGAACAAACTATGTGAGTGTGATGAATGAAGAAAGACTTGGTTGAGGTTCCTTTGTGTGTCCGTGACAGAAATACATGTGACTGGCTGCTATAGGCAACACCCCCCCCCCCACCCTTCCAGAGGGAGCCAGCCAGCACCGATGCTGTAAGCTGTGACAGCCTGGATCAATACACAGGTGATAAGAGACTAAAGTATGGAGGACTGTTTACTCAATGTACAAATCAATACAGAAAACAAAACAGGCAACATTATACAAGCTAGCATAGGACCACGGGTGTGACAGATACAGGTGTGACAGAAGGTGAGAAAGACAAGCAAAACTCAAACACTCGGAGGGAGGGTGAAGGTATACCTTTGTACAGGTTGGTGACAGCTGTGGCTGCGTTTTGAAATGGCACCCACAGAGACAGCCCCTGCTGGTGACACACTCGGTCTGTGGGAAGAAGCAACAGAATCAGGACATAGAGAACACATTCGGGAAAAAATTAAGTCACCATAGCAATTATCATCAAGATATTATGGCTGCCTAAATCAAATAGGATGCTAGCGGCAGGTAAATTAGCAATGATTTTTTGCAAAAAGCAGTGGTGATATTACAACACATTATGAGGCCAACGTTTCTTAATTGCAGGGTGTACACTGTGTCTGTTTTCATTCGCCATTTTGTCTTGCAGCATCTAGAGTTGCAGACAGGCTTTGGAATAAAAATAACTGTCAGCCAGCGCTAGATGGCCAACTCGACAGTTTTAGAGGCACGAAAGCCTCACGCACTCAACTAAAGTGCCCTTTCAGCAAGAAAGTTGCAATCGTTTAAGTAGACTTGATCGGTGGAAACCTATAGCTCGTTCAACTAACTAGACCAAAAAGAATTGGAAGTTGGAACACGCTCGTATTATGAAAAGTAGCAATAACCCCTACTATAGTTAGTTACATCTTCGCCATTTTGTTTAATCTTCAGGGGTGCAATCAAATAATTCACGCCAGATTAGCCAACCCCATTACATGGCGAGAACGTCTGCATAATCTATCGATCTGGCCAAATATGCCTCCGATCATACAACGAGAAAGCGAGACCCTCACTTGACAGGGACGATCTGTCACCAGGGAATGTCGCGTAGCAATGATTGTTGTGTTTCCATCGCCATTTTGTTTCCCTAACCCCCCATGCACCTCAACACCGTTCACTTGTTCGCTGACATGGTTGGAATTTACTGTTTTAACCAGCCAACTAAACTAGCCGACAAATCCGATGAAATATCCAGATAAATCAAGCTACAGTAAGTAGCTTTCTGGAACCCCAAGAAACGACCCAGCTTTGATGGCTGAACGACTAGAATACACTGTCAGCTGGTATACTAATAAACTTACTCGAATAGTTAGCTAGTCAGTTAGCTTAACTAACAACCCAACTCACTTGGGACAAACAATTTCTCTTTTAAAAAAAACATACTCGGTTAAGACTGTCGTTCATTAAGTTGGGGGACAAAGTGAAGAAACGCCCCGAATCAAAGCAAAAAAAAAAAAAGCCACTGTTTTGCGCTAACGTTGCTCGTTGGGCTACCGGGAACTAGACAGCTGATCAGCTGGGACACTCGCTTAGCTTAGCTTAGTTTAGCTTAGCTACGAGACTGACAAGTGACTTGACTGTGACCGGGGGAGCTAACCAGCTAACTCTGTGTGTGTTAGCTTCGGCTAGCTAACTCTGTGTGTGTTTAGCTTCGGCCAAGCTAAACAAAGTCAACGACAAGACGGACTAGTTAGTAGTGGTTCCGTGACTCCTCTCGGACCTTTGTAGAGCTGTGCCACGGCGGTGGCGGAATTCTGGAAGAGATGCCACAGTTTCTCCTGGTCGTTGTCGGCCTCGTCCTCCTCGTTGGCCTCCCTCTGCTCCGCCTCAGCCAAACACTGCCGCTCCCATTTGGAGAACCAATGTTCGGGTCCGTGCTCCTGGATCTCCCCTGCTCCGTCTTCCTTCTTCTCCTCCATTTACTCTTACACCGAGTACACTTGGCTTCGATTACAGCCGTGGGTATACCAATTTACTTATGTTATTTGACGGGACTGCGAAGTTTTACGTTATTAAATTCATTAATGTTCTTATTGGATAAGATGTTCGTTCACACCAACCGTTTCCACTACGGACCCGTGTCTGAAAAGACTCAACTGTTTTTTTTCACGTCACTGTGTGACTGACGCTGGGTTATATAAGTGTCACACTAACTTGTTGGCCTCTATACTCCCGCCTCTTTTACTGCATACGCGACGACGATTGGATTAGACGGTGCCGCGGGGTGGTTTCGGGGTGGGTGCTGGAGGTTTCACTGGACTAAAGAAACATCTGTCACTGAGTTGACACAAAGGAACCTCCACGAAAATTCTTCGCTACGTTAAGGTTGTGTGAGGAGAAGTGGGATATTTTTTGGTTCTTTTCACTGTTCAATGCAGTAATGTGATTATGTATTGCCTACAATGCTAAATGTTCATGATAACAGTTCAACAATATCCGTTTTGCGACATGATATTATTATCAAATATACAGGGTAATGCTTTGAAAGAAAATAAGTATGCCTATTGTATCAATTCCACCATCTTTAATTTCTCATTGCAAAAAATATGAGTTCAAAAGCGTTGAGTTGAGCATAGCCCAAGTTAGACTGTATACTCCACTCCAGGCCCTAAAATAACACCAATAGGTGCCCCAATCTAGGATCTTTCCTATGTGTGAACATGGTTGTTTGAAGTGTAAAAGCAGTTTAATGCTCTATCAATGTGTGTGTGTCTGTGTGTGTGTGTGTGTGTGTGTGTGTGTGTGTGTGTGTGTGTCTGTCTGTGTGTGGATTGAGCGACAGAAATCCATACATTTTGAGTGAGTCAGCTTAAAATCCCAAACTGAGATAACAACAAATGCAATTTTTTTCCACAAGATGGCGCCATCTCCTCTCAAAACAGTAGGCCTACATTTCACGTAAATGATATTGCCTGATCAATGAAAATGAATAAATTCCATTTTTTTCAGCAAAAACTAAATTATATGATATTGTGTATGCTATATAATGGATTACAGCCAGCCAGCCTAGCCACAGCCATTATGTAACTTTAGACAGACGGGTCGTAACACTTGTTATTAATTCCATTTGGTATACCTCATAAACTTTCTTTCCATTTATTCATTTCTGGTGTTTGTGGGCTAAGGCATTTAGCAATTGTGTGAATTTGTGTGAATTGTGTGAAATTGTGTGAATTTGTTATTCACTTTAGAGAACACATTTTACATATTCTTTATTTGAAATCAGCATTTAAATGTTTAAATTTTACTCTATACTCCAAAATAACCCATCAAGTTGAGTTTATATAAATAATCAACCATAAAACCAAGAGCAAAATCTGTAATCTGTGTATTAATTATACTTTTAATCTGAGTGGCAGCTGGATAACTTCCTGATGAAATTCAAATTCACAACTTTTGTCTTTCATTATAATATTCTTAATGAGGTCATTTGATGTAGGCCTAGTGATTTTTTTTAATTATTATTATCTTTATTACATTCTATTAATGTTTTATTCATATTTTATCAGTTCTCTTTTACTTACCCTTCTAATTCCTACTTAGTCCCCTTCCCCTGCACCCCACGGGGAAGACCGTGTTCCTCTAGCTCACCTAGAGAGGTGTGTGTGTGTGTGTGTGTGTGTGTGTGTGTGTGTGTGTGTGTGTGTGTGTGTGTGTGTATGTATGTATGTATGTATGTATGTATGTATGTTGGCTAAGTTCAAGTGTACACACACACACACACACACACACACACACACACACACACACACACCTAAGTAGGAATTAGAAGGGTAAGTAAAAGAGAACTGATAAAATATGAATAAAACATTAATAGAATGTAATAAAGATAATAATAAAATAAAATAAATCACTAGGCCTACATCAAATGACCTCATTAAGAATATTATAATGAAAGACAAAAGTTGTGAATTTGAATTACATCAGGAAGTTATCCAGCTGACCCTCAGATTAAAAGTATAATTAATACACAGATTACAGATTTTGCTCTTGGTTTTATGGTTGATTATTTATATAAACTCAACTTGATGGGTTATTTTGGAGTATAGAGTAATGTATAAATGCTGATTTCAAATAAAGAATATGTAAAATGTGTTCTCTAAAGTGAATAACAAATTCACACAATTTCACACAATTCACACAAATTCACACAATTGCTAAATGCCTTAGCCCACAAACACCAGAAATGAATAAATGGAAAGAAAGTTTATGAGGTATACCAAATGGAATTAATAACATGTGTTACGACCCGTCTGTCTAAAGTTACATAATGGCCTAACAGGATAGAGAGAGTGCAGAATGTAGGTGCGTTGCAACACAAAATGCCAAGAACCAGAACTAAAATACAAGAATATTTATTACAGGTGTATACTCATGTAATAAAGATAAGACAAAAATAAATGATTTTCTGATTGTCCAAAGGAAATCCTGCCAAAAATAGTTTCGTTAAAGTTACCATTTGAGAATGAGATGTGCTAACATGTATCGTGTATAAGTTCCTCCGGCAAGCTGATGCAGAAGTGTTAATGCATGCTTTTGTTATTACCCGTTTGGACTATTGTAATGGTCTCCTTTCTGGTCTTCCGAAGAAAGCTATTGGCCAGCTGCAATTAGTCCAAAATGCAGCAGCAAGAGTTTTAACCAAAACAAGCAGAAGACCTTGTATAACTCCTATTTTAGAGACTTTACACTGGCTTCCTGTTAAGGTTAGGTAGTCTGTATACATGAGGTGTGCTTGTTAAGGTTAGGTAGTCTGTATACATGGGGTGTGTTAAGGTTAGGTAGTCTGTATACATGGGGTGTGTTAAGGTTAGGTAGTCTGTATACATGGGGTGTGTTAAGGTTAGGTAGTCTGTATACATGGGGTGTGTTAAGGTTAGGTAGTCTGTATACATGAGGTGTGCTTGTTAAGGTTAGGTAGTCTGTATACATGAGGTGTGCTTGTTAAGGTTAGGTAGTCTGTATACATGAGGTGTGTTAAGGTTAGGTAGTCTGTATACATGAGGTGTGTTAAGGTTAGGTAGTCTGTATACATGGGGTGTGTTAAGGTTAGGTAGTCTGTATACATGAGGTGTGTTAAGGTTAGGTAGTCTGTATACATGGGGTGTGCTTGTTAAGGTTAGGTAGTCTGTATACATGGGGTGTGTTAAGGTTAGGTAGTCTGTATACATGGGGTGTGTTAAGGTTAGGTAGTCTGTATACATGGGGTGTGTTAAGGTTAGGTAGTCTGTATACATGAGGTGTGCTTGTTAAGGTTTGGTAGTCTGTATACATGGGGTGTGTTAAGGTTAGGTAGTCTGTATACATGAGGTGTGCTTGTTAAGGTTAGGTAGTCTGTATACATGGGGTGTGTTAAGGTTAGGTAGTGTGTATACATGGGGTGTGTTAAGGTTAGGTAGTGTGTATACATGGGGTGTGTTAAGGTTAGGTAGTCTGTATACATGGGATGTGCTTGTTAAGGTTAGGTAGTCTGTATACATGGGGTGTGTTAAGGTTAGGTAGTCTGTATACATGAGGTGTGCTTGTTAAGGTAAGGTAGTCTGTATACATGGGGTGTGTTAAGGTTAGGTAGTCTGTATACATGAGGTGTGTTAAGGTTAGGTAGTCTGTATACATGGGGTGTGTTAAGGTTAGGTAGTGTGTATACATGGGGTGTGCTTGTTAAGGTTAGATAGTCTGTATACATGGGGTGTGTTAAGGTTAGGTAGTCTGTATACATGGGGTGTGTTAAGGTTAGGTAGTGTGTATACATGGGGTGTGCTTGTTAAGGTTAGGTAGTCTGTATACATGGGGTGTGTTAAGGTTAGGTAGTGTGTATACATGGGGTGTGTTAAGGTTAGGTAGTCTGTATACATGGGGTGTGCTTGTTAAGGTTAGGTAATCTGTATACATGAGGTGTGCTTGTTAAGGTTAGGTAGTCTGTATACATGGGGTGTGTTAAGGTTAGGTAGTCTGTATACATGAGGTGTGCTTGTTAAGGTTAGGTAGTGTGTATACATGGGGTGTGTTAAGGTTTAGGTAGTCTGTATACATGAGGTGTGTTAAGGTTAGGTAGTCTGTATACATGGGCTGTGCTTGTTAAGGTTAGGTAGTCTGTATACATGAGGTGTGCTTGTTAAGGTTAGGTAGTCTGTATACATGGGGTGTGTTAAGGTTAGGTAGTCTGTATACATGAGGTGTGCTTGTTAAGGTTAGGTAGTGTGTATACATGGGGTGTGTTAAGGTTAGGTAGTCTGTATACATGAGGTGTGCTTGTTAAGGTTAGGTAGTGTGTATACATGGGGTGTGTTAAGGTTTAGGTAGTCTGTACATGAGGTGTGTTAAGGTTAGGTAGTCTGTATACATGGGCTGTGCTTGTTAAGGTTAGGTAGTCTGTATACATGAGGTGTGCTTGTTAAGGTTAGGTAGTCTGTATACATGGGGTGTGTTAAGGTTAGGTAGTCTGTATACATGAGGTGTGCTTGTTAAGGTTAGGTAGTGTGTATACATGGGGTGTGTTAAGGTTAGGTAGTATGTATACATGGGGTGTGTTAAGGTTAGGTAGTCTGTATACATGAGGTGTGCTTGTTAAGGTTAGGTAGTGTGTATACATGGGGTGTGTTAAGGTTAGGTAGTATGTATACATGAGGTGTGCTTGTTAAGGTTAGGTAGTGTGTATACATGGGGTGTGTTAAGGTTTAGGTAGTCTGTATACATGAGGTGTGTTAAGGTTAGGTAGTCTGTATACATGGGGGGTGTTAAGGTTTGGTAGTCTGTATACATGAGGTGTGTTAAGGTTAGGTAGTCTGTATACATGAGGTGTGTTAAGGTTAGGTAGTCTGTATACATGGGGTGTGCTTGTTAAGGTTTGGTAGTCTGTATACATGAGGTGTGTTAAGGTTAGGTAGTCTGTATACATGAGGTGTGCTTGTTAAGGTTTGGTAGTCTGTATACATGGGGTGTGCTTGTTAAGGTTAGGTTGTGTGTGTGTGTGTGTGTGTGTGTGTGTGTGTGTGTGTGTGTGTACACTTGAACTTAGCCAACATACATACATACATACATACACACACACACACACACACACACACACACACACACACACACACACACACACACACACACACACCTCTCTAGGTGAGCTAGAGGAACACGGTCTTCCCCGTGGGGTGCAGGGGAAGGGGACTAAGTAGGAATTAGAAGGGTAAGTAAAAGAGAACTGATAAAATATGAATAAAACATTAATAGAATGTAATAAAGATAATAAAATAAAATAAAAATCACTAGGCCTACATCAAATGACCTCATTAAGAATATTATAATGAAAGACAAAAGTTGTGAATTTGAATTTCATCAGGAAGTTATCCAGCTGCCACTCAGATTAAAAGTATAATTAATACACAGATTACAGATTTTGCTCTTGGTTTTATGGTTGATTATTTATATAAACTCAACTTGATGGGTTATTTTGGAGTATAGAGTAATGTATAAATGCTGATTTCAAATAAAGAATATGTAAAATGTGTTCTCTCAAGTGAATAACAAATTCACACAATTTCACACAATTCACACAAATTCACACAATTGCTAAATGCCTTAGCCCACAAACACCAGAAATGAATAAATGGAAAGAAAGTTTATGAGGTATACCAAATGGAATTAATAACATGTGTTACGACCCGTCTGTCTAAAGTTACATAATGGCCTAACAGGATAGAGAGAGTGCAGAATGTAGGTGCGTTGCAACACAAAATGCCAAGAACCAGAACTAAAATACAAGAATATTTATTACAGGTGTATACTCATGTAATAAAGATAAGACAAAAATAAATGATTTTCTGATTGTCCAAAGGAAATCCTGCCAAAAATATTTTCGTTAAAGTTACCATTTGAGAATGAGATGTGCTAACATGTATCGTGTATAAATTCCTCCGGCAAGCTGATGCAGAAGTGTTAATGCATGCTTTTGTTATTACCCGTTTGGACTATTGTAATGGTCTCCTTTCTGGTCTTCCGAAGAAAGCTATTGGCCAGCTGCAATTAGTCCAAAATGCAGCAGCAAGAGTTTTAACCAAAACAAGCAGAAGACCTTGTATAACTTCTATTTTAGAGACTTTACACTGGCTTCCTGTTAAGGTTAGGTAGTCTGTATACATGAGGTGTGCTTGTTAAGGTTAGGTAGTGTGTATACATGGGGTGTGTTAAGGTTAGGTAGTCTGTATACATGGGGTGTGTTAAGGTTAGGTAGTCTGTATACATGGGGTGTGTTAAGGTTAGGTAGTCTGTATACATGGGGTGTGTTAAGGTTAGGTAGTCTGTATACATGAGGTGTGCTTGTTAAGGTTAGGTAGTCTGTATACATGGGGTGTGTTAAGGTTAGGTAGTGTGTATACATGGGGTGTGTTAAGGTTAGGTAGTGTGTATACATGGGGTGTGTTAAGGTTAGGTAGTCTGTATACATGGGATGTGCTTGTTAAGGTTAGGTAGTCTGTATACATGGGGTGTGTTAAGGTTAGGTAGTCTGTATACATGGGGTGTGTTAAGGTTAGGTAGTCTGTATACATGGGGTGTGTTAAGGTTAGGTAGTCTGTATACATGAGGTGTGCTTGTTAAGGTTAGGTAGTCTGTATACATGGGGTGTGTTAAGGTTAGGTAGTCTGTATACATGAGGTGTGCTTGTTAAGGTTAGGTAGTCTGTATACATGGGGTGTGTTAAGGTTAGGTAGTGTGTATACATGGGGTGTGTTAAGGTTAGGTAGTGTGTATACATGGGGTGTGTTAAGGTTAGGTAGTGTGTATACATGGGGTGTGTTAAGGTTAGGTAGTCTGTATACATGGGATGTGCTTGTTAAGGTTAGGTAGTCTGTATACATGAGGTGTGCTTGTTAAGGTTAGGTAGTCTGTATACATGGGGTGTGTTAAGGTTAGGTAGTCTGTATACATGGGCTGTGCTTGTTAAGGTTAGGTAGTCTGTATACATGAGGTGTGCTTGTTAAGGTTAGGTAGTCTGTATACATGGGGTGTGTTAAGGTTAGGTAGTCTGTATACATGAGGTGTGCTTGTTAAGGTTAGGTAGTCTGTATACAAGGGGTGTGTTAAGGTTAGGTAGTCCGTATACATGGGGTGTGTTAAGGTTAGGTAGTCTGTATACATGAGGTGTGCTTGTTAAGGTTAGGTAGTCTGTATACATGGGGTGTGTTAAGGTTAGGTAGTGTGTATACATGGGGTGTGTTAAGGTTAGGTAGTGTGTATACATGGGGTGTGTTAAGGTTAGGTAGTCTGTATACATGGGATGTGCTTGTTAAGGTTAGGTAGTCTGTATACATGGGGTGTGTTAAGGTTAGGTAGTCTATATACATGAGGTGTGCTTGTTAAGGTTAGGTAGTCTGTATACATGGGGTGTGTTAAGGTTAGGTAGTCTGTATACATGAGGTGTGTTAAGGTTAGGTAGTCTGTATACATGAGGTGTGCTTGTTAAGGTTAGGTAGTCTGTATACATGGGGTGTGTTAAGGTTAGGTAGTCTGTATACATGGGGTGTGCTTGTTAAGGTTAGGTAGTCTGTATACATGAGGTGTGCTTGTTAAGGTTAGGTAGTCTGTATACATGGGGTGTGTTAAGGTTAGGTAGTCTGTATACATGGGCTGTGCTTGTTAAGGTTAGGTAGTCTGTATACATGAGGTGTGCTTGTTAAGGTTAGGTAGTCTGTATACATGGGGTGTGTTAAGGTTAGGTAGTGTGTATACATGGGGTGTGTTAAGGTTAGGTAGTCTGTATACATGGGATGTGCTTGTTAAGGTTAGGTAGTCTGTAAACATGGGGTGTGTTAAGGTTAGGTAGTCTGTATACATGAGGTGTGCTTGTTAAGGTTAGGTAGTCTGTATACATGGGATGTGTTAAGGTTAGGTAGTCTGTATACATGAGGTGTGTTAAGGTTAGGTAGTCTGTATACATGGGGTGTGTTAAGGTTAGGTAGTGTGTATACATGGGGTGTGTTAAGGTTAGGTAGTGTGTATACATGGGGTGTGTTAAGGTTAGGTAGTCTGTATACATGGGATGTGCTTGTTAAGGTTAGGTAGTCTGTATACATGGGGTGTGTTAAGGTTAGGTAGTCTGTATACATGAGGTGTGCTTGTTAAGGTTAGGTAGTCTGTATACATGGGGTGTGTTAAGGTTAGGTAGTCTGTATACATGAGGTGTGTTAAGGTTAGGTAGTCTGTATACATGGGGTGTGTTAAGGTTAGGTAGTCTGTATACATGGGGTGTGTTAAGGTTAGGTAGTCTGTATACATGGGGTGTGCTTGTTAAGGTTAGGTAGTCTGTATACATGAGGTGTGCTTGTTAAGGTTAGGTAGTCTGTATACATGGGGTGTGTTAAGGTTAGGTAGTCTGTATACATGGGCTGTGCTTGTTAAGGTTAGGTAGTCTGTATACATGAGGTGTGCTTGTTAAGGTTAGGTAGTCTGTATACATGGGGTGTGTTAAGGTTAGGTAGTCTGTATACATGGGGTGTGTTAAGGTTAGGTAGTCTGTATACATGGGGTGTGTTAAGGTTAGGTAGTGTGTATACATGGGGTGTGCTTGTTAAGGTTAGGTAGTCTGTATACATGGGGTGTGTTAAGGTTAGGTAGTCTGTATACATGAGGTGTGCTTGTTAAGGTTAGGTAGTCTGTATACATGGGGTGTGTTAAGGTTAGGTAGTCTGTATACATGGGGTGTGTTAAGGTTAGGTAGTCTGTATACATGGGGTGTGTTAAGGTTAGGTAGTGTGTATACATGGGGTGTGCTTGTTAAGGTTAGGTAGTCTGTATACATGGGGTGTGTTAAGGTTAGGTAGTCTGTATACATGGGCTGTGCTTGTTAAGGTTAGGTAGTCTGTATACATGAGGTGTGCTTGTTAAGGTTAGGTAGTCTGTATACATGGGGTGTGTTAAGGTTAGGTAGTGTGTATACATGGGGTGTGCTTGTTAAGGTTAGGTAGTCTGTATACATGAGGTGTGCTTGTTAAGGTTAGGTAGTCTGTATACATGGGGTGTGTTAAGGTTAGGTAGTCTGTATACATGAGGTGTGCTTGTTAAGGTTAGGTAGTCTGTATACATGGGATGTGTTAAGGTTAGGTAGTCTGTATACATGAGGTGTGTTAAGGTTAGGTAGTCTGTATACATGGGGTGTGTTAAGGTTAGGTAGTGTGTATACATGGGGTGTGTTAAGGTTAGGTAGTGTGTATACATGGGGTGTGTTAAGGTTAGGTAGTCTGTATACATGGGATGTGCTTGTTAAGGTTAGGTAGTCTGTATACATGGGGTGTGTTAAGGTTAGGTAGTCTGTATACATGAGGTGTGCTTGTTAAGGTTAGGTAGTCTGTATACATGGGATGTGTTAAGGTTAGGTAGTCTGTATACATGAGGTGTGTTAAGGTTAGGTAGTCTGTATACATGGGGTGTGTTAAGGTTAGGTAGTCTGTATACATGGGGTGTGTTAAGGTTAGGTAGTCTGTATACATGGGGTGTGCTTGTTAAGGTTAGGTAGTCTGTATACATGAGGTGTGCTTGTTAAGGTTAGGTAGTCTGTATACATGGGGTGTGTTAAGGTTAGGTAGTCTGTATACATGGGCTGTGCTTGTTAAGGTTAGGTAGTCTGTATACATGAGGTGTGCTTGTTAAGGTTAGGTAGTCTGTATACATGGGGTGTGTTAAGGTTAGGTAGTCTGTATACATGGGGTGTGTTAAGGTTAGGTAGTCTGTATACATGGGGTGTGTTAAGGTTAGGTAGTGTGTATACATGGGGTGTGCTTGTTAAGGTTAGGTAGTCTGTATACATGGGGTGTGTTAAGGTTAGGTAGTCTGTATACATGGGGTGTGCTTGTTAAGGTTAGGTAGTCTGTATACATGGGGTGTGCTTGTTAAGGTTAGGTAGTCTGTATACATGAGGTGTGCTTGTTAAGGTTAGGTAGTCTGTATACATGGGGTGTGTTAAGGTTAGGTAGTCTGTATACATGGGCTGTGCTTGTTAAGGTTAGGTAGTCTGTATACATGAGGTGTGCTTGTTAAGGTTAGGTAGTGTGTATACATGGGGTGTGTTAAGGTTAGGTAGTCTGTATACATGAGGTGTGTTAAGGTTAGGTAGTCTGTATACATGAGGTGTGCTTGTTAAGGTTAGGTAGTGTGTATACATGGGGTGTGTTAAGGTTTAGGTAGTCTGTATACATGAGGTGTGTTAAGGTTAGGTAGTCTGTATACATGGGGTGTGAACCTCTTCTTATCCACCTCATTTTTCTGGTTTTCTGCTCGAAATGACATGCCCACAGTGAATATAGAATATCTCCACAATCACAAGGGCCTTCATAATGATCTTGTTATCAAATGAAAGCTAACACCTGTGGGGTGGCTGTAGAAGTGTCAGAATCAAAATCTATGTTACTGTGTCAGAGTAAATAGAGCTAGAACATTATAAAACATCTCAAATTCAATCTCCGCCTAAAAAAACAACAGCTTTTACAGTGAATATCACCTTGGAAACCTGATAACCAAGCCCAAATCATCTAGGAATCAGTACTCCAGGGTCTTATTAGTACTTGTGCCAAAGTTGATGCTAGTAATGTGAGCAAATGCAACTTTGTACCTGTTTTAGTACAGGTATGTTTAGGCGGACACCTATATGTTTAGGCCATTTGGAGATATGTTGGCACCATCTTTGACCTTTGACCTTTCTCATGTATCAGATTTCTTTTTCTTTTTTTTTTTCTTTTTTGGGATTTTTTTGAGTTGAGAGGAAATTTGGCGTTGAAACCGGACATGACACATTCTCCAGTTGGAGAAAACTGGATGTGACTTAGGCCGTGTTTACCGTCTCTGGAAAAAATGGTGGCATCGTATAGCATGCAAAGTTGTGAAAAAAATGTGATATCGATGAAGAGAATTGATCGAGTTAAACTCTTTATATCACTTCGGATCCCCATGAGGGTCCGTGGATATAAAGAGGCTTTAGGTTTGGTAGTCTGTATACATGAGGTGTGTTAAGGTTAGGTAGTCTGTATACATGGGGTGTGTTAAGGTTAGGTAGTCTGTATACATGGGGTGTGCTTGTTAAGGTTAGGTAGTCTGTATACATGAGGTGTGCTTGTTAAGGTTAGGTAGTCTGTATACATGGGGTGTGTTAAGGTTAGGTAGTCTGTATACATGGGCTGTGCTTGTTAAGGTTAGGTAGTCTGTATACATGAGGTGTGCTTGTTAAGGTTAGGTAGTCTGTATACATGGGGTGTGCTTGTTAAGGTTAGGTAGTCTGTATACATGGGGTGTGTTAAGGTTAGGTAGTGTGTATACATGGGGTGTATTAAGGTTAGGTAGTCTGTATACATGAGGTGTGCTTGTTAAGGTTAGGTAGTGTGTATACATGGGGTGTGTTAAGGTTAGGTAGTCTGTATACATGAGGTGTGTTAAGGTTAGGTAGTCTGTATACATGAGGTGTGCTTGTTAAGGTTAGGTAGTGTGTATACATGGGGTGTGTTAAGGTTTAGGTAGTCTGTATACATGAGGTGTGTTAAGGTTAGGTAGTCTGTATACATGGGGTGTGTTAAGGTTTGGTAGTCTGTATACATGAGGTGTGTTAAGGTTAGGTAGTCTGTATACATGGGGTGTGTTAAGGTTAGGTAGTCTGTATACATGGGGTGTGCTTGTTAAGGTTAGGTAGTCTGTATACATGAGGTGTGCTTGTTAAGGTTAGGTAGTCTGTATACATGGGGTGTGTTAAGGTTAGGTAGTCTGTATACATGGGCTGTGCTTGTTAAGGTTAGGTAGTCTGTATACATGAGGTGTGCTTGTTAAGGTTAGGTAGTCTGTATACATGGGGTGTGCTTGTTAAGGTTAGGTAGTCTGTATACATGGGGTGTGTTAAGGTTAGGTAGTGTGTATACATGGGGTGTGTTAAGGTTAGGTAGTCTGTATACATGAGGTGTGCTTGTTAAGGTTAGGTAGTGTGTATACATGGGGTGTGTTAAGGTTAGGTAGTCTGTATACATGAGGTGTGTTAAGGTTAGGTAGTCTGTATACATGAGGTGTGCTTGTTAAGATTAGGTAGTGTGTATACATGGGGTGTGTTAAGGTTTAGGTAGTCTGTATACATGAGGTGTGTTAAGGTTAAGTAGTCTGTATACATGGGGTGTGTTAAGGTTTGGTAGTCTGTATACATGGGGTGTGTTAAGGTTAGGTAGTGTGTATACATGAGGTGTGTTAAGGTTAGGTAGTCTGTATACATGGGGTGTGTTAAGGTTAGGTAGTCTGTATACATGAGGTGTGTTAAGGTTAGGTAGTCTGTATACATGAGGTGTGCTTGTTAAGGTTTGGTAGTCTGTATACATGGGGTGTGCTTGTTAAGGTTAGGTAGTCTGTATACATGGGGTGTGCTTGTTAAGGTTAGGTAGTCTGTATACATGAGGTGTGCTTGTTAAGGTTAGGTAGTCTGTATACATGGGGTGTGTTAAGGTTAGGTAGTCTGTATACATGAGGTGTGTTAAGGTTTGGTAGTGTGTATACATGGGGTGCGTTAAGGTTAGGTAGTCTGTATACATGGGGTGTGCTTGTTAAGGTTAGGTAGTCTGTATACATGAGGTGTGTTAAGGTTAGGTAGTCTGTATACATGAGGTGTGTTAAGGTTAGGTAGTCTGTATACATGGGGTGTGTTAAGGTTAGGTAGTCTGTATACATGAGGTGTGTTAAGGTTAGGTAGTCTGTATACATGAGGTGTGCTTGTTAAGGTTAGGTAGTCTGTATACATGGGGTGTGTTAAGGTTAGGTAGTCTGTATACATGAGGTGTGCTTGTTAAGGTTAGGTAGTCTGTATACATGGGGTGTGTTAAGGTTAGGTAGTCTGTATACATGAGGTGTGCTTGTTAAGGTTAGGTAGTCTGTATACATGGGGTGTGTTAAGGTTAGGTAGTCTGTATACATGGGGTGTGCTTGTTAAGGTTAGGTTGTGTGTGTGTGTGTGTGTGTGTGTGTGTGTGTGTGTGTGTGTGTGTGAGTGTGTGTGTGAAGTGAGCTACAGAAATCCATATATTTTGAGTGAGTCAGCTTAAAATCCCAAACTGAGATAACAACAAATGCGCATTTCTTCCGCAAGATGGCGCCATCTCCTCACAAAACAGCAGGCCTACATTTCACCTAAATGATATTGCCTGATCAATGAAAATAAATAAATCCAAATTATTTTTCAGCAAAAACTAAATTATATGATATTGTGTATGCTATATATTACATAAACCTAAATAAATTCTCGAAATATACGTCGATATAGATTACTTACAATAATAAGAATACGTATTATTGCTTATGGTAATGATTCGTTGGAAAACCAACATCCAATTCATTACAAAGGCGACCGACGTCGCACGACAACATTCGATTCTCAATTCACACCACCGACCGGGGAGGCTGATTACTATAGGTTCTACCAATCCTACCCAATATTGCTTGCCTTGCCTTCCAGAATTTCTACAATATGCAACTGGGCATATTGTGCTTACATGCTTGATTATTATTATTATTATTATTATTATTATTATTATTATTATGTAATATAGGTGTCTTGTAATCCCATATGAGATGGGCCTTGTAGCTGTGTATGCTCCAGTCTCTCTCCCCGTTATGGGTGACTCAATTAATTTATATGTTACGGTACATGTAGGGAAACTAGGGTTAGGGTTAGGTGCTAGGCTGACTTGGTACATGCTGGCATGTCTCACCCTAACCCTAACCTTAACCTTAAAGGGCTCTGCACACAGCGTGCGATTCTGTTGCGCGTCAACATTCCATTTTGAAGTTTGAATGGAAGTCTATGAGAACATCGTAAAACATCGCATCCCAATGCACACAGCGTGCGATGCAATTTCTGTTGTATGTTCTCATAGACTTCCATTCAAACTTCAAAATGGAACGTTCACGCGCAACAGAAATCGCACGCTGTGTGCAGAGCCCTTAACCCTAACCCTAACACCTAACCCTAGTTTTCCCACATGTACCGTATTTCTACATGTACCGTAATATACACCAGTTGAAGTTTCCCAATTTTCCCATTGTGACGCAATCCGTCGCACGACTATGCACGACAATCGATATTTAGCAGTGCGACAGAATGTCCGATGCGACTCGTCGCACCCCGTGTGCATTGTCTCATTCAAAACAATGGAAGCGATAACCCAAACAATTCTGTCGCACGACAAAATCGCACGCTGTGTGCATTGGCCTTGTAAACGTGTGCTTATTTGAAAGGTTTAAAACATAAAATCATGCCACAGTATTTTATATTGAATATATTATTATTAAAATACCACTTTTAACAGTTTTAACTGTTCCTTTGTTAGGACGGTTGTTGCGCCACCTGACATTTTGGGGGGTTTGAGATGCTAAAACACAAAGTAATCCATATTATTAGAATGACAATACATTCAAACTAAACATGCTGTATAGAATAAAATCATATATGACTTGAATTGATTAATCTATTTTTAAATGGAAATAATATACTCGGACACAAAAATATGTCATGTCATTGACCCATGTCTTAGGACAGTGATGTGTGTCACAAGTTAACCAAGTCAACACAAAGGCGTGTTAACCTCACCATAATTGTATGATTTTTCCTTGACTTGTTACGTTCTCTGGGTATGTGATAGAAGCGCTATACAAATAAAATGCGTTATTATTATTATTATTATTATTATTATTATTATGACTTTTGGGAAGGGAATTGAGGTTGAGAGATGATTTCCGCTTAAACTTACCGCTACTTACCATACCTGTCAGTTTTACACTCTAGTACTGCTGCATAGATATACATAGAAATTACAACACAAAATCTGAGAGGTTTATACATTTTGGGAGAGAAAGCGGGCCCTGCCCTGTCCTTATCGTGGCTAATCAATCAAGTGCGCTAGTAGAATACTATTATAATAATATCTGCTGCCATGAGTTGGGTGATTGTTGACGTGCAAATTGCAATCAATGAAATGCACAGACAAGTCGGCTAGCCAGCTCGAGGCCGATTCTGCTGCGTGCGCGAGTGTTTGGATCTCCATGCGGATGTGACATTACAGAGAAGAGCGCAGCCGCCATTTTGGGTTTTTCCTCAACTCAACATCACAAACCAAAGGGAACGGGTGAGAGGCTCTGGCTGTGACCGGGCACATTTCTTTAATTGAACACAGTCCTTTGAAATGCGACAAGGTGCCGAATTTTGTTGGTTATATTAATACGGGGGTTTAATGTGTGGAAAAATTGATATCGGACTGTGGCATATCTATCATCTTAAACTTCTAAATTAGTGCGTTTACCAAATTAGAAGCGGGTTTGAATGGATAGCTCTTTTCTCCGCTCTCCCCCAGACTAGGGACAATCGGAGGAGCACACGGACTGGGAATAATATTGCGGGGGAAAGTTGTTATTTTGAATGTGTATGAGTAGTAAATGAACCGTTGTTGTTTTTCCCCTGTTACACTAATTTCGTTAGTTGCCTTGGCCTTAGTGGTCAGGTGGCTAATATAAAACAGGGTATTTGTTTCTCCGGGCTGCAGGTTGCGGTGTGAGTTGTCTTTCTCACTTCGCCTCTATTGGCCCACATCTCCTTGGGGGTAAAAGTCGGATTGATTTAATTCAACGGGCCTCCCTTGTTTGGAGCCCTAGTCATCCACCCACCGCCACCCCGTCAGCAGACTTGCACCCATCAAGGCGCCGAGATTGGGCGAATAGCGAGCAAATACGTCCGCGTTTCTCTGCCTGCTCCCCCGCCGACCTCCCCTCCTCAGTCCCCGGCTCTGACAGCAGACAAGGCCGAGGTCGTCGTTTTAGAACAGGCCCAGAAGGACCTGTCTAGCCCTCCAACACCACCTCACCCTCAACAAACCCGAACCCGGCGGCTCCCCACGGAACCGACGTCGGACAACAAAGTCCAGGGAAACAAAGGCAACAGGCACCATCATCACATCACAACAACAGTCACTGCCAACATGAACCACCACCACCACACTCAGCAGCAGCAGCAGAAAGCCGGCGAGCAACAGCTTAGCGAGCCCGAGGACATGGAGATGGAAGGTAAGAAAAGGCCACAGGCAAGAAACGGGACTCCTCAAAACACGTTGAATTGTGTAAGCCAGCTTATATGTATGTTGCGGGGTATAAAGTGCATAAATGTGTGAGCGATTTGTGAGCTCAACTTTCCAGTAAACATCGAGGCCTGTCAAAGCCTGCCCAGTGCTCGGTGTAATTCTGCTGATGATGCGTCCATTGCATTGCAGCATTATTACTCTCTCTGCTGACCTCGTTAGCGCAGCTACACGACTAGCGAGCTGCACAACTGAATGGTTCGTGATTAGCTTGGGTGCTAGGCGGTTGTTGACAGTTCCAGAGGTACATTTCACTTGTAACTTTTTGAAAAAAGATATATTTCTTCAATAATAATCACACTCCTTCTTTATTGGTAAACGACGTGGCGCCTTATTGACGCAAGCTGGATGTAAGGATGTCAAGTGAGCGAACGCTGTGTGTCATTTCTCAGTCTATTTTTTAAAATTTCTTTTATTTGATCAGTTGACTTAGCTTGTAGCTTAGCTTAAGCTACGTGAATCATTCATTCAGACCGGTTAAGTCAGTGGATATTAGCACGTTAGCTAACTTAGCTGGTTTGAGCTAAATAAACCGAGTCGCCGGCGGAGTCCCGCTACAAACACGGTCGTTGTTGCGTCGCCACTGGTTAGGAACGACTCCAGTCACCGTTACGTGTTGTTAAAATGTGCATTTGAAGCCCCGTTTGTGTTGAAATGTTTGTAAACAGTTGTGTTCACTTTAGCCTACGCATGCAATTTAACAATGGCAATTAATGACCCACCACTAGGTAACGTTGATGTTATGCTAGCCTTTTTACTTCTATTATTAGGGTTTGGGTTATTAGCGAGTTATTTGACAGTTACCGTGTGTTTTTTTTAGAGCACAGTGCAGCGAGCTAAACGTAAAGGGAGTAAATCATTTATTTGTAAAATTAGGTGGTTTAGCTTTTGCTGTTAGCCTGCGACCGTGCGTTAGCTTGCTAGTCTAGCAATCCCGCAAGGTGAGATCTGTGGTGTGAAAACATCGCGCCGCTTCGTTTTGTTATTGTAACCAGCTTGTTGAGCTCTACTTATTAATTATGTCATTTGATCCACCGTGTATTTCTTATGAATCTGAACACTGAAATTAGCCTCGGCTAGCAATTAGCAGGCAGCGTCAGAAGGCCTCGAGTCAGGGGGTGTGTGGCGAATTTATTCCAAAGATGGTGGATGTTTTTTTTTGTGTTTTTTTTGCAACGATCATTTTTTAGGCAAGGCCTTGTGTGTCTGTTTGTTTACGTTTTGGGAAGGACGAGTTATATTCTCTGAGTTTGAATGGCTATGTCCTAACTGGTCACAGTCAACCTATCTAACAGGTAAGTATTAACCTAAAGTCAGCAGTAGATCGTTGATGCTCATTTGGCGTCAAGTAGTTTTAGCAGAGAATGAAAAGCACCACCACGGCACTAGCCAGCTTAGCTATCAACACAGCTAGCGAGATGCGTCAATCTGCATTTGGGCGAATGTTGACAATTGTTTAGTACAATTTGCTAGTGAAATGACTCGAGTACCAATTGCAAATAACGGTAGTAATTTGCTGTAGCGAGCTAACTAACACGGGGTTAACACAAAGGGCCGAATTAATTCGTTTAGCCCAGTTTAGGTTGAAGGTAGATTCAGCGAGGCTGCTGGCGGGGCTTAGCTGTGTTGCTGCTGCGGCAAGGCCCGCATGGGGAGCTGGCATCGACATAACGCGGGGCTTTGCTGCTTCATTGTAGTCAGAAACAACGCGTGGGGCTCTCGCCATTTTTAATGATCCCTATTTGTTAGTCCGCTCGACCCCATCTCTGCCAGCTTTTTTCCCTACAAATATTTCACGCAGTCGTAGCATTATCTTCCATTATCATTTGATGCTCCTGAGCAATTTTAGATCACACACAGCATTACTGCTCATTGCGTCAGTCCGTCAGAGATATAATCTGTTTCTTATTATTTACACACAACTCTGTTTCCATCAGCACATCTGAGGCTTAGCAAAATGTGCTTTGCCTGGAGAAGCCTTTCATTCAACAGTACTGCACCGTGATCCATTGAATTTCATTGAATCGAGTCTAGTTACATTTCAATTGCTTCCCCCTGAAGTATATTTTTCCTGCTCAAACAGCAATGTTTATTCCTGGATCTGAGCTAAAAATACAGCCTAAATACAAGAAGTTGTCTAGCACTGTGAGGAGGCCAGTTTGGCCTTTTCCCACTACTAATGGAAAATATGGATTTGGGAAGGGTAAACTCATTCTAGGCCCTTGCTGAGTAAGGTGTAGGGGGAGGGGCCGGAAGTTGCCTTGCTGGTTGATTGACACATGCCTAGCAGCATGTAATCCACTTGGCAAAATGAGGTCAGTCTCCTGAGCATGGCTCACTGACATTGCAGCCAGACATCGGCTCTGTCTCAGTCAGAGACGACACACAGACAGCAGCAGCAGAGATTGCTCAGGCCTGTATTTCACTTCGCTTGCTCACTTTTTTTCTTGTTTTTAATTTGTTTCCTCTTTGGAGAAAAAAAGTAATTTTATTTTTCAGTGATGTGTTTTGATAAATGACACTCTGGGTCTGGATTTGACTCTCTCTTTGTCTGAGTAATTTCCATCCAGAGTCTTTCCTGACTCCTTTGTAAATGAGTCACAGAATCCTCTGTGGGTGTCTCTGTCTGTTGGAGATGAAGAGGAGCTCACTGCTTAATCCAACATTGTGTTCCTAATTAGCCAACAGCTGTAGTGCTGCCCAGTCTTTGCCACACACACACACACACACACACACCCCTCACCTGCGATGCTGACTCAGCACTTGGTTTTCCTTGTGAAACATGATCAAAAAAGAAAAGATGGGCTTAGAATAGCTAGCTGCTGAGGCCATAACATGGCAACATTAGAAGGAAACTGAATATTTTTTGTCTGTTTATTATTCTGTGACGGTATTGGAAAAATAAATAAATTAACGTTATTGTTTATTTGCTCTATCTGACTGTTTTCTCTCTCCCCTCTCTGTGTCTCGTCAGCTGGGGACACAGACGACCCCCCCAGAATCCCAGCCAACCCGGTGATCAACGGCAACTTGGCCATGGCAGACGGACACAACAACCCAGAGGAAGACATGGAAGACGGTGAGGAGGCCAGAGGAATTGGAGGACGTTGCAAGCGCGCACACACACACACACACACACACACACACAATAGAGGATTTTTGAGGAGGCTACGCACGCACGAACACACAGAAAACAACATAGAGGAGGATGGCAAGGAAGACACACACACACACACACAACAACACACTCCTTACCTCTTGTGTTTTTGTGTCCCTTACAGACACCAGCTGGCGGTCAGAGGCAACCTTTCGTTTCGTGGTGGAGCGTTTCAGTCGCCTGACCGAGTCTGTCCTCAGCCCCTCCTGCTTCGTCAGGAACCTGCCCTGGAAGATCATGGTGATGCCGCGGTTCTACCCAGACAGACCGCACCAGAAAAGTGTTGGCTTCTTCTTGCAGTGCAACGCAGACTCTGACTCCACGTAAGCGCGCTCACACACACACACACACACACCAATATTCAACTAGAAGCACCAAGTCAGACTCTGATAAGCACACACATAAACACACACACACAGACATATACACTCACACAGAGGTTGTTTCCCGGTGTAACGTGTGTTATGGTGCCCCCACACCCCTGCTCCTCCTCCAGATCATGGTCCTGCCACGCCCAGGCCATGCTGAAGATCATCAACTACAAAGACGACGAGAAGTCGTTCAGCCGCAGAATCAGCCACCTGTTCTTCCACAAGGAGAACGACTGGGGCTTCTCCAACTTCATGTCCTGGAGTGTGAGTTGCCTTTCAGTTTCTCATCCATCCATCCATCCATTCATACATACTGGATTATGGCTACTCAGAACTTCTCTTATCTAGTGCGTTTCTGCTTAGTAGATGATGGCTGAACACAAGTAGACAGTTTAAACCTCTTTATATTTTTATACCAGCTTGATTGAAGTAGCCTGCCTCTGCAGTAGCTGAGCTTAGATTTGCCGTGTGTGTGTCAGTGTGTGTATGTGTGTGTAACCATGTTTTTGACTGTTTGATTGTCTTCAGGACGTGACCGATCCAGAGAGGGGCTTCGTGGAGGACGATAAAGTTTCCTTTGAAGTCTACGTGCAGGCGGACGCTCCACACGGAGTGGCGTAAGTGTTGTCATCTCTCTCTCTCTCTCTCTCTGTCTCTCTCTCTGTCTCTCTCTCTCTCGCTCAAGTTTAGCTGTGTGTGTTAACCCTTTGTGTCCTGCTCGTCTCTCTCCAGCTGGGACTCTAAGAAACACACAGGCTATGTGGGTCTGAAGAACCAGGGGGCCACCTGCTACATGAACAGCCTCCTGCAGACTCTGTTCTTCACCAACCAGCTGCGGCGGGTCAGTTAGGAAACCACATCCTCCTTTCTGCCAGAGCCCTATGTTGTTGCTCCAGTCAGAAGGAGTGCACTTCATTAAGACATCCATTCAGGGCGTGTGTGGGATTGTGACTAGAGAAGTGTGTGTGTGTGTGTGTGTGTGTGTGTGTGTGTGTGTTTTAGCACTTTGAGATTTCTTTAATGCTTTACAAATAAAATGTATTATTATTGTCCATTGAGTCTCTCCCTCCCTCTTGTCCCCCCCCTGTGCTAGGCGGTGTACATGATGCCCACCGAGGGCGATGACTCATCCAAGAGCGTGCCCCTTGCACTACAGAGGGTCTTCTACGAGCTGCAACACAGTGACAAGCCCGTTGGCACCAAGAAGCTCACCAAGTCCTTTGGGTAGGTGCCAGCTGAGTGGGCCTGGGTCAAATACAAATAGCTACAGCAGCTAGATAGCACCCCTTTCAAGTGTCTTTGAAATCTGTGGATGGGGATATCTCATTTCACCCAGGGACATTGTACAGGGGGCGTTGTACATTTCATCATGGTTCATTATGAATTAGGTAATAGTCAGTGAAAAATACTGTCCATTTGTCCCTGAAAAGCCATGGAAAACGGAAATGGTGTCTCAAGATCAGTTCCATGTTCGTTGACATTCAGGGTCTCAATGTTGTATGGTTGGTGTGGTCCCGAGTGTGAGACCGACTAGTTAGTTTGCCCAGGTATTCAAGAGAGGTTCAGGACTTGCTTCGTCACGTCGACATGTATTTTTCCAGGTCATGATTCTTTGACTTGCTGCCTCAGGTTTGCGAGAGGCAGTTGTGCTCCAAGGTTATTGTTGCCAGCTGCGTTATCCTAATCGTTACATAAAAGGAATGATACCTTCGGTAAACAGAACGTGTTGGTGGAGGTAGAAATCAGAGGGCAGGCAGGCTCATTGTATTGCACAGAATGGAACGAGGACCAGTATCAAATGATATCAGATGTGGTTGATGGAGTTTCTTATTCCGTTCTTGCATTACAATGAGCCCCGTCCTCTGATTTCTGCCTCCCCTGATACATGTGTTGGGTGTTGTAACCGATGGTGATGTTGACCGTGCGTTCCGTGTTCCGTAGGTGGGAGACACTAGACAGCTTCATGCAGCATGACGTACAGGAGCTGTGCAGAGTGGTGAGTGAAGCATCCTATTGGCTACAGCCCTCTGTGGCGTCCTATTGGCTACAGCCCTCTGTGGCATCCTATTGGTATAGGTGTTGTCTGCCTAAGACCCGAGTCACACCCGTAACTTTAACAATATAAATTATTTGGGAAGGGTAAACTCATTTATTCAATTTATCATTTAACAATATAATACTTAACCTGAATGTTGACCAGACCTGAATGTTGACCAGAGCTTGAACCGTGTGCGTGTGTGTGTGTTCCAGCTCCTGGACAACGTGGAGAACAAAATGAAAGGCACCTGCGTTGAGGGGACCATCCCCAAGCTCTTCAGAGGAAAGATGGTGGTACGTTCCCTCTCTCCCTCTAGCCGGGTGTGGATGTGGATGTGTGTAGGATGTGGGGGTGGATGTGTGTGTAGGATGTGTGTAGGATGTGTGTAGGATGTGTGTAGGATGTGTGTAGGATGTGGGGGTGGATGTGTGTAGGATGTGGGGGTGGATGTGTGTAGGATGTGTGTAGGATGTGTGTAGGATGTGTGTAGGATGTGTGTAGGATGTGGGGGTGGATGTGTGTAGGATGTGTGTAGGATGTGTGTAGGATGTGTGTAGGATGTGTGTAGGATGTGGGGGTGGATGTGTGTAGGATGTGTGTAGGATGTGTGTGTAGGATGTGTGTAGGATGTGTGTGTAGGATGTGTGTGTAGGATGTGTGTAGGATGTGTGTAGGATGTGTGTAGGATGTGTGTAGGATGTGTGTGTAGGATGTGTGTGTAGGATGTGTGTAGGATGTGTGTAGGATGTGTGTAGGATGTGGGGGTGGATGTGTGTAGGATGTGGGGGTGGATGTGTGTAGGATGTGTGTGTGGATGTGTGTAGGATGTGGGGGTGGATGTGTGTAGGATGTGTGTAGGATGTGTGTAGGATGTGGGGGTGGATGTGTGTAGGATGTGTGTAGGATGTGTGTAGGATGTGTGTAGGATGTGTGTAGGATGTGGGGGTGGATGTGTGTAGGATGTGGGGGTGGATGTGTGTAGGATGTGTGTAGGATGTGTGTGGATGTGTGTAGGATGTGTGTAGGATGTGTGTGGATGTGTGTGGATGTGTGTAGGATGTGTGTAGGATGTGTGTAGGATGTGTGTAGGATGTGGGGGTGGATGTGTGTAGGATGTGTGTAGGATGTGTGTAGGATGTGTGTAGGATGTGTGTAGGATGTGGGGTGGATGTGTGTAGGATGTGTGTAGGATGTGTGTAGGATGTGTGTAGGATGTGTGTAGGATGTGTGTAGGATGTGTGTAGGATGTGTGTGTAGGATGTGTGTGTAGGATGTGTGTGTAGGATGTGTGTGTAGGATGTGTGTGTAGGATGTGTGTGTAGGATGTGTGTAGGATGTGGGGGTGGATGTGTGTAGGATGTGTGTAGGATGTGTGTAGGATGTGTGTAGGATGTGGGGGTGGATGTGTGTAGGATGTGTGTAGGATGTGTGTAGGATGTGGGGGTGGATGTGTGTAAGATGTGTGTAGGATGTGGGGGTGGATGTGTGTAAGATGTGGGGGGGATGTGTGTGTAGGATGTGGGGGTGGATGTGTGTAGGATGTGTGTAGGATGTGTGTAAGATGTGGGGGGGATGTGTGTAAGATGTGGGGGTGGATGTGTGTAGGATGTGTGTAAGATGTGGGGGGGATGTGTGTAAGATGTGGGGTGGATGTGTGTGGGATGTGGGGGTGGATGTGTGTAGGATGTGTTTGGAATTTGGAAGGAAGGAGAGACTCGTGCACTGTTGTTCTTCCTGCTCTCAGAGTTCATTGGTGACAGTCGGCCCACCCTCGGTCTTTATCAGGCTGAGACCGTGGGGCAAAATAAGATGCCTATCGGCTGAAGTGACAGTTGGTGATCCAGTGTTTCCCACAGGGTTTAGTGAGACTAGATGCAGTGCAAATCCCAAAGATGGTGTCGCTCGCGTGTACACATATTTTCGTTTCGTTATGAGACTATGGCGGGTAGGGATGTCCCGATCCCACTTTTTCACTACCGATACCGATACCTGGGCTACGGGTATCGGCGATACCGATACCGATCCGATATTTGTATACATTTTTTGACCCCTGAATAATAACAAATACCTCCCCAGTATATAGTCCACACCAACAACAGTTAAATTAAAGACTGCCAGCCTTTATTAAAGCAACAAATGCGACGTGTTGTGGATTGGAACTACGGATCATAAGCTTTCAAATGATGTGTCATACATTGAAATCCGAAAAAATATGAAGTTAGAGTAATTTGAATGTTGTTAGACGTCAGGCACATATAGGGTTAACCTCTTTGTAATGAAACCGGAAGCACACAGCGCAGCGCTATGCGCATTTTAAGCGCATATAGGACTCGCGTGAAGCGCTATGCGCATTTTAAGCGCATATAGGACTCGCGTGAAGCATTTCTGCGACACGCGTTTTTGTTCACTGTTTTTATTAGCTCATCGCTTATACACATAAGTTTGACTGCGGATGACAGTAGGATCGGATCGGAGCCTTTTTTTTTCTGGTGCGATCCCCGATCCAGCATTCAGGACCAATATCGGGTCGATATCCGATATCAGTATCGGATCGGGACATCCCTAATGGCGGGACAAATTAGACTATGGCGGGGTGCCACAGCCTAGGTAATTAATGGGAAACACTCTGATCAATTCACACGGTGGTCATTAAGGTGTGTGTGTGTGTGTGTGTGTGTGTGTGTGTGTGTGTGAGAGAGAGAGAGAGAGAGAGTGTGTATGTGCACTAAAACAATGTGTGTGTGTTCCTGTTTCTGTGCAGTCCTATATCCAGTGCAAGCACGTAGACTACCGTTCCGAGCGGATAGAGGATTACTATGACATCCAGCTCAGTATAAAAGGAAAGAAGAACAGTGAGTATAAGATTGTTTTCCTCTCCTCCTCATCATCAGTAGCTAGCTAGCTTCCTCCCTTGGCATTACCTCTCACTGAAAAATGTGATTTGTGAAAAGGAAGGTAGTCTTTCGTGTGTGTGTGTAGGAAGGTAGTCTGTTGTGTGTGTGTGTGTGTGTGTGTGTGTGTGTGTGTTAGGGCTGCACGATTTGGGGAAAAAATCGAATTGCGATTATTTGGACAGATATCGCGATTGCGATTAATTTGCGATTAATTTATTTTTAAATAGCAAAAAAAAAAAAAAAAAAAAAAAGGGACTTTTTGTAAAGTGTGGCCATATCTCCGGCTAGGAAGGTCGTATCAACGTGCAGTTTGTTTGTACGTCTTCAGGGGACTTAGAGGCTCCCTCCTCTAGCACCCCCACAGCCCGAGCTACATTGGGTTGCTTTAAAGTTGGGTTGCTTTAAAATCAAGCTTCAGATTAAAACATGTGATGGAGCATTACTAACCTGACTCAGGTGGTTTGTTTCACACAACCATCTAGGAAAGCTTAATTGGAAGCTGTTTGGAAAAGGGCAGGTACTTTCAAAAAATACTTGGCAGGTGATTGGATGAATCTATCTATCACCTATTTTCAGAGAGCATTACCACATGATACCATCAAACTATTAACTGCTCTAATTCTAATGCAAGGATGAGAACTTAAAAGATATGAATTGGGACAACATATTTATTTATGTTTTTTTTAAACAGCAACACCATTTTGTTTCTCTCAACAAGTGTCTTTTTTTTACGTTCATTGACGTTGACGTTCATTGACGTTGAATCCGACGCGCTGTATGACGTATCCCATACGGGTAGTGGTGTTTCTCAACCCTCTCCTCGGGGCGCCCCAGCCGCTCCACATATTTGATCTGTTCCACCACCAGCACACCTGATTCAACTAATCAAGTCCAAAGCAATTATGATTTGGACTTGATTAGTTGAATCAGGTGTGCTGGTGGTGGAACAGATCAAATATGTGGAGCGGCTGGGGCGCCCCGAGGAGAGGGTTGAGAAACACATAGTGAGTTGGACTTGTGATCGGAAGGTTGTGAGTTCAAATCCCGCCTGAAACCACACCACTACTAGTGTGCCCTTGAGTAAGGCACTTAGCCCTCAGTTACTCCAGGGGGAATGTCCCTGTAATTCGTATTTGTAAATCGCTTTGGATTAAAAAAGAGTCTGCTAAATGGCAAAAAAAAAAAAAAAAAAAAAAAAAAAAAAAATCGCAGGCAAATCGCAGGCTTTGCGATTAGCTAATCGCGACATTTCAAATCGCGATTTCGATTTAAAATCGATTAATCGTGCAGCCCTAGTGTGTGTGTGTGTGTGAAAGATGGTAGTCTTTCTGTGTGTGTAGGAAGTCTTTCATAAAGCGTTTGTGTGAGGAAGGTATTTCATATAGTGTGTGTGTTGGCTCTGCCGAAATCTCCCTCTCCCTCCCTGCAGTCTTCGAGTCCTTCAAGGACTATGTTTCTGTGGAGCAGCTTGACGGAGACAACAAATACGACGCAGGAGAGCACGGCCTGCAGGTGAGGCTACGTACAGGCTCCATGAAGGCTTCATACATGCAGGGCTTAGAAAGGCCTTATAGAGGGGTCAGGACAGAGTGCATTCTGAGTCGTTGCAGTCTTTTTTTGTCCAGTCATGGAGGCTTTGACAGTCACTAACGGTGTGTTTTTTCCAGGAAGCGGAGAAGGGAGTCAAATTCCTGACATTCCCTCCCATCCTTCACCTGCAGCTCATGAGGTTCATGTACGACCCTCAGACTGACCAAAACATCAAGATCAACGACAGGTAACACACACACACACTAATCATATGAAGAAGAATAGAAGCCCTCTGTAGTGATGTCCAGTTTGTTTGTCTAGAGAGCCAGGCAGAGGCAGGTTGACTTCACTGCTTTAAATGTCCCCCAGGCTCTGACTCATCATAGTGGCGTGCCTCCAGGCACTTGGCCTGGCCCCGCAGGGCGCGTGCACACACACACACACACACACACTCGCACACACGATCACACACGCACACATGCTCGCACACATGCTCACACACACACACACACACACACACACACACACAGTCTGTAGATTTGATATGGTAGGTGAACAGACGTTGTGACTCAATTTTTTGGCTTTGCTGTGTAACAGCCTCTTCCCATCTCTCTCTCTCTCTCTTTCTCTCTCTCTCTCTCATATGCATTAACAAGCCTTTCCCATGTCTCCCCCCATTCCTCCCTCACCTCCCCTTCTCCCCCCTTTTCCCGACAGATTTGAGTTCCCGGAGCAGCTGCCCCTGGACGAGTTTCTCCAGAAGACGGACTCCAAGGACCCGGCCAACTACATCCTGCACGCGGTGCTGGTCCACAGCGGAGACAACCACGGGGGCCACTACGTCGTCTACCTCAACCCCAAAGGAGACGGCAAAGTCAGCGTGAAGGAACCAATAGTGAGGACAACGTTTATTACTATTATTACTGGGGGAATGTGTTGGGGTGTGTGTGGGGGGGGGGAGCGGGAATCCAACAATGACGCTAAAGGAAAATCCAGGCATATTTTGATATGTCTCGTGAGAGTTGTCAAAATAAGGCTGGATTTCTTTGTAAATCTCACGAGATTTATCAAAATAAGGCTGGATTGTCCTTTAGCGACGTTGATGGAATACCCCCCTGGTGGGTTTTGCGATTTTAAGGTTGTTTTGACATGATTAGGTGAGTTATGTGTTTGGGATTTCAGATCGATTTTCAGTCCTAGAGGTCTTTGTTTCCCGGTGTGGTGAAACTCATAACAGCTGATGGTTGCCTCTTATTTAAGCAATAATGCCCTGTGCTGAGAAATATATAGTTCCCAAAACTACAAACGTTGTCAAGGGAACGTGAGGCACATCTACTGTGGCTTACGAATACCATAACACAATGGCTGTTTTCATCAACCTGTTGTATAATGCTGGTCTCAGTCCGAGGTTTCAGGGTCTCCTTGACCATGAGCAGAGAAAGTGTGCGTCAACTCATTTAAAGAAGTACAATAACTGCCGGAAAGACATGAAACCCAACTGGAATTGAATTCTGTCTCTTTTGGCTCTCTAACAAAAGCTGTTGACTAAGAAACACCATTTATGCTTCATCCGTTTGTTTATCTATAAAATAACTTCCTTTTTTTTTTTTTTTTTTTCTTGATGGAGGAGTGAACCAGGATGAATGGAAACAAACTGTTGTCTTAAGAGCTCTCTGTCTCTCTCTCTCTCTCTGTCTGTCTCTCTCCTCTCCTCTCTCTCTCTTTTTCTCTTCCCCTCCCTCTCTCTCTCTCTCTCTCTCAGTGGTGTAAGTTCGACGATGACGTTGTGTCACGGTGCACCAAAGAGGAGGCCATTGAACACAACTATGGTGGCCATGACGACGACCTCTCGGTGCGCCACTGCACCAACGCCTACATGCTGGTGTACATCCGCGAGTCCAAACTCGGTGAGTCAGCGTGTCGGTGACGCATTATGACACCGTCTATCTAACCCGCCGCACCAACGCAACGTACATCTAACATCTTCCAGTCCAGAGACACTGCTACTACTCTGCTTCGCCTCCTTCCATAACGCTTCATTACAACACTTTGTTAGGATTATGAGCCCCCATGTATACCTGTTTACCTGGTGTGTACCTGTAACCCACGGGTGTGTGTGTGTGTGTCTATGGTCTTTAACCACCCCCCCCCCCCATCTTCCTCAGGTGTGTGTGTGTGTGTTTCTATGGTCTTTAACCACCCCCCCCCATCCTCCTCAGGTGTGTGTGTGTCTATGGTCTTTAACCACCCCCCCCATCCTCCTCAGGTGTGTGTGTGTGTGTCTGTGGTCTTTAACATCCTCCCTTCTCAGTGAGGTGTGTCTCTTTGAGCTTTAACTCTACTTACCCCTCCTTCCTCCCCAGGTGACGTGTGTGTGTGTGTGGTGTGTGTCCTTCTCTCTATAGTCTTTAACCCTACCTCCCTCCCCCAGGTTGTGTGTGTGTGTGTCCCTCTCTCTATAGCAGGGGTCCCCAAACTACGGCCCGCGGGCCGAACACGGCCAGCCCCCACACTTGGACCGGCCCTTTGAACAACGTGTAATTTCTAACTGCAATTGCGGCATTGCACCGACGTGGTGGCGGGGGCGCTGTTTCGCATATAAGTTAGCTTTCGTGTTTGCTAGCGAAATAGCTGATAGTTGATGTTGATTGCTCAAGGAGAATACATATTTGAAAGTACAGAATGCCTGAGAGCCTTATATTGCATTATATTACATTACATTTTGAATGGTCATCTGGTGCCTGAATATTGTGTTTTCCTTTACATAAATAATGACATTTCCACCATAAATTGATGCAGAAAGGGCACAAATTGCATCTAAATTCACCAGAATGCAAGAAATTAAGTGTTTGATGCTCGTTTAAGGACCCCCAGACAGCCCTGCTTCATGGGTCCTCCCGTGTATGATGAGGGTCCTCCCTCAAGTATCAGACTGTAAAACTGATTATATTTCATTGACATATCACTATAGGTATACATTCCATCCAAATTCAACTGTATAGACTTTGTTTGCATCCACCAGTGCTCTCCTGCGCGCAATTGCTTTGCGCAACCGCCTCCATTCCACTCCGTTCCATATTATTTTATGTTAGAGACCAACCCAGGCCCCCCATCACAGAAAGGAAAAATGATGTGGCCCTCACAGAAAAAAGTTTGGGGACCCCTGCTCTATAGTCTTTAACCCTACCTCCCTCTCCCAAGTGAGGTGTGTGTGTGTGTGTGTGTCCGTCCTTCTCTCTAGTCTTTAACCCTACCTCCCTCTCCCAAGTGAGGTGTGTGTGTGTGTGTGTGTGTGTCCGTCCTTCTCTCTAGTCTTTAACCCTACCTCCCTCTCCCAAGTGAGGTGTGTGTGTGTGTGTGTGTGTGTGTGTCCGTCCTTCTCTCTAGTCTTTAACCCTACCTCCCTCTCCCAGGTGAGGTGTGTGTGTGTGTGTGTGTGTGTGTCCGTCCTTCTCTCTAGTCTTTAACCCTACCTCCCTCTCCCAGGTGAGGTGTGTGTGTGTGTGTGTCCTTCTCTCTATAGTCTTTAACCCTACCTACCTCCCCCAGGTGAGGTGTGTGTCCTTCTCTCTATAGTCTTTAACCCTACCTCCCTCCCCCAGGTGAGGTGTGTGTCCTTCTCTCTACAGTCTTTAACCCTACCTCCCTCCCCCAGGTGAGGTGTGTGTCCTTCTCTCTATAGTCTTTAACCCTACCTCCCTCCCCCAGGTGAGGTGTGTGTCCTTCTCTCTATAGTCTTTAACCCTACCTCCCTCCCCCAGGTGAGGTGTGTGTCCTTCTCTCTATAGTCTTTAACCCTACCTCCCTCCCCCAGGTGAGGTGTTGCTGCCAGTGACAGATGCGGACATCCCCCAGCAGCTGGTGGAGAGGCTGCAGGAGGAGAAGAGGGTCGAGGCCCAGAAGAGGAAGGAGCGCCAGGAGGCCCACCTCTACATGCAGGTCCAGGTAGGAGACTGGAAACAGCCACCATTACGGCTCTAGGCTTACACCTCTACATGCAGGTCCAGGTAGGAGACTGGAAACAGCCGCCATTATGGGTTATAGCTTTATTTACACCCTCGAGCAGATGAAGCCCTACCAGATGTCGTTTTCATTCATTTTGTTTGTTCTTTATCGTGTCATATCTCTGCCCCCTCTCCCCTCCAGATTGTGACAGAGGACCAGTTCTGTGGTCACCAGGGTAACGACATGTATGACGAGGAGAAGGTGAAGTACACAGTCTTCAAGGTTCTCAAGAGCTCCACGCTCCAAGAGTTCGTCCAGAACCTCTCCCAGACCATGGTGAGACGTGTGTGTGTGTGACCATGATGAGACCTATCTTCGGCTTCTCCTCTCCTCCTTCTTCCCCCCCTACTTCCTCCTTCCCAGCACGACCGAAGCAGCCGCTCTCCATCCCATTGACTTGTGTCATGCCTTCCCCAAGTGTGTGTGTGTGTGTGGGTGGTGTGTACAGCAGTCCTGAGTGTGTGTTGTTGATGTGCTGCAGGGTTTCCCACAGGACCAGATGAGGCTGTGGCCCATGCAGGCTCGCAGCAATGGGACCAAGAGGCCCGCTATGCTGGACTACGAGGCCGACTGCAACAAGTCTGTAAGTACCTGTGTGTGTGTGTGTGTTTGTTTCATTAAAACCTTTATTTACCCAGGTTAGTCTTAAGATAACATCTCTTTTATAAGAGAGACCTGGTAAAAAGGTGTGTGTGTGTGTTCTGTGCAGATGATAGACTTGAGCGACAACGAGAACCCCTGGACAATATTCCTGGAGACGGTGGACCCAGAGATGGCCGCCAGCGGGGCCACGTTACCCAAGTTCGACAAAGACCGTGAGTCTCCGCCTGAACAGGATGTTATGATGAAGGATGGGACACGGACTTGGTCCTGTTCCAGTTGTCAATTAGCTCCTCTAGACAAAGAGGGAGGTTATTCACCGGGTTCATATGGAGGTCTGGAAATGTATGGATTAAAATATTGACAATTTCCAGACCACGGAAAAGTATGGAAAAAGCTCAAACGAAAAAACAATTGACACAGTCTGGAATTCCAAACCTATGCCATATGTGACAGTCTGGTCGTTTGAGCCTTTAGTCGGCAACTAAATCAAAATGTTCTGACTTTTATTATGAAACACGGAAATACATTTCAATGTTGTCGTAAATCACAACACACACTCGCTAGTCAAGCCAAGATACTGCAATGGAGTCGGTGAGTAATCCCCATTGCTACCTAGTTAACTAGAACAGTACTTTACATTGTTAGCAGGTTCACAAAACAAGCTGTGTTCGTTGACTAGCGAGTGCGTCATTGATTTTCAACAACCCTGAAATGTATTCACAATTTTCTAAAGAAAAGTCTGAACATTAAATCGGATGCCAACTTGCGGACCAATTGACCAGACAGGGTCACATAATACGTCCCAGAGGAGTTCAGAATTGTATTCAGCGTTTTCTTTTTGAGACTGATTATTTACACAGGTCCGTGTTGCTGCGTTGTGTACTGCAGTGCGAGCCTATTTTCTGTTTGACAACGGTCTTGAAGCACATATAATTCCACAACATACACGCACAGATTTCCAGAGCAGTTTGAGAAAATGTGTAGGAACCTTGTGTTAAATGCTTGCTTTAGATCTTCTTCATTGGGTTGTTAATCCTTGGTTGGTAAATTCATGTCTGGCCTCTGTCTGACATCCATCTGTCTCCTGGCTTTCAGACGACGTCATGTTGTTCTTGAAGATGTACGATCCAAAAACCAGAAGCTTAAATTATTGTGGACATATCTACACACCTATATCCTGTAAAATACGTAAGTGTGTGTGCGTGCGTGTGTGTCTGCGCGTGTGTCGAGTAACATTAGCCCTGTTTTTAATGTGTTTAAAGTCTCGAGTGTAATGTTTTTTTTTTTCATTTCTCTCAAAACAGGAGACCTGTTGCCCGTCATGTGCGAGAGAGCAGGGTTTCAACAGGAGACTAGCCTTATCCTCTATGAGGTGAGAATACACACACACACACACACACACACACACACACTCACTCTCTCTCTTTAACTGCCCTAACTAAGATGAGAACACACTCCTCCTTTACTCATACCCTTCATGACAGCTGAGTCTACATTTCCCATGTCTCCCTGTTCCAGGAAGTGAAACCGAATTTAACGGAGCGGATACAGGACTACGACGTGTCTCTGGACAAAGCTCTGGACGAGCTCATGGACGGTGACATCATCGTGTTCCAGAAGTAAGGAATTCCCTGTCCTCCCCAACCCCCCCTCGAATGAATGGTTCTTATTCTTCCTTGTCTAATTTCGCTGTGAGAACTCAGTATGATGAGAGCCCTGCTAAGTTAAAAAAAATAGAAATAAAATAATGCAGCTGCGACGACCAATGTAGCAACAGAGAGACAGACAACAAGGAGAGGAGAGCAACAGAGAGACAGACAACAGGAGAGGAGAGCAACAGAGAGACAGACAACAGAAGAGGAGAGCAACAGAGAGACAGACAACAGGAGAGGAGAGCAATAGAGACAGAACTGAGGTGAGGTGAGCAACAGAGATAGTTCAGGATGATAACAAACAGTTCAGTATGACAGAGACAACTAATAGAAAGACAACTGTATGATTATAGAGTTTACATGTTCAAGGAAATATTGTATGATAATAGAAAGGTACACTTTAATTTAATTAAAGAAGTAACAAAGAACACATTTATTATCACAATTGCATTGTGTTCCATGTAGGGCTGCAACTAACGATTATTTTGATAATCAATTAATCTGCCGATTATTTTTTCGGTTAATCAGATAAAAATGGAAAACAGATTTATTTTGCAAATTTTATTTTATGTTTTCGAAATCAGCCAGGCCTATACATATGTGTGGTGGCCTGGGAAAACCCTTCACATGGTGGCATTTTGACTTTCATTTTTTTATATTTCCATAAATTAGAAGTTATCAGCTATTCATAACTGGTTGAATGACTGAGATAGCCCTTTATTTTAAAAAGTTATGAGCATTTTAATGTAGCATGTCAAAAAAAGTGAAAGGGGAGAAATCCTCCCCTTTCTCCTCTGGGTCGGGGGAGGAGCCTATGCAAATCGGCCGGTCTCGTTTGTCTGCTTGTGATGCGGTGGTAGTCTGCTCGCCTCGTCGGTATGCGAGGGACAGATCCATTTGTGTGTCTTCTAGTTAAGATTTTATTACTTTATGCTTATTGTGAGCATCAGTAAACTGGCAATAACACAGGTGGAAGTATCGTCTCTCCTTTCGCTCGTGCGTGCGTTGCTTAACTGAGAATGAGACACGTTCAACGTGATGTTGTTTCGCTAGCAAACTACCCGCCACAAAAACATCAAAATAAGTACTTTCTCTTTTGTTTTCTTAAAATGTTTATTCACCATAATGTAGTATGGAGTTCAAAGTACTAGAATACCACATAATATCAAAATCGCCGAAATCGCGATTTCCATCTATATTTGCTCTTTGCCACGAACGAACGCCAGCGACATCCGACGGGTTTTCCCAGGCCACCACACATATGTGCAAAATGAATAAGTATTATTAAAAAATAATTATTCGATTCGTTGTTGCAGCCCTAGTTCCATGTCTTTCTCCATTGAATAAATAATGCCTAGTTGAATGGCTAAACAAGACAACTGTCTGGACAGTACTGCTAGAATTATTCACCTTACCGCTGCACAGATAGACAAAGGGTATAAGTCCATTCTGTTAACATTAGGTCTACTCTGCTAACAAAGACTATTCCAGTTGATTTGTCAGTTGTTGTGCATTATATTTTTGTTGTGTTTGCAGTTTGCCCTTTAATAAGTTATATATAAAAATAATTAAGTTATATATATATATTCTTATGCTAAAATCGACTGTAAATCCAGATTTTAAAGTTGATATTCTTCCCCGTGGAGCATGCCCCCATAACCTGTGCCCCACCCAACATTTTTATCACCAGCCGCCACTTTGTCTAACCCTAAACCCCCTGTATTCCTCCCTCCCTCCCCTCCCCTCCTCTCCCCTCCCCTCCTCTCCCCTCCCCTCCTCTCCTCTCCTCCCCCTCTTCTCTTCTCCTCTCCTCCCCCTCTCCTCTCCTCCCCCTCTTCTCTTCTCTCCTCCCCTTCCTCTTCTCTTCTCCTCTCCTCCCCCTCTTCTCTTCTCCTCCTCTCCTTCTCCTCCTCTCCTCTTCTCCTCCTCTCCTTCTCCTCCTCTCCTCCCCCTCTTCTCTTCTCCTCCTCTCCTCCCCCTCTTCTCTTCTCCTCCTCTCCTCCCCCTCTTCTCTCCTCTCCAGGGACGACCCAGAGAATGACAGCAGTGAGCTGCCCACAGCCAAGGACTACTTCAGAGACCTGTACCACAGAGTGGACGTCATCTTCTGTGACAAGACCATCCACAACGACCCCGGCTTCGTGGTCACACTTTCCAACCGCATGAACTACTTCCAGGTCAGGAGGAGGAGGAGGAGGAGGAGGTCAAACCAGCCTGATTGCGTACTAAACTAAAAAGGCCGGAGAGCATGTTGTTGTTATTCCGATGTACATTGTTAATTGTGAACGTACCTGTAGTGTAGGTGAGTGTACCTGTAATGTTGTTGTGGTTTCTCTGT
The DNA here is from genome assembly GCF_963989245.1 of Nansenia antarctica. NCBI lineage: Eukaryota > Metazoa > Chordata > Actinopteri > Argentiniformes > Microstomatidae > Nansenia > Nansenia antarctica. The sequence continues at coordinate 79,033,185 of NC_137675.1, forward strand.
CAGGTGGCGAAGACAGTGGCCCAGAGGTTGAACACAGACCCCATGCTCCTCCAGTTCTTCAAGTCCCAGGGGTAGGAATCCTGTCTCACACGTGCACACTCACAAACACACACGCTCAAATACAATCTACGTCACACTCGCCCTTGTTGACATCTTGAGTAACCTGTCCCCCTCTCTCCTATCTCCCCCTTCCTCTCTCGCCTCTACTTTACCCTCCTCCCCTGCCTCTCCTCTGTCCAACCCACCCTCTCTCCTTTCTCCTCCCTCTCTTCTCTCCTCCCCCTCTCCTGTCCTCTCTGGGCAGGTACAGAGACGGGCCAGGGAACCCTCTCAGACACAACTATGAAGGCACTCTCAGAGACCTGCTGCAGTTCTTCAAACCACGCCAGCCCAAGAAACTCTACTACCAACAGGTGTGTGTGTGTGTGTGTGTGTGTGTCGTGTGTCTGTGTCTGTCTGGATAATTGTTGGGACCCTGCGTGGGGATGGTTGTTGGGGAAACTGAATGTGTGCTCACGCTTTTTAGTGTTTTCTGATCATTGCTTCTTTCTCTCCACCCACCTGCAGCTGAAGATGAAGATCACAGACTTTGAGAACAGGAGGAGTTTCAAGTCCATATGGCTCAACAGCCAGTTTAGAGAGGAGGTAATATACACGCACAATAAACTAATGCTAAGTGTTCATTGCTAGCTATGTCTCAAATGTCGGATAGGCTGGTGGAGGTAGTAATCGGAGGACACGGTCATTGTATCATCGCACTTTGGTTTGATACCGTCCTTCATTCCGTTCCATGCATTACAATGAGCCCGTCCTCCGACCTCTACCCCCACCAGCCTTCCCTTGCTCAAACGGTCCCCTAGCCCCTAGTCCTGGTCAGAGCCATGTATAGAGACTGGCTACGTGCGGCGACGGTGTTTGGTTTGGGACAGAGCCACCAACCATGTTTCCTCCCCTCCTAGGAGATCACACTCTACCCAGACAAGCATGGCTGTGTGCGCGACCTGCTGGACGAATGTAAAAAAGCTGTGGAGCTCTCCGACAAAGGCTCAGAGAAGCTCCGGTAAGGCGTGTGTGTGTGTGTGTGTGTGTGTGTGTGTCTCTCTGTGTATGTATCCACGCATGCGTCTGTCTGTCTCTCTTACCTGATAAGATATCATTTTCCTGTGTATGTGTCTAGTGGTAAACACAGAGACGGGAGGAGCCAGAGAGCATTTCTGTGGGAAAATAAGGCCTGGTGGCCTGCTCCTCTGGGTTGTGGACATGTTGTGCTTTACTCATTGCGAACCTTATTGGTTGTAGCTTCAGCTGTGTAATGGCTGGGGTCTCAATCGCTGCACAGGAAAAGTGTGTGTGTGTGTGTGTGTGAATAATAATGAGGATGTCTGCAGTGGGTACGTTGCTAGTTTCCACGGTGGACAGCTGGCTAGCTGGACTTGGAGCCACTCGATCATCTTCTAATTCTAACGATCTTTGTCATAAACCCCTGAGAGACGTGAGACCACCCGCCCCTTGTGGGCTTATTAGACACATGCAGTAGCATAGCAAATATATAATAATAATTAATATTATTATAATTTATAACTTTTATTCGTATAGTGCTTTTCCTGCAAACATTGCATATACAACATACGACAACGCTGCCTTCCAGTACTACTTCTAGGGCGACATTTTCCGTAACAATAAAAAGGGAATGAATACTTTGAATGCCACTAGGGGCAAGTAATTGCATTTCTGTCTACATACAGATTTACATTTCAAACATATTTAATGTGGAAGAGAAAAAAAGATTATGCCACACACTAATTAGATTCACTCCTCTCTCTCTCTCTCCCCCCCCCTCTCTTTCTCTCTCCTCTCTCTCTCTTCCCTCTCTCTCCATCCCCCTCTCCCTCTCTCTCCCCCTTCCCTCCCTCTCTCTCCCCCCCCCCTCTTTCTCTCTCCTCTCTCTCTTCCCTCTCCCTCTCTCTCTCCTCTCTCTCTCTTCCCTCTCCCTCTCTCTCCCCCCTCTCTTTCTCTCTCCTCTCTCTCTCTCCCCCCCTCTCTTTCTCTCTCCATCCCCCTCCCTCTCTCCCCCCCTCTCTTTCCCTCTCCTCTCTCTCTTCCCTCTCTCTCCCCCCCTCTCTCCCCCCCCTCTCTTTCTCTCTCCTCTCTCCCCCCCTCTCTTTCTCTCTCCTCTCTCTTCCCTCTCTCTCCATCCCCCTCTCTCTCTCAGGCTGTTAGAAATAGTAAGCTATAAAATCATCGGAGTGCACCAGGAAGATGAGCTGCTAGAATGTTTATCTCCTGCCGCCAGCCGGACGTTCAGAATAGAGGTAACACACACACACCTCTCACACCACACACACACACCTCTCACACCACACACACACACCTCTCACACCACACACACACACCTCTCACACCACACACACACACCTCTCACACCACACACACACCTCTCACACCACACACACACACCTCTCACACCACACACACACACACCTCTCACACCACACACACACCTCTCACACCACACACACACACCTCTCACACCACACACACACACCTCTCACACCACACACACACACACCTCTCACACCACACACACACACACCTCTCACACCACACACACACCTCTCACACCACACACACACACCTCTCACACCACACACACACACCTCTCACACCACACACACACACCTCTCACACCACACACACACCTCTCACACCACACACACACACCTCTCACACCACACGCACACACCTCTCACACCACACACACACACCTCTCACACCACACACACACACACCTCTCACACCACACACACACACACCTCTCACACCACACACACACACCTCTCACACCACACACACACCTCTCACACCACACACACACCTCTCACACCACACACACACCTCTCACACCACACACACACACCTCTCACACCACATACACACACCTCTCACACCACACACACACACCTCTCACACCACACACACACACCTCTCACACCACACACACACACCTCTCACACCACACACACACACCTCTCACACCACACACACACACCTCTCACACCACACACACACACCTCTCACACCACACACACACACCTCTCACACCACACACACACACCTCTCACACCACACACACACACCTCTCACACCACACACACACACCTCTCACACCACACACACACACCTCTCACACCACACACACACACCTCTCACACCACACACACACACCTCTCACACCACACACACACACCTCTCACACCACACACACACACCTCTCACACCACACACACACACCTCTCACACCACACACACACACACCTCTCACACCACACACACACACCTCTCACACCACACACACACACCTCTCACACCACACACACACACCTCTCACACCACACACACACACCTCTCACACCACACACACACACACCTCTCACACCTCTCACACCACACACACACACCTCTCACACCACACACACACACACCTCTCACACCTCTCACACCACACACACACACCTCTCACACCACACACACACACACCTCTCACACCACACACACACACCTCTCACACCACACACACACACACCTCTCACACCACACACACACACCTCTCACACCACACACACACCTCTCACACCACACACACACACCTCTCACACCACACACACACACACCTCTCACACCACACACACACACCTCTCACACCACACACACACCTCTCACACCACACACACACACCTCTCACACCACACACACACACCTCTCACACCACACACACACACCTCTCACACCACACACACACACCTCTCACACCACACACACACACCTCTCACACCACACACACACACCTCTCACACCACACACACACACCTCTCACACCACACACACACACCTCTCACACCACACACACACCTCTCACACCACACACACACACACCTCTCACACCACACACACACCTCTCACACCACACACACACACACCTCTCACACCACACACACACACCTCTCACACCACACACACACACCTCTCACACCACACACACACACCTCTCACACCACACACACACACCTCTCACACCACACACACACACACCTCTCACACCACACACACACACACCTCTCACACCACACACACACACCTCTCACACCACACACACACACCTCTCACACCACACACACACACCTCTCACACCACACACACACACCTCTCACACCACACACACACACCTCTCACACCACACACACCTCTCACACCACACACCTTTCACACCACACACACCTCTCTCACACCACACACACACACACACCTCATACTCTTGTCTCACCCTTCCTCTTCCCCTCCTTTCACTTTCCCTTCCTCTTTCCTCCTCCCCCCCCCCGCTTTTCTATCCATGTCTAAAAGCCAGCGCTACTATCTGTCTCTAAGTATAGACTAACCCTCCCTCTCCCTCCCTGTAGGAGGTGCCCCTGGACCAGTATAGACTAACCCTCCCTCTCCCTCCCTGTAGGAGGTGCCCCTGGACCAGGTGGATCTGGACAAAGACAACGAGATGCTGATTCCTGTCGCACATTTCCACAAGGAGGTCTTCGGGACCTTCGGAATCCCCTTCCTGCTGAAGATCAGACAGGTGTGTGTGTGTGTCTCTGTGTCTGTCTGTGTGTGTGTGTGTGTGTGTGTGTGTGTGTGTGTGAGAGAAGGGAGAATGTGTTTGACGCATGTTCTTTAAATGACAGTGTTCGATGTCTGCATCACTCATTTCTCGTTCGTTTCTCGTCTGTGTCTCAGGGCGAGCCGTTCCGAGACGTGATGAGGAGGATCCAGAGCATGTTAGACATCCTGGAGAAGGAGTTTGAGAAGGTCAGCGTCTCATAATAATCTATTTTAAAAAGTTTTTCCTTCTATCACAGAGACTGCCAATGGCCCCAGGCCTGAGCTAGATGACTCTTCCTGTAACGACTGGTGGATTGATGATTCACTTGCTTAGTCAAATGTATTGATTGTAAGCCGCTTTGGAATAAGGCGTCTGCTAAATGCCTAAAATGAAAATGTCTCTCACACCTCATAAAAACACCCGTACAGACTCTCGCTTTTATTGGTGCACGTATTAGATATTTGTGAATATGTGATGTTATTTTTTATTTTTTATTATTTGACCTCCTCCTCCTTGTATGCGAGTCTCTATATTGCTGTGGCGCTGTCCTAATGGGAGTTGGTGTGTGCTGTTGATGGTGTGTACGTGTGTGCTGTTGATGGTGGTTGAAGTATGCGGTTGTTGTTGTTGTGTGTTGGTGATTGTTGTGGGTCTGTGATTGTTCTAGGTGTGTGTTGCTGATGTGTGTGTGTGTGTGTGTGTGTGTGTGTGTGTGTGCGTGTGCTATTGGTGTTTGTTGGTGATGAGTTTTGGTGTGTGTTGGTGATTAGGGGTGGGAATCGCAAGGTAACTCACGTATCGATAACCGTACCATATTTTGCCCTCCATACCGATAGTACATTAATTCTGTGATAATTGATACATTGTTAGACAATTCCTCAAGGACATGATGATATCTGTGTTAACTGGTATTTCATAACGTGGTTCAAGTGTTAGAAGCATTCGACAGAAACCTTTGTTTTCCACAACACTGTACAGGCGAAGGTCCTTGCAAATAAACCCAGCGATAGAATTGGTAATAGTCGTAGCCCTCGGGAGTTAAAGGGAGGCCTTGTTTTGAAATATAATCGTTCCAGATGACTGCATGGGAATACGACACGTGTGGATGAGAGTTGAGATGAGTTGAGATGAGATGAGAAGAAAAAAACCTTGCACACTTATTGCTCGCGTGCCATTGGTTAAGCTGCCGGCCCAAAAAATATATTTTGCCATGTGAAACGATAATCGTATCGCAAGAGTCCACGATACGATAATCACTGTATCGCTATTTTGTCTATTGGTGATGGGTGTTGGTGTTTGTTGCTGGTGGGTTTTGGTGTTGCTGTGAGTTGCTGATGGTGGTGGGTGTGTTGGTGATGGATGGTTGTGGGTGTTGGTGATGGATGGTGGTGGGTGTGTTGGTGATGGATGGTGGTGGGTGTGTTGGTGATGGATGGTGGTGGGTGTGTTGGTGATGGATGGTGGTGGGTGTGTTGGTGATGGATGGTGGTGGGTGTGTTGGTGATGGATGGTGGTGGGTGTTGGTGATGGATGTTGATGTGTGTTGGTGATGGATGGTGGTGGTGGTGGTGGGTGTTGGTGGTGTGTGTTGCTGTGTGTTGGTGATGGATGGTGGTGGGTGTGTTGGTGATGGATGGTGGTGTGTCTTGGTGATGGATGTTGATGTGTGTTGGTGATGGATGTTGATGTGTGTTGGTGATGGATGTTGATGTGTGTTGGTGATGGATGGTGGTGTTGGTGGTGTGTGTTGCTGTGTGTTGGTGATGGATGTTGCTGTGTGTTGGTGATGGATGGTGGTGGGTGTTGCTGTGTGTTGCTCATGGGTGTTGGTGGTGTGTGTTGGTGGGTGTTGGTGTTGGTGGTTGGGTGTTGGTGGTGGGTGTTGGTGTGTATTGCTGGTGGGTGTTGCTGATGGCTGTTGGTGTGTGTCGCTGATGGCTGTTGGTGTGTGTTGGTTCTCCTCCAGTTCAAGTTTGCGATCGTGATGATGGGCCGGCATCAGTACATCACTGAGGACGAGTATGAGGTCAACCTGAAAGACTTCGAGCCACAGCCAGGTACGTCTCTCTCTCTTTCCATCCTTCCCTTTCCCATTAGTCTTTCCTCCTGTTCCCTCTCTTTCTCGTGCTCGGAATGTTCGATGGTCGTTGGTAAAAAAACTACTAAAATACAGGGTTAAAGTTAATTTATGCTTTGTCGATCGACACTGCCCTCATCTGACAACTGACAGAAATGACGTCTTGTCAGCCTTTGTGTCGCGTGCCTCCTGATCGGAAGATGTGCGATCCTTCTTTTTGTTGAGTGACGATATGTCCAAAAACACCCTTTTACACACTCCCTTACCAAACCAGGGCTCCCCTTAAAGCACTTTAGATGGCTTTAAGATGGTACCATGGCTACCTTTGCACATTTGGCAACTCGGTTCTCCCTCTCTCCAAATCAAACAGGCCCAAACACTTATTATTTTGTAATATATAATATATATATTCTAATCTTTTTCTAATAATTTAAATGTTTTAATCTGTGTACTATTCTCCTCTTGATGTATTTTTTTTATGCTGTATGTAAAGCACTTTGAATTGTTGTTGAATTGTGTTGTATGAAATGTGCTATACAAATAAACTTGCCTTGCCTCCAGGTAACATGTCCCACCCGAGGCCCTGGTTAGGGCTGGACCACTTCAACAAAGCTCCAAAGAGAGGCCGCTACACGTACCTGGAGAAGGCTATCAAGATCCACAACTGAGCAGCCCCCTCACTCACACCCAACCACCCTTCCTCCTCCTCCTCTTTCTCCTCCTTCTCTAACCGACCATAACCACGGACTGTAACCAACCCTGTGTGCGTGAGCGTGAGCGTGAGTGTGAGTGTGCGTGAGCGTGAGCGTGTGTGCGTGAGTGTGAGTGTGCGTGAGTGTGAGTGTGCGTGTGTGTGTGCACCACCTTTAAACACCCCGGCTAGTCTGGCTACACAGGCACCATGTATCGTCAGCACCCCGGATCTGCTGATGATGGAGACGCTAGTCCCCCCTCCTCCCACTCCCCCCCCAACCCCCACTCCCCACCCCCTACTATTTGAGGCTGTTCGGTTTTTTGGCTTCTCTAACTGTTGACTGCCTATTGTTTTTGTTTTTTTCGTCTGGAAGATTTTAACAAAATGCGAGGACGAACGAGTATGAACTTCTAGACTTCACTTTTTTGGCGGGTTTGTTTTTAATAACAGTTGTTTCGGCTGCTGCGTAGTGAGTGGGATGATGATGCGATGGAGAGAGAAGTCGCCATTTTGCAGAAAAAAAAGGAGCTTGGTCCTTTTTAAAAGAGAAACCCAGTTGCAAGTGGCTGAGGCTTGCTAGTTGCCCTGATGTGGTTGTCATATATCCTGGTCCCCCCTTTAGTGCAACTAGTCAAAAACAATTTCCATGTTTACACAATTCTTTCTCACTTAGTTTGGTTGGAGGAAAATTCAGTTTTTGTCTTTTTCTGCAAATCTTGTATAATAAAATAAAAATCCACAGCATCTGTTTAAAATAAATACAAAAAAAGAAAGAAATCGTCTGTACTTCATCTGCACGTTGGCACTTAATATCAGAGGTTTTACATTTCTCAGGACTGGTAAATGTAAACTTTGGTTGTAGTTTTGATTTGCATACCTAATCCACCTCCCCTTCACTCCAGACTCGTTTTTTTTTTGGTTACTCTCCCCACCACCCCTCTCCTCTTTTTTCTCCCTGTTTAGTCCCCTCTCTTCCTCCCCTCCCTCTCTCTCCCTGAGGGTTAGTGATGGTGACTATCGCCCTCCAGTGGCTTGGGTTAAATTTACTGTGCTGTGCTTGGTAGTAAGCCGCAGCCCACACTGGTTTGAGGATGTATAGATAAAACCAGCATTATGAAAAAACACTTTCAGCCCTTTTATTATGTTTTTTTTTTTTTCAAGCACAAAAGGAATGCTCCCCATATAGCTCATAGTTGGCTTTGTAAAGACAACATTTGAAATTGTATATTTAAAAATATGAACTTATGAAATTGAACTTATGAAATTAAAAACACACATGTTGTTGGGTTCAGAAGGATACTGGTGTTCATATTCCTTGTGTGTAGTTTTTATTTTTGGGGGTTTCCTGACTTTCCATCTAGATTGTTCTGTTTATTATTTGTTTTTCTCTTGTTTTTCCTTTTAACTAATTGCATCGGTTTTTGTCTTGTTAAGTGCAGCGAAGATGATCTGCAGAAATCACACCTTAATTTGATCTTTTCCAGTCTAAAAAATTCCTCCGTGTAGCAGCAGTGTACGACAACTATTCCTGTATATTGCCTTTTTGCTGGAAAATGTATGTTGAATAAAATTTTCTATAAAAACACCTTCGCAGCTAATCCATCTGAGTAGCCTCATAGCAACACTAGAGGGCGCCCTCCCCTAAAATAATTATCATCTCTATGGTAGACTTCTAGAGGGGGAGGACGGAACTGTATATCACAGTGTGTATATTTCGTTTCCTTTTGATATGTATATAGTGTGTACATATAGCTATAACTAGCTGTAGCATTCTCAGCAAGTTAAGGTTAGTTTTCGGTTTTGACCCAGTCGTGTTGTCAATGGTGTTCGGGTCAGAAAGGTCCTTTTAAACCGGGGTCAGACGACACAATATTTTTTGTCTTTCACGATTGTCATCAACTCAGATTAGGCAATCATAGTGCCATAAATTCTTGCCGTGTCTTGGCCGGGAGTGTGGCAAGTATGGCCTGACCAATCATCTTATGCTGTCTTTCACGACCTTGCTCGACCTCATAGGTTGTCGGGGAGGGGAACATTTAGTACATTCTTAATCATGGCTAAGGAAACGCTGTGTCATTCTGGTGGTCTTGTGTTCCGAAACCCCTCCAAATGTGGACTCATTCCTGGGTGTCACGAAGAAGACAGTAGCCTACGGGTTGTCTCTCTTTCAAAGAGAACTTGAGGTGACGCTGTTGCACCTGACAGCAGCATCCCTTTTTCTCTTCGCCATGTCCAGTGTGCACCAGAGAGCACTCGGCATCCTATTATTAGTCACCTTCAAGGAACACAGAAGTTGTCAAACTAGGCGAGAAAATACAAACAATTCTCACATGCTAGACTTTTCATCTGCGTGTTGTGGGAAGTCCCAGTCCGTAAGGTCGCGGATATTGATTGTCACACTACAACGGGTAAAGACGCCCGTTCGTCGTGCCCGACGTTCATATTCTCACACAACGCTGGAAATGTGTCAGCGACGACAAAATCGTGTCAAAATCTGGATGAATTTGTGTAGTCTGATCCCGTGTGTCTCACCCAATCAGTAGTCCAGTTAGTATAGTAATATTATAGCCGAAGGATTCTCAGCTGCTTTCTGTCGGTGACAGGACCTACTGAAAACCAATCAATCAAACTAGCACATACACCGAATGCAACTAGTAAGGGTGTGTTCTCACTAGAACATTTGCTTCACTTGGAATCGGAGTTCAGGATAAAATTCGCTTTGCTCTGCGTCGTTTGGAGCTGTGAGAACTCTCATTCGAAGGCACTCCCGGAGCAAACAGCCGACGGATGCTCCGCTTGAAAAGGGTGGTTTCGCTCCGATTAGAAACGACGCATCGAGGCCGTCCATAGGAAAACAACAACAGCGCATGCGTGTTGATCTGGCAATTTAAAACATTTCTGACCAATCAACTACCACGTCTGTTGCTTCGATTGCGTATGTTACTTCTTGGAAAAGGGCTGTGAGAACGCAAATCAGAGAAATAAGTTATGCAACAATGTTGCAATCTCATCCACTTGCTCCTGGTCATGATTCAGACTTTCATGTGAGAACATGACCTAAGTTAAAAAGGGTGTTAAAAGGAGTTCAAACTAAAATAACATGAGAATGAATACATATAAAATACAACACAATAAAACAAGAAATAGGCTAAAAAGGTGTGTTAAGCTTTCTTTTAAAGAAGAATTGGGACACGGACACCCCTACCCTACACGTGAACGAGCAAAAGGGGTATGGCTAAAATGGAGGGCCAAAGTGTGAATGGGATTGGGCCTATAACTATATAACCCTAACATAACACTAATCATAACCTAACTGTAACTCTTACCTCAACCATTTTAAATCTCAACTTCAATGAAGTCAAAGTCGGGACATCCCAACCATCCAACTAAGCGTTGCCCCTGTTGGTGTGGTCCTAGGAACAGGTGTAGTGCTTACCTATGTTTACCTGGTCCTGAGAGACAGGCACATCCTCGATGGTGGTGGAGGAAGGGCTGGAGGGCGGGTGCACATTCATGTATACATTAACATCCGCACCTGTCCCCTCCACTGGAGAAAGAGGGAGATGGGGAGAAAGAGAGGAGACAGGAGAGAATGAGAGAAAGGGAAAGAGCAATGGTAGTAGATGGGTTCACTACACTCAGATACTAAACACTAAATGTGGCTGTTTAGGGCCAGTAAAAGCAGTAAAGAGTAGACAGACACATTTATGGTAACTATCTATGGTACAGGTATGATGGGAAGCTGGTGGAAGTAGAAGGTATCAAAGGACGATCTCATTGTGTGTTTGATACCATTCCTCATCCCATTACAATGCGCCCGTCCTCCCATTTCTACCTCCGTCAGCCTCCCCAGGCTATAGATAAAGACAGATAGGGACTCACCTGGTATGAGGTAGAGGGGAGGGTCTTCTGTTTGGCTTCCTGGGGAGAGAGGGGTCAGGAGTCAAGACGACGACGACGACGATGATGAGAGGTGAGTACTACCAACTATATACACTGTCACACACAATGACATTGAGATTGACTGTTTGCCATTGAGGATAGTGAGGATGTAGGATGGATGTGCCATAGGCTGACCTAGTGCTTTTTTTCAACCACTAAATGGCAGTATAGCCATATATAAGGTCTAATGAAGGCCCGACACCAACAGACTTCTACATATAGATGATGGTGAAAATGAGACCATTTCTGCATACCAATTCTCTATTTTTTTCTACCACTTACCACTTGCTAAACCCCTCACTCCCCTACATGGATTTAATAGCATAGGAATGGTGTATGCGTGGGTTCCTACACCAATCATATGCCTTTAAATCTTTTGTGAATGTGGGCAATGAGTTTCGGACTAGCATGATTCCATCTAAACCCAATTGTCAGAAATATCTGACATTTTTATTGTTTGTAGATGTGTTATTATTGCCTGACAAGGGTTGGACCTCACAAAAGCCTATGGCTCCATACCCCACAAGCTGGTGGTGGTGGTTCTGAACCACATTTCCATTGCCCCTGTGTAAGAAAGTAGACAGTGTCAGATTCATCAGTTTATTTGTAGTCAATTGTGTCTTGTACGATAACTATCACCGCTCTATATGGTCACCTACTTTAACAGGAGAGAGAAAGTGAGACATCAGAATGAAGTGAAGTGTGTGTTTCTGTCTTTGTCTGTGTCTCTGTCTGTGTCTCTGTGAATTGACCATAGCGTTAGTTCAGGCGGACACTCTAAGGCTCATTTTAGGTGGACTGCGAGAGCTTGCAAAGAATGTAATTAACTTGTAATACAGTTCTATGCTGCTTTACAGAAGGCAAGGCAGTCTATGCGGTTGCTTGCGGCAACAACTAGAGGGGGCTACACTGTTGTGATGTAGGTTGATTTAACTCAAGCTGCCTTCCATCAATCAAAAACTTTGCTACCCGCATCGACGGAACACGCGTCAATGTAAAAATCTGAATCTGACCAGAAACAATACAATAATACATTAGACTTATATAGTCCTTTTCTAGACACTCAAATACGCTTTACAAACTGAGAAGATCGAGTAGTAATCATAAAAAGAAACAAAAAATAAATAAAAGAAAATATAGGGGCCTAATTAAGGTAGTGCTGGGGACACATGGGGAGGGGGAGAGGGTTAACTTGGTTAACTGGTGAAGGCAAGCTTGAAGAGGTGGATTTTGAGGGCTTGTTTAAATGTTGGGAGGGTGTTGGCCTGTCTGATGTGGTTGGGGAGGGCGTTCCAGAGGGACAGGGCTGCGGCTGAAAACATCATGAAAATGTCAACAATGTCAGCTTGTCAAGAACACTATCTCAGACTGAGTCAGGTAGCTCGCATGAATTCTGATGACACAGCTGGCTGAAGAAGCACACCGTTATCTGATGTTGTCATTAGCTGTTGACGAAAGCACTGACAATACTGTGCCATACCATACAGAAATATGGTGCCTGTATGGTATGGAGATTTTTTTAGCTTTGGGAAGAGATTGCTCTTTTCGTGCAAAGTAAAGGAAAACAAGAAAAGCTACAATGTAATATGCATCCATTCTAATGTTGTGTTTGTTATGTGCATTGATCCATGGATTAGGATGGTGTGTGATATGGTGTCTCAGGGTGAGATGTACTTGGTGTGTACAGGGCCAACATGTCTGAGTAACCTCAACCAGAACCTGACCAGTATAGTTATGAACTGAAACAACCCTTATTTTTATTCAGACTATTACGTATACTACTTTGTATATGTACTCTGTGCGTGCGTGTGTGTGTGTGTGTGTGTGTGTGCGTGTGTGTGTGTGTGTTCATGCAGCCACATGTTTATTATAATCAAAGCCATTCCTCTTTAGTTGTTTTCTGTCACACATGAACTCAGAAAATAATCTGTTGGAACACAAACAATTTATATGCCACAGACTGGACATTAGATCAGAGCACATTTATTTGTTGTACCATAGTTCTGCCTTTCTCAACTGCGAACAAAAGATTTGTGTGTTGGTCTGATGGTAAAAAAAAAAAAAAAACTTTATTTTTCACTTCACAAAAATGTTGATGTTTGATGGATAAGTAATAATGAGGGTTTCTTAATCTCATAAATTCATGGGATCTATGTTATAACACAGAGAAATGTGAACGTGTGTGACCACATACAGAATGTTTGTGTCTACGTACGTGCATATATATCGACGTACAAGCATGTGTTTTTGTTACCAAACTCTTTTCTTTTTTTTCTTTTTTTATAAATTGTACAACAGTTGGACACTTAAATGTCTGCTTGACATTATTTTTCCTAGACATCTGCTTTCAGAGCCTGTTATTAATTACATTATTACTAAAACCAATAATAATCAAATGCAGAGGCAATTGTGTAATATGATAAAGAGTAGATACATTTCTATAGTCATACAGTTACAACCGGCCCTTTGAGGGCAACCATAATGCTGATGTGGCCCGGGATGAAGTTGAGTTTGACACCACTGCTCTAAGTCAACATGACAGAAGACTTCAGGTATCAAGTCAGGTGATTTCTGCTCAGTCAAGTCTGTCTCCAGATGGCTATGCAGCCCCTCTATTATGCTTGGGGGTGCTCTATGGTGTTTATAGTGTACTACTGTAACAGTCAATACTTGCTTAATTTGACAGTGCATCGTTGGTCTCTTCCATTATGGAGTTGATAAGTTTCTCTTGAACTCTGTGTTCAGTCATTGTATTCTGTAGACCCCAGAGATGTTGTTACATCTGGTAAATATCATAGTATTTACTCTGCAACGTTGCTTGTTACACGCATTTCATTGTACGGTAAACATTTGTATGCTCTGCATATGATGAATACACTTTTACTGATTTACCTTTATTCCAGATCAACTACTTCCAGTAACATTCCCTGAGAGGGACGCCTACTGGTCAATTAGTAGAGCTACACCAAAGACACTAACAATGGGGCTTTTAGTATCGCAAAAGTATCTCGCCTGATCAGCATTCTTGAAGTGTTCCTGTTTCGTACACTTTTACAAACCCTTCTGGATCAATACTATAATACAATATCTTATTTGTAAAAATAAATAAACAACATCAATTATTAATATAAGTTGCATATTGTTTGTGGTTTCTTGATTCCTATTTATCATATTTAAAAGCTAAATAAAGTTTAACTTTGGCGGTCTTATTTCGAAGAAGTCCTCATTTACAAAGATACATTTACTTGAGAAACGTGCGACAACGTGTTCATCGCGTCTTGTTTTGATTCAAGCGCATAGTTACTGTTGTACATGTGTACGTAGCTTGTTGGAATTATCTTTTGTTTCTGGAGTGATCAGACGTCCTACAACCCAGGTATCGCTGAACATCTCTAAATGTGAGTCAAATGTTTCCTGGTGACCCTGAGTAGACACGATTGCATACAGCCGGGCGTGGGACATCGTGGATGTTGACCAGGGGCCGTATTACAGAAACGTCCTAAGTTGCATATCATATCTTAACTGTTTGGTAACCATGGTAATTAGGGTTAGGACCGAAAAGCCATTACAGATCACAGTTCCTTAAGCACACATAAGGATTTTCTGGCCGATTTTGGCCCGATTTTCGGATGGCTGAAAACGACAGAAAACGCCCGATTATCAGATGGCTCTTAACATTTTCCTATAACAAAATCCTGTGGTGTGAGGTGTGTTAAGAGTCAATCAATTGTCAATTGTCAATTGTCTCTCCCGACAACCTGCT
Source organism: Nansenia antarctica (assembly GCF_963989245.1). Lineage (NCBI taxonomy): Eukaryota > Metazoa > Chordata > Actinopteri > Argentiniformes > Microstomatidae > Nansenia > Nansenia antarctica. The sequence goes on from NC_137675.1 coordinate 79,048,309, forward strand.
CGGAAAATGGGCGTGGCCGGCAATCGTAAATGTCAAATGTGTTCAATATTTACGACCAGAAATCCTAGGGTTGCCAGATTTTTGGTGGAATTCGCGGTTTTAGACTGTGGTTAGGGTGGAAAATGTCATTTCCATCTGGCAACCCTGCTCGCGAGTCCAACTATAACGTAGCCAATCAAGAAGCGAGCTGACTTCTTCTTTTCGTTATTCGGCACTTTATTTGCCCTGTCGCACATGGTTGTCTTGTACAGGTCAGTCAGGGTACTACGTTAGATAATAATAATAATAACTTTATTTGTATAGCGCTTTTCCTGCAAACGTTGCGGCTCAAAGTGCTTTAATCATTATATAATCTTAATTTAATTATTTTGTAATTTAAAGGCAATATTAAAAGGATGGGTTCACGTGAGATTTCTGGCGTGGGGAACGAGACTCTAGAGAGTCTGGAGTCTGTCCTAACGAAAATCTTTATGTCTGTGGGGTGCTGAAATGGGAAAATCGGCGCACACCACACACAATACGATCAAGGCTGTTCAATCCAAGATTTTTATCTTCATGTGTGGGGTCTGTCTCAGATAAGATTTCGGTTAAGATTTTGAAAATCCTTGTGTCCTGTTGTCTGTCTCTCTGTTGCTCTCCTCTCCTGTTGTCTGTCCGAATATCGGTTGTTAAGTCGCGACGTGTTTCCGGGTCCAAAGTTGGCTGAGGCGCTGTCTTCGAAATGCCTCAGTAATAATAATAATAAATTATATTTGTATAGCGCTTTTCCGAGGCTCAAAGACGCTGACAAATATGGGGAAAACGGGAAAGTGCTGTGTCCCTTGTTGTATGAATAGATCCGAGTCTAAAAAACGATTGAACTGTCATTCTACCGCTGTAGTACACTGGTATTCTGGTGCGGAGAATTTCTGGTTTGGATCCGGAAATTGCAAAACGTCACGTTTGACGTCAGACTTAACAACCGGATATTCAGGGCTCTCAAATCTCACGCATTTTTAAATGTGTACTACCCCTAGCTGCAGCCTAGGTAAGCCTATAATATGCGCATGCTCGGGCGCACTTTTCTGTGCCCCGGCCATAGGAGACAGCCAATTGGAGCGCTGCTACAGCTCACGTGTAAGCCAAAAGTATTTGCAGTGCCATAGACAGCCATTCGGCCGGCGCCCCGACTCCTCCCCTATGTATTTTCACAGTGAATTTTACACACACACAGATAAAATGTTTATTGTATTGGAGGATTTTCAATGAATGCTGATAGGCGCCGACAGAATATCAGCCGCATTTTATGAATAAACAATGTTTATTTTTAAAAATCTTTTACAAGTACCAACTACGAAGTGGGGCTGCGTTGGAAGGTGGGGGCGGCGCCCTAGCGCCCTCTATTGGCCGGCCGCCACTGTGTCTCATGCATTGTATGCACTATCGCTATTTTCTTAGTCTCTATTTCTATATGGATAACACAGTGGAGGACACAATGGCTACAGCAGATGCAAGTACTAATATCATACAAGATGTTTTGAAGTTAAAGGTATCATTGTATGCGATATTCTGCACATAAATATAGTTTTCGGCTCCATTATTTGCACATCAAAAGTGTTTAACACCTGGGGTCTTAGTTTTGTTGTTTTTCATTGTTCTCGTTTCCTTCCCTGAGGGGAAATCATTGTTGATTACAGACTTCCATTATGGGAACCACTAAAATGACCAATAAACGAGGAGGATGCTTCGCGTGCCATTGGGGTGTATAAACTTTCCAAACTATGCAGCACAAAACCAGAAAGTAAAGACACTCGTGAGAAAAGCTGATTTGGGAGTGCATATTAATCCAGAAGTTGTGTGTGTCCTCAGGCACGCAGACTGTTACATTAATGAAATGAATGAGAGAGAAAAACATGTTTAAATAATCTCCAAGGTCCACATTAAGCGCTCTCGGTTTTTATTCTACAGAATTAGGATATTTATCTAATTGTTGCCATTACAAAGTTCCAATAAATCCACCAAATGTTGGTAATTTACTGTAACGGACTGAGTTCTAGTGGGTTAACATTACTGTGGCTTTAAGAGTTGTTGTTGTTGTTGGATGACGTTCATCCGGGGGAGGGAGGGTTCTGGGGCTGGGAGCGGAAGAGGAGGGACTTGGGAGAGAGAGTGGGAGAGTGAGACGAGAGGATTGAGTGCTGGGTGTTAGATAAGTTTGAGTGTGAATTAAGAGAGTTATAACTTGTAAGAACTGAGAATAAAGCTGGAAATCAAGAACCCTCCGTCTGGTTTGTGACAACGCTACACTGGTGTCTGAAGTGGGATAGACCCACCTAGCCCAACACAGCATCGATACGAGGGATGCTCCACCCATCAGGATGAGACCCCGACGCCTGCCGATGGCTCGACAGGCAGCGGCAGAGAAGGCGTTACAGAACATGCAGCGTGCGGGTCTCATTGAACCCTCCACCAGCCCCTGGGCCGCCCCAATCGTCATGGTCCCCAAGAAAACAAAGGACGACTGGCGCTTCTGCGTGGACTTCAGACGCCTCAACGGCGTGACCAAAAGGGACGTCGTAGTTATCAGCACCACACAGGAGAAGGTGCAAGCGGTGGAAGACTGGCCCACCCCCAACTCCAGTTCCGAAGTGAAAAGTTTCACAGGACTAGCCTCCTACTACAGGAGATTTGTGAGGGGCTTCTCCACCATAGCCGCGCCCCTGTTCCGGCTACAACGGCCCAGGGAGAAGTTCATCTGGACAGACGAGTGCCAGAGAGCATTCACCTCATTGAAGAAGGCCCTCTTGGAGGCCCCCATCCTCACCCCCCCCGACCCCACCCTGCCCTTCATACTCGACACGGACGCCAGCAATGTCGGCGTGGGGGCGGTGCTGTCACAGGTGACCTCGGAGGGGGAGAAGGTGGTGGCGGACTGCAGCGGATCACTCAACAAACATGAACGCCGCTACTGCGTCACCAGGCGGGAACTGCTCGCCGTGGTCAGGGCTGTCCAACATTTCAAGTACTACCTCGGGGGCCTCCACTTCACAGTCAGGAGTGACCACTCCGCCTTGCAGTGGCTCATGACCTTCAGAGAGCCAGAGGGCCAGCTGGCACGCTGGATCGAGGAGCTACAGGCGTACGACTTCAACGTGATCCACCGTGCGGGTAGACAGCATGGAAACGCGGACGCGCTTTCCCGCCGGCCCTGCGCCACTGACGGCTGTACCTACTGCGAAAGAAGAGAGGTGCGGGAGGAGGAGCAGCTGCGACAAGGGGTGAGATGCGCCGCAGCGGCCCTAACAGCTATCGACGCGGGAGAGTGGAGCCGCAAACAGGAAGAGGATGCTGACATCGGGCCCGTGCTCACGTGGGTAGCGGCGCAACACCAACCCCGGTTGGAAGAGATCGGCCTGTGTTCAAGGGCTACAAAGGGGCTGTGGAGTATGTTTACCAACCTGCGCCTGTGTGACGGGGTACTGCAGAGGGGGTGGAAAGACGCGGCCACAGGAGAGACGCTGTGGCAGGTGGTCGTACCCAGGACCCTGCGGGAAACAATGCTACAATCAGTCCACGGAGCCCCTGGATCTGGTCATTTCGGGGTCAGCAAAACGCTCCGCCGCCTTCGTCAGGGGTTCTACTGGGGCCAACATGGGCGGGACGTGGGGGACTACTGCCGCCGCTGTGACAGCTGCACAGCACGTAAAGGCCCCACGGGCACATCTCACGCCCAACTCCAGCAGTTTCCCACAGGCTGTCCCATGGAGAGAGTGGGGATTGACGTGCTAGGGCCGTTTCCTCGCTCAGACAAAGGAAACCGCTACATCCTCACTGCCATGGATTATTTCACAAAGTGGCCGGAGGCGTACTGCCTGCCGGACCAAGAAGCAGAGACAATAGTGGATGCACTGGTGGAGGGGATGTTCAGCAGACTGGGGGTCCCTGAGGTCATTCACACCGACCAAGGCAGGAACTTTGAATCTCGCGTGTTTGCGGCCATGTGCGAAAAGCTTGGCTCCCACAAGACCCGCACCACACCCCTCCACCCACAAAGCGACGGACTAGTTGAAAGATTTAACCGCACACTGGGACAGCAACTGGCCATAGTGACGGCTAAACACCAGCGAGACTGGGACGCGCATGTCCCCCTGGTGTTGATGGCGTACCGGTCTGCGACGCAAGACTCCACCTCCTGCTCCCCCGCACTTCTCATGCTGGGCAGGGAGATTAGGACCCCGGCTGAGATGATGTTGGGCAGACCGCCCGACCCCCCGGCGGACCCCCCGGGGCTGGAATATGCCCGAAAGCTGCAGGATCGACTGGAGTGCGCCCACGAGTTCGCCAGAAAACAACTGCGGAGTGCAGGGGCGAGACAGAAGAGGAACTACGACGTGCACACCAAAGGGCAGCATTTCACGGCCGGGGAGCTGGTCTGGGTTTACAACCCCCAGAGAAAGAAAGGCAGGTGCCCCAAACTAGACAGCAAGTGGATGGGGCCCTGCAGGGTCCTCGAGAGACTGAGCGAAGTCGTGTACAGGGTCCAGCTGCCGCCAAGAGGTAGGAGAGTCGCCCTGCATCGAGATAGACTGGCCCCCTACCGTGGCACGGGCACCCCCCCAGGAGAAGGGGGTGAACGGCGCGGTAACCGGGTTGAGCACCAGACCCCACCCCGCCCCGCCCAACCCCCCCCCAATGGACTATCACCCCCCCTCCCCGCCCCACCAAATCCCCCCCCTGATGGAGTTTCGCCCCCCCGCCCCGGCCAACCCCCCCCCCAATGGACTACCACCCCCCCTCCCCGCCCCGCCAAATCCCCCCCCCATGGAGTGTCGTACCCCCGCCCCTCCCCAACCCATTTCCCCCCCAATGAACGGTCGCCCACCCACCCCCCCACCCCCAGGTGGCCCCAGAGGAGAGTAAGGCCCCCAAGGTACCTGAGAGACTATGAGTGGTCACTCGGGGCGAGTGACTTTGTGGGGGGGAGGTAGTGTAACGGACTGAGTTCTAGTGGGTTAACATTACTGTGGCTTTAAGAGTTGTTGTTGTTGGATGACGTTCATCCGGGGGAGGGAGGGTTCTGGGGCTGGGAGCGGAAGAGGAGGGACTTGGGAGAGAGAGTGGGAGAGTGAGACGAGAGGATTGAGTGCTGGGTGTTAGATAAGTTTGAGTGTGAATTAAGAGAGTTATAACTTGTAAGAACTGAGAATAAAGCTGGAAATCAAGAACCCTCCGTCTGGTTTGTGACAACGCTACATTACATTAGAACATTAACATGAATATATGCTGTTGTCAATAAAGACGTTATCGAAGCGTATCAACTTGTGGTTATGGACGTATTCTACTGTGTGCGTAAATTCAATGTGGTACACATAAACCAGTAGACGATTTCGAGTTCGTAATGATACAATACAATAAAAAAAAACTTAAGATTGTTCTTTTTCTTTTCCATTTGATCCAATATTTCCATGTTGACTGTTTTCATTTGATTGATAGCCCATAGCGAGATACTGGGCAACAAGTGGCTGAACTAAACTATCCATTTGTGTTCTGTTCTCTGAGAGCATTTCATTGCGTATTTGGTTCAGTGTGCGTTCGTAAATTCGCTCTAAGAGCGACGGAGCGCACACTGGGTTCAACGTCATAAAGGGATCAAGTAATTTGATTGGACAAGAGGCGTTCCATGAGTGCTGATCAGATTTCCAGAACGAGTTTACGAACGCAGCCTCAGTGTGTGGCTGTGCGCCGGCGGTGAGCTCAGCATTGTTCTGACTTGTCAAACGAGGATGATGACACAAATGAAGATGCATCGTGCTGCTGTCGGCGTGGGCGGAAACACACTTGAACAAAAGTTGTTTTGGGTGATGCGCCCAAGTACTGTTCGGATAATTTATGCGCAAGAGCTCAAAAAATGAAAATCAAAATCTCTTTATTGTTTCCATTGTTTTGTCGTCATGCAGCATAGTGCCAGCACCGTCAAATTCTGTAGAATAAACCAAATCTTTACCAGAAAAAAGTATATAGATAGCCTCAAATGACATTTAAATGAGGATGATTGAGGCTCAAATTAAACCATTTTAGTTTTAAAGGAATAAACTTAATTCCAGCTGTTGGTTTTGTGACAGCTGTGCTTAACGGTTGGCATGTTCATTCTCATAGTGCCTCTCATACACAGCATGCAAATTCCATGACTAGTGCACTTCAGGTTCCTTGGGACCAGTCATTACCATCAGCCCCAGTATCCTGAGCCCCCTAGAACAGGAAAGGTGTGTCCTTCCCTTACAGCCGTATGTTCTCTCTAGTATAGACTACAGGTCCTGGGAGGATGTCTCTATTGGCCTGTTGGATTCCCCTAGGAGATCTAGCGGGGGATTATCACAGTCCTCCAGACAGAGGAGGCACGAAACGTGTGTGATAACCCCGTCTCTACGGAGTAGACATCCAACAAGACACTCTCTGGTGAGCTGGTGAGGCTGTGGAAATGCCTCCAGGGCATTAGTGAAATGTACAAATGAAAAGGGTTCCCAGGACCATCAAAAACTACAGAGAGTAAGATTGTCTTCAAGGTAGACAAGTTTCCTAGAAACTGCTCAGTTTATGATCTGATGATCCAGATTTAAAAAAGCTATAACAAGCTGTAATCCCACTTCACAAGAGGGAGTTTAACAATAGTTAACTACCTTAACTGTTACATAGCTCATAACTGTATCTCCCTCTAAACTACAGTACTTGCCTTCCTGTAGGCTACCTATCACTATCATTGTCATGTTTTTTAATATCATGTTCTTATATCACTATTTGCACATCTGGTTAGATGCTAAACTCTATTTTGCGTTGTATAGTAGCCTACTTGCGCAGTGCAATGACAATCAAGTTTAATCTAATCTGATAGTAGGATAGTGTAAAACCTGTATCACAAAGCATTGACTCAAACATAACACTGCATATAACTACTATTGTATAGCCTTCCCTACATAACACTCTATATAACTACTGCTTATATAGTAACTTACCTTCCCTGCAGTATAAACGACCAGAGTATGTAGGCTATAATATACAATGTTGTATTGGTTTCACAGCTCTGAGTACAGGTTATGCCAAATGACCCTGACAACACAAACGATAGAATAAGCCTTTATATGTGTAGCATCTATTCACAAGAAGTAGGAGAGTAACCTATCAAGCAAGGCTAAAAGGCATTCCAAAATCCCAATAACCGGTTGAGAGAAAAGAGAAAAAAGACGCACTTCGAACAAATCCGATTGAGGGGGGTCTCCGACAGTGGGTCTTCGAAAGCAGTGATGCTCAAGTAGTTGATGGCACGAGAGCAGGGTAGTTAGCATTCTACCCTGGACAGCGACAGATTGTTGCGCATGCGCACGCTATTCAGCGTGCATCAATGCCGTGTGTGAGTTCAAGAGAGGGATTCGAGAGAGCCTTTGATATGGTCGCAGACATGGATGGAGAAAAGCGGAAAAGAAGTATCTGGTCACGGCAAGAGCAGGTGGCCGGAGAGAAGTCCTTGAAAGACGGGAACAACACGCGTGACGATATCCCCGATAGAGTGACACTGAAAAAAGAAATAGGACTTTTAAGCGCTTGCACAATTATCATAGGTAAGGTTGAAGAAGTGGTAGCTATTGCATTTATTAGAATCAATTGTGAGGTTGTTTTTCCATTGCAGTGCTTTCTTTTAAGATACAACTTTTTTTTTTTTTTTTTTTTTACTTCAGAGGCATGCACTTGGTGAATTTAAATTATTAGAATTAATGGTGGACTGTCAAGCCTAATTAAAAGTTAGCTACATGCTTTTCAAGCACAATTCGGATGAGAAATGTTTACCTTGATTTTTATTTTATCTTATTAAGGGCTCAAAAACAAAAGTGTCGGTTGTTAATACTGAAATCATGTTTGTAGTCTTTAGTCAGATACAACACTATCATGTCATGAACAAAGAAAAAAATAGGGATGAATCACATTTTGCCATACACTGTACAATGTGTGTGCTACAAATATTATATCACCAACTTCAATGATCCTTCTTTGCAAGTGTGATTTAGACCTGTGCTTTATCTGTGTCAGTGTGACATGTATGATGTTTGAAATGAGCAGTTATGGCTCTGTGGTAACCCTGCCCTGTGATAACCATGGCTCTGTGATAACCCTGCCCTGTGGTAACTCTGGCCTGTGATAACCCTGCTCTGTCTCTGTGATAACCCTGCTCTGTCTCTGTGATAACCCTGCCCTATGATAACCCTGCTCTGTCTCTGTGATAACCCTGCTCTGTCTCTGTGATAACCCTGCTCTGTGATAACCCTGCTCTGTCTCTGTGATAACCCTGCCCTGTGATAACCCTGCTCTGTCTCTGTGATAACCCTGCTCTGTCTCTGTGATAACCCTGCTCTGTCTCTGTGATAACCCTGCCCTGTGATAACCCTGCTCTGTCTCTGTGATAACCCTGCTCTGTCTCTATGATAACCCTGCCCTGTGATAACCCTGCTCTGTCTCTGTGATAACCCTGCCCTGTGATAACCCTGCCCTGTGATAACCCTGCTCTGTCTCTATGATAACCCTGCCCTGTGATAACCCTGCTCTGTCTCTGTGATAACCCTGCTCTGTCTCTGTGATAACCCTGCCCTGTGGTAACCCTGCTCTGTGGTAACCCTGGCCCTGTGATAACCCTGCTCTGTGATAACCCTGCCCTGTGAAACCAAAACAATAATGTTTTGACCCTCTAATATACTATACAAGTAACATAGTCTCTGATAACATTGTCTCTGCTGCCCCCCTGTGGACGTTAGATGATGTACTTAAAGGGCTCAAAAACAAAAGTGTAGGTTGTCGATACTGAAATCATGTTTGTAGTCTTTAGTCAGATACAACACTATCATGCTTATAATGATGAAAAATGCGTATGGATCTTCCACCTGCTACTGAGGCTCCTGACGGTGTATTAAATGAATAAAGTGTCAAATTGACAATATATCTTGTTTGTTCCTTGTACTGAGAGAGAGTTCAATCATCCAATCCACCAAACAACTCAAAACAATTGTCAATACCAACAGGAGAATACACTGTTTAGCATTGGCAGAGGATTTTGGCCATCCCACAAATGCATGATCCTTACAAGTTGGACATCATTGTAAAGGTAAATAAACAGGCTTTCCAATGTTATAAAATACAATGCCAATTAGCATTGTAACAACAGATAATTTAGTTTATCTTGGTATTCTAATAAGGTAAGACCCTTTAAGCTAAAGATATGCAGACCAAAGCATTAGAACGTAACACAATTTCCCTTATTTAGAAATCCCAATGTTGACAGGTATGGTAACAATGGGCATTGTTCTACTTCTCTCAATAGTGCAGAGCACCCATGTCTCTCTCTCTCTCGCTGGCTGGCTACCTCTTTTCCCTTCTCTGTCTGAGTTACTATTCCTCCATCCTCTTTCTCTCTCTCTCTCTCTCTCTCGTCTGTCAGATGCTAGCCCTGGCAGTACTGGACAGGATCCAGTCTATAGACCGGCGTCAGTGCCAGTCATCCTTGACTCCACCCTCTCCTTCCAATCTCACATCAAGTCCATCACCAGATCCGCCTTCTTCCACCTAAGAAACATTGCCATACTCTGACCATCACTCTGGACTCACCTCCCGCCTGGACTACATTAGAGGGTCCATGCACATTCATCCTACTGAAGTGTACATTGTTTGACCTGTATACGTTTACCCGACTCGGTTGTCTCCTCTTCATGTCTTCTTCTACGGTGTGTTTTGAGGAGTAGATTGGGAGAGAGGTTGCAAGGAATTGAAGAAAAAACAAGAGGCATATGAGCCCAAATCTAAAGTCTTTCCTTGACTCCTTGAAATTCTATCTTGAAATTCTCCTCCAATACATTCTGAGGTCAGGAGAGAGTACATGAGTTATCAAGGAAAGACAGACATTCGGACTAGTTACACATAGAAGGGTAACAGTTAAATTCCTGAGTTCACAGCCTGGTATATACCTTTTAGTGAGAACATGCTGGTGCAATCCACTAATACTTTCATATTGTTAATTATAGAACAAGATGGGCATATACAGTTAAAGCTGTATGTCAGTGAAAAGCTTTACCCAAGGCTAGACTAGGGCATGTTAAATTGTCTTCCACTGCCTTCTGCTGAAAAGTCTGAGATTGGCATTCCTTTTCCATGCATGTTGAAAATGTATTCAGAACCTGGCCTAGTTAAATTGAGCAACTCCTTGGTGGGGTTCAGATGGACTGAATATGATACAGATTTCTATAGACAATTACAAACAGTAAACAAGTGTAAATTAAGAAACTTTAATTTACCCTTCAAACCAAGCAGCACAATAAAAAAATAATTAAAACCTGCTTATACAGTAGAGTAACCTCATCAAAAGTTAAAACAAATCTGGAGGAAGATAATTGAACTGAGAACAAAAACGGATACATCTCTAAATGTAATATTTAATAATAATATATATTTAAAAATAATAATTGCACACGGCCCCGATTTTGTCGCACCGCCGAATTCGATTCCATTGTTTTGAATGAGACAATGCACACGGCGTGCGATGCGATTTTGTCGCACGATAACATTCGATTCTCCATTCACACCCACTCACTTCGTCTCATTCAAAACAATGGAATCGAATTCGGCGGTGCGACAAAATCGGGGCCGTGTGCAATTATTATTTTTAAATATATATTATTATTAAATATGACATTTAGAGATTAATTCTCGTTGGCTGGGTCTTAACCAATTAAAATGCTTAAGTCTTAAGTTTGGCAAGCTGAACAGTAAAGAGAGAGCTGGATAAAGGTTGGGGGAAACACAAAGTCCTCTGAGGGTTCCAAGGCGATATTTCAGGGCAGACTGATGGGGGTACTCAGTCGCTCTCACTGCCACTCTCTGACCTCACATAGAAGTCTTCCCCTCCCCCGATCTCCTCGAAAAACAAGCGACCTGGTGACAATCACAAAACAAGGTGATCCCTGAGAGATTATTATCAGAGTGAATATCTTAATACAGCAGAACAATACAACAAGTCTAGTGTTAAGAGATTTAAGTCTTACCATTTGGAATCTCCTCTTCATTGTCCTCAAAACTCGCTAGGTGTAGAACATGTCAATAACGCGATCCCTGTGAAAAAAAAAAAAAAATCTATAAGACGCCAATTGTCTTTGGCAGTCAACGTTACTATTCTATAAGACGCCAATTGGCGTCTTTGGCAGTCAATGAGTTAACAGTGGCACTACAGAGAATTATATAATCAATAATAATAATAATAATAATAATAATAAAATCAATTAGGCAATAAATCAGTGCAGCGTCTACTATTCCCTTTTCCACAAAGACAGCATTGACGGTGACATACACATCCATCTGGAATGTGTTATTATTTAGCCTGTGAGGCAAGATGGACCTAAGACGAGTCAACATGTGGAGGAGTGATGAACAGGATCATACCGTTCGTTTCCAATGAAGAGAGAGAACAGGTTTCAGACGTCCAAACTGACACATAAAAAACGATGTAATGTCCTGCATGACAAACCTGAACACCACTCGCTCAGAGGAGAATTCACATCTCTGTTCCACAGAGTTGAGCAGCAGTACTCTCAGAACGACTCCGTCGTCTCTCTGAAACCACTTGATCTGTGGGTGGAAACTGACAAAGACATGCACACAGTATACCCATGATATACAGACTAAATATAACTTGGTATTCTGAAATAGGCAAAAAATATTCAAGTACCTTTTTACAGAGTCCTCTGCAAAGGCTTTCTCAACATTTATGACCTGCTTGCCCTCCATCAAATTACCTAAATAGGACATAATAATATTCAGTGATAAGACAGCCCTCATAGTCGTCAATAAAAGTAAATAAAAAAACAGCACGGTAGACTAGGCATACATTTAAGTGGATATTGTCGATCAGTTTGACTGGGCATCATTTCAAGCAAAAATATTTAATAATATGGCAGAAATAAATATGTGGCTCATAGTTCACCACAATAAAAACGCCAGAGAGAGAGAGAGAGACATTGATTTGAAAGCAGGGTTGCATGCAAACAATTATGTTTTCATACCATTTTCACATGGGGGTTGGACTGCGGAAATCCATTCTTTTACGGTGACATCTGATGAATCGACGTCCGGGTTCAGAGGGTCCGGCATCAGAGGGTCTGGGTTCAGCAACTGCAACAACCTGCAGAGACACAGCGGCAGCTCGGGTCACTGGTATGATTCTCAAACATGTTTGTACCAACGCACTGAAACTCCCACCATAGCCCCAAATGTCACGGTTATGAATTGTCAGCACATGTGTATTTCAATTTCGAGTGAGCGCAGCATTAAAAGACACCAAAGAGAGCAGCACAGGGCAGGATGACCATACCGTGCACAGGCTAGCTCATCCTCGAAGGTTGGCTGCTCAGCAAAAGCCTCCTGTGTAAGAGCTCCAGGTGGGTCACTGGGAGTACTGTCATTAGAGAGGTACAACACAGCATAGGAGCCTTTACACAGGTACAACACAGTATAAGAGCCTTTACACAGGTACAACACAGTATAAGAGCCTTTACACAGGTACAACACAGTATAAGAGCCTTTACACAGGTACAACACAGTATAGGAGCCTTTCAAAACCAATGACCAACTTAACAGCATTGTTAACCACACAGAGAATATACAAATCACTTTCCTTGGCGTTTAATATGATAAAGTACAATCAAATGTTTAACATTTTATTTTTTTCAAATAGTAACATGGACTTCACGCTGCAGACAGACATGAAGTAGAACATCAGACAGAGAAGGACTGGCACACCTTGGTTCAGTGCCCTGCTGTTCAATAGGATCATCAGTTTCACCTCCACCGTTACTGCAAGAACATAGAGATCTGGACTATTACAACAGGTCATCATCACATTTTTTAAATTAAGTATTGGAAAGAGGAAGTATTTTGTCTTCTTTTAGCTCTATACTTCTAGCTATATACTCCAACAATTTGGATTTTAAAATCTAACAATTACTTAGGGGTGGTAGTAGTAGCAGTTGTGTAACGTGCATTCATACCATCCTGCTGTTTCATCTACGGTCTGCTGCGTTGCACCAACCAGCTCCTCTTCATCTTTAGCCCCAGAGATCCCATGAACATCATCTTCTTCATTTTCTTCCTCAAGATCAGTCTAAACGTCAAAACATCCACAGTACTTAAAGGGACGGTTCGGCCTATTTTCATGCTCAGGTGAAATATCATCTTACCTTGAGTTGTCCTCAAAAGCCAGTAGTGAAAGATTCTACTTTGCTACCGCAGCACAGGCTAACAGTTACACTAGGGCCACACTGGCTACCTCTACCTCAGCAGGGCTACCTCTACCTCAGCAGGGCTACCTCTACCTCAGCAGGGCTACCACTACCTCAGCAGGGCTACCACTACCTCAGCAGGGCTACCTCTACCTCTACCTCAGCAGGGCTACCTCTACCTCAGCAGGGCTACCTCTACCTCTACCTGTACCTCAGCAGGGCTACCACTACCTCAGCAAGGCTACCTCTACCTCTACCTGTACCTCAGCAGGGCTACCACTACCTCAGCAGGGCTACCTCTACCTCAGCAGGGCTACCTCTACCTCTACCTGTACCTCAGCAGGGCTACCACTACCTCAGCAGGGCTACCTCTACCTCTACCTGTACCTCAGCAGGGCTACCACTACCTCAGCAGGGCTACCTCTACCTCTACCTGTACCTCAGCAGGGCTACCACTACCTCAGCAGGGCTACCTCTACCTCTACCTGTACCTCAGCAGGACTACCACTACCTCAGCAGGGCTACCTCTACCTCTACCTGTACCTCAGCAGGGCTACCTCTACCTCAGCAGGGCTACCTCTACCTCTACCTGTACCTCAGCAGGGCTACCTCTACCTCAGCAGAGCGTGTGTCGCGGAGCTGCTGCGGCTCTCACTCGTGCGGTATCTTTCTACATTGAGTTTGCCTTTCTGAAAAGTGAAGGCAGTCATCTATGAGCAATATCTGCCGATACTAGGGATGCACCGAAGGTTCGGCTACCGAATGTATTCGGCCGAATAATAGCAATAACAATGCTTCATTATCAGACCATGACAGAATAACGGTGCTCTAACCTGTATGCAACCTGTGCTCCTACCCTGCCAGTCTGCACTGATATAGGACAACAGTGCAACAACTTTGCGGCTGAACTTCTTGTTGTGACATTTTTGTTCATCCCGCCCCTTTGTCACTTTGGTTTCTTGGAAACAAAACATGCCCCCCACCCCCAAACCCTACTGTTAGCAGATAGAAAAACAAGCTCACTTTGCTGACAAATGAAGCGTATTTAGTGATCGTAAAACAGTTGCTTGTTATATCGCGTGGGTACTTCAAGTTGCGTATTATGAAAAACTAAAATCACATTTTGTTCAAAAGAAAGCTATGTTTAGGATTCACAAGGTTTCACAGTTGACAACTGGTTGCACCTTTCATCAGCTGCCATCACATATGGACCTAACTGTATACTTCCTGGATTTGGATGATGAATCACCAATATGTAGGAATGAGACATTAGGGGATGTGAAATATATACATTTAGAAAACTAAAAACAGCCACACTCACATTAGGAACCGGCCTTTGAGCACTCGAAGCAGGATTCAGAAACGTCAGGAATCTGTTAAGAAAAAGTAGGAATTAACTCTTTAGAGCTATTACAAAACTAAAAGTCAATATCTTACCTGACCCGATTCAGATTTTTTAACAAGTCTGCCACCAGAGAAGTTTCTGTGTCCTGTGTGTCCTCTCTCAACCCATGATGCCTAAACCCACACATGTTTAAACAATTCAGATCTAATTACATCATGCTGCATATAACGCAGCCATATTTCTGAGTTTATTCTCAAAACGATGTAAAAACATTTGTACCCCTCGTCACTGTCAAGCTCTGGATGGTGCGCCTCCTTTTGGTTAATTCCGCCTCCCTCAGAGAGCTTTCTGACCTTTCCTTGGCCCTTAAATAAAACCACAAAGAACATTTAAATTAATTGGGGAAATTCAATTGCAAATCACAGTAATCTCTCCTAGACGTTGATATGGGCAGTGACACTGACCTGTGATGCTCCATTGGAAGTCTGCAATGCCACTTGCCCTGATGTTATTACCGGTCTCTGATTGGTCACTGAAGAAATCAATATAGAGGGCTTTTTTTATAAGTGGTACCATCAAAATCTACCCCTTTCAAAATACATGCATTAGCATTGTGGAAAAGGGGAAAATAATAATAATAATAATAATAATAATAATAGTGCATTCACCTTTCGTGACAGCAGGGTGCCTGGGTGAGAACAGGGGTAACAGTGATCGTATGGTGCAGCCATTTGTGGCCAGGAAACTCTCCGTGTCAGAGTAGATGTCACAAGTCAGGATGGCAGGGGATCGATCCACAACACCATTCTGTGCAGGGGAATGACTCTTCCAGCTTGGGAAACATGCAAACCTCTTGGTGACTAGATCGTCATTTACACAGATCTGGGAGAGAGTGGGAGAATTAGCTTCTATGACTAACGTTAAACAAATGTACGTTAGAAATTCTGCACACTTCACTACTTTTTTCTTTTTGCAAATCCACATTTCCGCACCATCGCACCTTTATGTTTCTTATGGTCAGGTAGAGCTCAATGAAAGTGGAATCAGCTTGTGTTTCACGCACCACTGCCTCCATCTGGTTGGATGCTTCAGGTAAACAATTGAACAGACAATATAGTTATTTTTATGAGTGGGGCAGTCCCACTCATAGTTTTCATTTTATTGGACAGATATAGTGAAGACAGACAGGAAAGTAGGAGAAGAAGGGTGAAAGGGCATGTCAGCAGGGCATGGGCCGGATTCGAACCCAGGCCGACATGGGCATATGTGTGCACTGTAGACCGTGGTGCTAGACCACTGGACCACCCCAGGCCACACAGACAATATAGTTAGTGCTGATTTGGGGCTGATATAAGAATCCCAACACTGAAGTTGTACAAGACTATCTATCAACAAAGATGTTAAAATCACACTTCTCATCTTACAATGACACAGAATTATCTTTACAATGCTACAGAATTATCTTGCAATGGACACATTAGTTTACCTTGTAAGAGGTTGTGCAGATAGCGAGTAGCAGAGCTGTCCCATTGATTTGACGGTCTAGAATGAAAACGTAAGCTCTCAAGGATCCGTAATAACCACACAATTCAAATCTAATAGCACAATTGCAATTACAGTGATTTAAGACCAATATCAACCCTTACACTAGTCCAGTAGTTAGTCAAACCTTACACTAGTTCAGTAGTTAGTCAAACCTTACACTAGTTCAGTAGTTAGTCAACCCTTACACTAGTTCAGTAGTTAGTCAACTCTTACACTAGTTCAGTAGTTAGTCAACTCTTACACTCGTTCAGTAGTTAGTCAACCCTTACACTAGTTCAGTAGTTAGTCAGCCCTTACACTAGTTCAGTAGTTAGTCAACCCATACACTAGTTCAGTAGTTAGTCAACCCTTACACTAGTTCAGTAGTTAGTCAACCCTTACACTAGTTCAGTAGTTAGTCAACCCTTACACTAGTTCAGTAGTTAGTCAACCCTTACACTAGTTCAGTAGTTAGTCAACCCATACACTAGTTCAGTAGTTAGTCAACCCTTACACTAGTTCAGTAGTTAGTCAACCCTTACACTAGTTCAGTAGTTAGTCAACCCTTACACTAGTTCAGTAGTTAGTAAAACCTTACACTAGTTCAGTAGTTAGTCAACCCTTACACTAGTTCAGTAGTTAGTCAACCCTTACACTAGTTCAGTAGTTAGTCAACGCTTACACTAGTTCAGTATTTAGTCAACCCTTACACTAGTTCAGTAGTTAGTCAACCCATACACTAGTTCAGTAGTTAGTCAACCCTTACACTAGTTCAGTAGTTAGTCAACCCATACACTAGTTCAGTAGTTAGTCAACCCTTACACTAGTTCAGTAGTTAGTCAAACCTTACACTAGTTCAGTAGTTAGTCAACCCTTACACTAGTTCAGTAGTTAGTCAACCCTTACACTAGTTCAGTAGTTAGTCAACCCTTACACTAGTTCAGTAGTTAGTCAACCCTTACACTAGTTCAGTAGTTAGTCAACCCATACACTAGTTCAGTAGTTAGTCAACCCTTACACTAGTTCAGTAGTTAGTCAACCCTTACACTAGTTCAGTAGTTAGTCAACCCTTACACTAGTTCAGTAGTTAGTAAAACCTTACACTAGTTCAGTAGTTAGTCAACCCTTACACTAGTTCAGTAGTTAGTCAACCCTTACACTAGTTCAGTAGTTAGTCAACGCTTACACTAGTTCAGTATTTAGTCAACCCTTACACTAGTTCAGTAGTTAGTCAACCCATACACTAGTTCAGTAGTTAGTCAACCCTTACACTAGTTCAGTAGTTAGTCAACCCATACACTAGTTCAGTAGTTAGTCAACCCTTACACTAGTTCAGTAGTTAGTCAAACCTTACACTAGTTCAGTAGTTAGTCAAACCTTACACTAGTTCAGTAGTTAGTCAACCCTTACACTAGTTCAGTAGTTAGTCAACCCTTACACTAGTTCAGTAGTTAGTCAACCCTTACACTAGTTCAGTAGTTAGTCAACCCATACACTAGTTCAGTAGTTAGTCAACCCATACACTAGTTCAGTAGTTAGTCAACACTTACACTAGTTCAGTAGTTAGTCAAACCTTACACTAGTTCAGTAGTTAGTCAACCCGTACACTAGTTCAGTAGTTAGTCAAACCTTACACTAGTTCAGTAGTTAGTCAACCCTTACACTAGTTCAGTAGTTAGTCAACCCTTACACTAGTTCAGTAGTTAGTCAACCCATACACTAGTTCAGTAGTTAGTCAAACCTTACACTAGTTCAGTAGTTAGTCAACTCTTACACTAGTTCAGTAGTTAGTTAACCCTTACACTAGTTCAGTAGTTAGTCAACCCATACACTAGTTCAGTAGTTAGTCAAGCCTTACACTAGTTCAGTAGTTAGTCAACACTTACACTAGTTCAGCTTTCTCTTCGCAGATGGACACCTGGAGCCTCACAGGTTGGATACCAGCCAGCTGGAACTTCCTGACCCAGAAGGGCAGCTGCAGAAACTTCTCCAATGGGGCTCGGACCCTGGAGAAAGAAATAGAAGGGTTCTTTGGAGACAATTATAATGTCATAATCGTTATATATTTAGGGATGTACTGATTAATTGGGCAGCAATCGGTATTGGTCGATAATGGTTAGGAAATTGATCAGCCGAATGCTTTAAAATGGCTGATTGTTCAAACCGATATTGCGATATCTAACCTGGCATGATAATTTGATTAGGAATATTTTCTTAATGTCTGTACGTGATCAATTCACCGAAGGAATATACTGTCTTGGACAATAGATCCTAATAAACACTGGTGGCTGATTGTTGTAACTAAAAGCCAGCGTGAATTCTCTCTGAAAGGTCCGTAAACCCAGACATTCTGCTCCTCTGAATGAGCCTTGTACGTGGTCAAAAGGGTGAGTTTCTGAAATTCAATGGATGCAAAATGCTCATAGGTCCAGAGATGCCAGACACACACACACACACACACACACACACACACACACACACGGGGATTACTGAAAGGCAGTAATCTGCTCCTGCCCATTAACAAACCTATTTGTCAGATCTTTTGATCCGTTTTAATCTCATGTTTGTTTTGAGTGATTATAACAGCCAGCTGGGATGGATTGGGCAACGCATGCTGTAAACTGAGATTATGTTAAGATTAGACAGTGAAGGCCTATCTGAAGCCTCTCTCTCCGGGTCTATTCAACTCTGATGGCCTGTCAGGCCTAATGCGCCTACTCTTGCAACGGTTGTTCAGCCAAGTTACCCATAATGACCCAAGATCAGTTTTGCCCTTTCCTACATAATGATTACGCTATGGTAAACTGACTCTAGATCAGAGCCCCGTTTCACCACCTGAACCCGAAGCGTTGCAGAGTGCAGTGTCACTGGTCTTAGGTCAATAAAAACCAACAATGTAAATCGGTATGGGTATTGGCCGATTGTGTTATGAATAATCGGTAAGGGCCTTGAATTTTCATACTAGTGCTTCCCTACTTACATTACACAGGGTTCCCTCACCTTCTGAAACATCAAATTCAAGCACCTTTCAAGGACTTTCAAGACTCAATTCCTTCAAATTCAAGGGCCCACCACAGCATAGTTTGAGACAGATCTAGATGAGAATTTATATACAGGGTATATACAGGAATCTTGAGGTTAATTTCAATACCTTTCTAAGACTTTTTAAAGGCCTTGTCAATATTTTTCCAGACCTCACCGCCACTTGGAGCTGTAACCGTTTACATCAGTGACACCTTTAACTTAACAGTTTTAGTTTTAATAGACACTAGACCACTATCATACAACACAATTTCCGGTTCATCTTTGTTTTTTAATAGAACTAATAAATTCACAAACTTTTACAAAACGTTTTTCGGACTCAAACTCTTTGGACAGAGTCTAATTCAGAAAGATATCTACAAAATTCAAGACCTCATAAAATCGTGATAAGACTTTTTAATACTTATTAAGGGTCTTGATTTTCCCAAAATTGATTTATCAACTTTTAATACTTTTCAAGACACCGCGGATACCCTGATATAATAGGAATGACAATGAATGGTTTTCAAATCTAACTAATTAACCGTAGCAACTAGTATGGTTGTTTTATTCCCTTCTACAGGTTACCTATATTTTGGGGGGGGAGAGACAGAGAGAGAGAGAGAGAGAGAGAGAGAGAGGGGAATTCAAGCACTTTCAATGACCCATGTACATTTTCAAAAACTTGTAAGGCCTTGATTTTTTTTCTCTCTCAAATTCACAATTTCAAGGACCCAGTGGGAACCCTGATTACAGAAACGCATTGTTCTTCTAGTTCTGTATAGTTTCAGCAGCAGAGTCGAGACATACTCATCTGAGCAGACGACGGTGTGTTCTCCGTGGTCGACCAGGAAGCACAAGGCCCGACTGCTGACGGCACCCAGGAAGAGGGACTCCACTACGGCTCTGCACCAGTTCTTCAGGCTAGAGACGTACACCACACACATCTGGGGGAGCAACACAGTAGACCCAAGTTCTCCATCTCATGTAGGAAGAAGAGCTGTGGTCATTCATAGGGATGGGAATCGAGAAAACCTGAATCTGTTCTTTCTTTTATCGATGCCGGCATTTTTGTTTCTGACAGTTGCACGTTGCAAAAACCCAATGCGGCAAACTCTGTGGTGTAGTATCCGGCGTAGATATAGAAACGTAGATACCTCATTGGACACTGCTGTATGTAGCCGCCATGCGTCTGACTGTCTATCGTCGTGCACGAGGCATCTACTGTGTGTAATATCTATGGTATCCGAACCATGCATACGTTGGTAGTGTAATAGATATTATATATATATCTACACTACAGGTAGATATTACACTACGTTGTTGGTAGTGTAATATCTATGGTCCGAAGTGTAAAGTTTTATCGCAAAAAAGACAGTATTCAAGCTCTCAGGCTATGCCACAATTCAATTCAATTCAACTTTATTCGCCATGTGCAGTGCACACGGTATTCTCCAAGCTGAACAAGCTACAGTACATACAACAACAAGCCGACAACACAACAATACTCAAGACACACAATATATACGAGTGAATAAATAACAACTTAGTGAAAAAACATGTAAAGTGCAAGGTGCAATGATCAGGAGTTTTGAGGAGGGCTATGGCTTTGGGGAAGAAACTGTTCAAGTGGCGTGATGTTTTTGACCTGATGGCCCTGTACCGCTGTCCAGAAGGGAGTAATTCAAACAAGCTGTGAGCTGGATGTGTGGGGTCAGCCACAATCTTGCGTGCTCTCTTCAATGATCTGGAGCTATGGAGGTCTGTGATGGGAGGCAGAGGGCAGCCGATGAGCCGCTCAGCTGTATGTACGACTCTTTGTAGCTTGGCCTTGGATCGGGCAGACGCAGTGTCGTACCAGACAGTGATGGAAGATGTTAAGATGCTTTCTATGATGGCCCTGTAGAACTGGACCAGGATGTGACGACTGATGTGAAGTCTCTTCAGCTGACGGAGGAAAAAAAAACGCTGCTGGCCTTTTTTCACTAAATGGGTGATGTTGTTATCCCATTTTAGTTTGTTGGAGATGGTAGTGCCCAGAAACTTGAATTCATCCACTATCGTGACATGGGAGTTATTGATGACCAGTGGAGAGTGAGTTGGAGCCTTTTTCCGGAAGTCCATAATCACCTCCACTGTCTTGGTGTTGTCGAGTTCCGGGTTATTGGCTGCAGACAAGGACACCAGGCGGCCGACCCTCCCTCCGGTACGCAGTCTCATCATTATTAGTGATGAGCCCAACCATGGTGGTGTCATCTGCATATTTGATGGTCTTGACAGATGTGTCACCAGAGGTACAGTCGTTGGTGTACAGGGAGTAGAGCAAGGGGGAGAGCACACAGCCCTGAGGAGCACCAGTGTTAACTGTGCGGGGCTGAGACAGATGAGGGCCCATCCTGACATACTGCCTCCTGTTGGTGAGGAGGTCAGTAATCCACTGACTGATGGAGGGGTGGATATTCAGCTGGGCCAGTTTATTGTGGAGGAGGTCAGGAATGATGGTATTGAAGGCTGAACTATAATCCACAAACAGGATTCTGGCATAGGTGTTCCGATTTTCCAGGTGTGGCAGAATATAGTGGAGCGCCAAGTTGACTGCGTCGTCTGCTGAGCGGTTGGGTCTGTATGCAAATTGCAGGGAGACGCCTGCAACACCTGGTATCCGTTCCCAAACGTTGTTTGAGAAAGCTGATAAAGTAGTATGTTATCTATTTAAAATGTGACAAACAAAGTCAAAGGAAATGCAACATTGTGGAATCTAAATGGTAGACGAACTGCACGTCGCTGCCACTGAATAATAATGCGCCCATTGATACTTTGCGCTCCGTGCCAGATAGTGCTACTAATGTGTTAATGTTTCTTTGTCTGGGACAAAATATCGATACAGCGATTATTGTGTCACGGCCTCTTGTGATACAATTAGCAGCTCACGTCGCCAAATACCGATATTTGAAAAAAAGAAATTTTGAGGGGAGAAACAAGCTGCGCACGAGCGTTGTATAACGGAGATGAACCAACTACGTTGAAGATGATGAATGGCTGTAAGCGGGGAAAAACTAATACGAAAAGCACCTCTGACATACAAATCTAAAGTCTGGAACCATTATATTTTAAAGCAAGGCTTCCTTTTAACTCCCCGAGGGCTACGACTGTTCTATCGCTGGGTTTATCAGCAAAGACCTTCGTCCGTGCAGTGTAGTTGAAAATAAAGGTTTCCGCAGAATGATGCAAAGTAAAATGCATAGTTTAATATTATCAGTATGTATTTGTGTGATGTGACTTAGTTTGCTTTTGAATTATATCTTTTATGCAGCAGTGGTGTGCAGCTTGCTACCTTTTGCCTATTTTTGCTGTGTTTATTTGAGTTACAGAGATGCATCTCTTTATTGTGTGTTTTGTTGTGATTACGTTAGTGTGTTTTCTTGTTATGATTTGATTATCGTTGACAGCTGTGCTCCTTCAACCCCACGGAGTCAGAGGCTCGTCGAGCACAGACCAGAAAGGTGCCGGTGTTGGTAGTGAAAACTCAGCCATCCTCTTCGCCAATGTTATATTTCAGAGGCATGAAAGAATTGAGGTCCACACCGTTCCGTGGTGTGTTTGTAGTTTTACACCAAAACACAGTGTCCTACATAACAGTCGCATGCTCATTAACCTAAATGAGCCACTCTCCATGGAAAATGAGCTTTGATTGAATTCATATTATTTATTTATTTTGTTTGCAATAATGCAAAGCGGTTCCAAGACATAATAAGGTCATTTTTGTTTCTTTTTTCCCAGCCTAGGAATAAATAAATAATGTGTTATTTAATTCACTATTTGTATTCTTGAATTCATATTTCTTTAGACTACACCAGATTAATGTTAATGATGTGTTCATTAAAAACACAAATCGTCATTATTATTTTTTATTTTATTTTTGAATATCGGCAGATATTTCTCATAGATGATCGGTGGGGAAAAAAACGGTATCGGGGCATCCCTAGTATCAATAACATCTTATTCCCATCCCTATTCATCACCTCCACATTCAAGTCATGCATGGGCTAATTTAGCTAAACCAGTGGTTCTCAAACCTCTCCTCGGGCCCCCTAGCCGCTCCACATATTTGATCCGTTCCACCACCAGCACACCTGATTCAACTAATCAAGTACAAATCATAATTGCATTGTACTTGATTAGTTGAATCAGGTGTGCTGGTGGTGGAACAGATCAAATATGTGGAGTGGCTGGGGGGTCCCCGAGGAGAGGTTTGAGAACCACTGAAATAAGCCATGTAGAAATGCAGGCATACTTTTACTAGAAACTACAAAATGTGTTTCTTATACCATGAAAATGTCTCCAGAACAGGTAGATGGAGAATGTGTGCAACAGTTCAGTCATTACCTGCCCTTCATGTATAGATGAAGGCTTTAACTTCTGCACATCCTGGTTGACCTCATGATAGAAGAGGTTCATCTTCACCTGCAGGTCTTCATACGCTTTTGGACTCTCTGGTTCGATCCCTGGTCCCTTCACGATCCGGCCCCAGAGACAGAACGGATTCTCAGCCTTCGATAGAGAGCATGTCAAGTCAACTATACAGGTTAGGTCTCAAAGATGCAAGGTAACAAATATGGTATGGGGAAGGCGGTAGTCTAGTGGTTAGAGAGGCCGGCTAGCAATCGGAAGGTCACTGGTTCGATCCCCGCCTCATGAGGGAGCTGCATGTGCTCTTGAGCAAGGCACTTAACCTACGGCGGCCAGACGTCCCCGATTTCCGGGGACAATCGCCGGTTTGGGTGGCCTGTCCCCGGCAACAAAATGTCCCCGGAAAAGTCCCCGTTTCAAGCATATTTATTTATTTTTAAATCTTGGCTTGTATTGTCACCGAACCTGCTGCCAAGGGTCCTACCCATGGGGTCCTCCACCCCTTTATAACGTCAATGTATGCATATTACCCGTTAATGGACGATCGTTACATTCAATAGAAAGCATTTCAGCCCCGATTGTTCCCCATTAACGAGCTCATTATGATTGAATGGAGCAATAACAAGGTCATTCTTCACCACTCAGTGAATTACATCCAAGCGTGGGGAAAGCACGCAGACAGTCTCAATGATAATACAATGAAATATATGCAGTGGGTGTATGAAGTTGTTTTAAATTATTAATAAAAATACAATACAATATACAGAATTTTGACAACATCATTAGTCTTATGTTAGGCTTAAACATTATGTTAGGCTTAAATTATGAGTAGGGTAGTGGAGATAAAAATGGGCATAAAAAGCACAATAGTGTGTACAAATTCACCAGAATGCAGGAAATTAAGTGTTAAATCCTCCTTTTTTCTGGGGGAGGACCCCCAGACCCCCCGCTTGGTTGATGGTTGGCTCGTCAACCTGAACAGTTCTAAGAATTACTTTTAATACCACTTACAGTACACTGACACTAATGTTGAGAGGCACATTCCAGTATTTACACTTGAGTATTCTTGCTTGAATGTGTATACATTGGTCAAAATAAGGTCAAAATAAATGAAACAGCAATTGTCCCCGTTTCTGTATTTCATCATGATAAAATGTATACATTTTTCCTAAAAAGTTGGAAATGTCCCCAGATTGCATCTGAGAAATCTGGTCACCTTAACTTAACCCCTATTTGCTCCAGGGGAGCCGACTATTGCTGACCCTGTGCCTAGAGCAAAAAATACCAAATTCCAACAATTGATTGACAAGTTGATTGCATGGCAAATAAAACATTCATTCTTCTTTTAACAAGGTCAGAACTTGAACCGACATCAGCCACTATTAATACTACACATTTATGCAATGATGAAATAATTACCTTCAAAATGGATATGTAGTACATCGTTAAACCTCCAACAGCTTGGCCAACTGCAAGTTAAAACAAAGAATATCGCACGTGGCTGTATTCCATATCATTGAAACTTCAAACTCAGCTTGGTGTGTTCTTCAAATCTATAAGCTATATAATAATTAAAATAGTTAGTTACAGTCGTGCATTTTATGATTTTTGCTCAATCAAATAAGCACCTGCGGTTAGCCTGCTTAGCTAATGACTTCACGAGAAACGCAGTCTGGTAATGAAATAATATGGTAAACGGAGATTTTCTTGGCTAATTATAATTTCAGCTAGCAGATATTCGCTTGCACATGCCTTTGAATCGTGATAGCTTAGCAATTTCACTAGTTTTGTACCTTCTTAAAGTTCGCTGAGGTAAAACAAGTTGAACGTTGGCGCTTTTATTTTGAATCGAGGAGGGAGGTGGACAGGCAGAGGTCTGTTGTCGTTCACGGAACACAGATGTACGGTGGCCGACAAGAGCAAACGCGCTGCAAAGACCACCGTACAGATGCAATTCTGGAGGCAAACTAATCCCAGGAAACTCGTCCTGTTCGTAATTCCAAATGGAGACAAAAAGGGCAGTGCTTGTAAATGCTGTCCCCCCTTATGGACACATCATTCTCCATATAACGACGTCGGATGGGAGTTAGAATCGGTGCTCTACTATTCTACCTAGCCCAGAGTCCCCGGATGAGTGCCTCTAAAACTGAACTCGTATTTTGAGAAAAACTGAATAGTATTTTGAGAACTGAATTGTATTTTGAGTCAAACTGAATTGTATTTAGAGAACTGAATTGTATTTTGAGAAAAAACGAATTGTATTTAGAGAAACTGAATTTGAAAACTGAATGAAAATAATGAAAACTGAATCGAATACAATTCAATCTGTCGAATACAATTCAGTTTGTGCTCAGATTAAATTCAATCTGTCAAATACAATTCAGATCTGTGAAATACAATTCAATTTGTGGTCATATTCAATTCAATCTGTCAAATACAATTCAATTTCTGCAGGCACTAAAATAGCTCCATACAGGAGGTGCAACGCATGTGGAGAGGCCGGGTGTCCAAAAACGGCTATTTTTTAATGTATGTATTTATTTATTTGCAATAATGAGTGAGTCAACCAGCTAGTAATGTATTGCTGTGGATTTATCTCTTTCAGTCGTTAATGTGGAGAATGGAAGGACATTTCCTGGGGTGATGCTGTTTTTTGGACATGAGATTCTGAACGGTAAGTCAAGGTGATGCGGTTATACCCTGTCATACCCTGTCCCTGTCCATCATACCCTGGTTATACCCTGTCCATCATACCCTGTCATAACCCTGTCATACTGTGTGCATCATACCCTGTCATACACTGTCCATAATACCCTGTCATACCCTGTCCATCATACCCTGTCATACCTTATCCATCATACCCTGGTCATACCCTGCCCATCATACCCTGGTCATACCCTGTCCATCTTCTCAAATAATATTAAATAATATAACTAAACATCTGCTTTGCTGATATAACTTTGTCCAACTGTCTTTCAGTGGAATCTCCCAAAGAAAAAGCAAAGAGCGGGTAATTACCTCTTGATATTTGTATGGCATAGGCCTATTTCTTACTATAATCTTCCCATGGAATCAATGCATTATGTAGTAATTCCTTCAATTGCCTACAAAGCCTCCTCTGCAGTGCTGGGGGGTATTCCATCAATGTCACTAAAGGAAAATCTAGGCTTATTTTGATGTCTCGTGAAGTCTCGTCACACATATAAAAAAATCGGGGTCTCTTGAAAACGTATCAAAAATAAGCCTGGATTTTCCTTTAGTGACATTGATGGAATACAATGGTTTGTATTTATTTCCCCTTGTAAACCTTTGTCTAATGTGTCACACAGAGACAACACTGAGGTAGACTACAGGGCAGAAGGACACCTGTCCGTGGCAGAGTTTCAGCCGTACAGGAAGAGCATCACACAGGGTGAGAGGTCACCTCAGGTTATGTTCACTATCATCGTCATGTTTTAAAAATAAATATAATGTTCTTATATCACTATTTGCACTTCTGGTTAGATGCTAAACTGCATTTCGTTGTCTGGTACTTGTACTCCGCAATGACAATAAAGTTGAATCTCTAATCTATTAGTTATAAATGAAAGCCATATTTTACCTCTTTGTTAATGGAGTTAACTCTCCTCCCTCCCCCTTTCCCCTTTTGTAGAAACAGAAAGATTTGTATGTTGCTGAACATATCCATGATGTACGCACGGCTAAATGGAATGTTGTCACATCTTTTCATATTACTCTGCATTTGTATATATTACCGTTATCAAAGTTACATTATTACCGTTGCTTGGCAACCGGTAAACAACTGTTCAGCGGATGAATATACTTACAATAAAACATAGTTCCATTAAAATACATTAATGAAAAGTTTGTCTTGTCTTTCTTCTGTAAAATATTGATAGATAAATGTGGTAACCGTTGTATATAAGCGTTGTAAAAAACGTTGTATAATGGCACTCCGCTTCGCATCGTGCCTAACCACCCCGCTAGCTGTGCCGATATCCACGACATACCACGGCTTCTCGTTCGATAACGCTTAAATATCCTATATCAGTTAGTAATAATGCACGCCGACGCTGACGCTTTGGTCCAAAGCGACTTACATACACTGCAGTGAGTGCATGCATCTTTTCAGCATACATGGTCCCAGCGGGAATCTAACCCACCACCTAGCCCATGCTCTAGAAACGGAGCCACTGTGCTTGACAATGCACAAATATACAACAAAGTTTTCGGAGGAGAAACAAAGGTGTTATCTGAGTCATCAAAGGTGTGTGTGTGTGTGTGTCCTTCAGTCTAAAACTGTACTAGTCACAGGGATGATCGAGCCACCTGATTGGCTACACTCTCCCCATTCAGGTGATGCACATCAGGAAGCAGCAGGTGATTGGCATCGGAGCGGACGGGGTCGGCGCCTTCCAGCACGAGAGGCTCTGTTGGCTGCAGGTGAGGAGAGACTAGAGAGAGAGAGAGAGAGAGAGAGAGAATTTTTTGAATTTTAACGACACTTTATTTATCAATTATTCCGACATTACAGCAGAAAACATTTCACAACTAACTGTACATAACACTCGTCTTCCTGTCAAGGAAAACTACAAACGATTTGATACACAATTTTTAAAAACACAACAAAACAAAAAATCAAGTCAGCTCAGTTGCCAATGCCAGCTCATCCACTATTACAGAGCACAACACTCCCTCATGTGCCCATATAATGGCGAACTGATCCAAATTGTTCATAGCTCTATAATAGTTAAAATCTATGCCCAGTCTGGCCTTGATCATCTTTTTAAAAAGACATACGGCGTCATGATCCGAGTCCTGTTTTACTTTGTTTCTCCTACTGATATACACAGCCATCTTTGCTCTCCCTAAAATGAAATTAAACAGATGGCACTTGTTTTTTTCTTTTTTGCTGTATTTAAAACCCAAAATGTACCTCTCTTTTGAGAACACCTCTTTACCAGACTGGAAAAGTCTCTTTAATAGACCTAACAAAGGCAACAGCCTGGGACAATCTAGAAAACAGTGAAACACTGTCTCCCGTTGCGCACAAAAAGGACAGTCATGTGAGACATCAGGGTTCAGTATGGAAATAAAAGCATTAATAGCCACTATGCCATGTAAAACCCTCCACTGCAGATCGCCAATTCTTTTGAATAATGGTGGTTTGTACAGTGCTCGCCACTCTGGTTTCACCTCATCGCTGAGACCAAAGTGTGCTCTCCAGGGAGTATCACCTCTCCCGTTGAGCTTCTCTTTGTGGATAACCTTGACCAACAGTCTGTACATACATTTACCTTTAACCACATCAAGAAACACACCAGAAACATCTCCTATTGCTAAAAGAGGCCCTGTGCAGTTTTTAAAATCAGGCTGCAGCTTAACTGTAGGAAAAAGATCCTCATCACTAGGATGAAGAGACCCGTTTTTATACTCTGTCAACATGCGACGTTCTATCTCACTGAGCCCCTGCCTCCATTTTCCCAGCATCATGTTGACCATCCTGATGGATTTCACCTCCAAACGCGAAGCCAGGGCAGCAGCATTGTCCATGTTTGCCCCTGTCAATTCCACAACATGTCCCAAAGTGGTGACCTTTGACCTGCAGAGCTGTTCGGAGAGTGTCAGTCCCGGCCCACCAGCTACATCCAAACGCGCTCCCAGTACAACTGGCTCTTTCAACAACCAGAACAATGACTTTGAGTAATCCAGTGGTCCTTTCTTGAACAAACTCCATATTTTAAAAAGCACACGGTAAAAAACAGGTAGAACATTTAAACGAGCACCGCTAAAATCCATTAAAAACAGAGAATTCGACAGTCCCAGTCCTCCAAGCCGTTGTAGTATTGCACAAGCCACCGGCCTCCACACCAAGTCTTTTGGCCCATAGAAAAGTCTCTGAATGAACTGGAGTCGGAAAGTTGCACCCCTACTGCACAGGTGCACAAGACCCTGCCCACCCTCCTCCTTGGGCAGGTACAAAACACTCTGGGGCACCCAGTGCAGCTTGTCCCCAAAAAAATCTAAAAAACAAGCTTGAAGTTTAGGGAGAAGGTCTACTGGGGGGTCAACACACATCAGGCGGTGCCACAGTGTGGAAGTTACTAGATTGTTGATTACCAAAACACGACCCCTATACGACATGTTTGGTGCAATCCATTTCCATTTCTTTAAACGACCTTGAGCTATTTCTAGTACGTTCTCCCAGTTTTTACATTTAAAAGTCTCATCCCCTAAAAACACACCCAAATATTTAAACCCTCCCTTCTTCCAATGCAGGCCCCCTGGTAAAATGAGTCTACTGCTCAAGTTACCTACCATGAGTGCTTCGCTCTTCCCCCAATTGACCTTAGCCGATGAAATCAAAGCAAAACGTCCCACATTTTCAACTAACACATTAATATCCTCCTGTTTACTTATAAAAATAACCAAATCGTCTGCATATGCTGATAGCTTAAAAGGTGCGATGCATCCAGGGACACTTACACCAGAGAGGCTTGCCCTGAGTCTGTGTAGCAGGGGTTCAAATGCCAGAGAATACAGCATTCCCGACAAAGAACACCCCTGCCTAATACCCCTCTGAATTTTAAAAGGAGCACTCAAACCACCATTAATCTTTAGCACACTCTCAATGTTACTGTACATGGCCTTGATCTTGGCTATGAGACCTGGGCTGAAACCAAAAGCCTCCAGAGTTTTCCACAAGTACTGATGTTCAACCCTGTCAAAAGCCTTCTCCTGGTCTATGGAAATAAGACCAGTTTCCAACCCTAAAGCACTAGAGATGTCCAGAAAATCCCGAATCAAAAAAACATTGTCACTGATCAACCTGTTAGGCACACAATAGGTCTGGTCACGGTGGATCACCTTCCCCATTACCTCTCTCAGCCTGGTAGCTAACACCTTGGAGAGGAGCTTATACTCGGTACACAGAAGTGAGACAGGCCTCCAGTTCTTAATCTCCATTAAGTCTCCCTTCTTTGGCAACAGCGTAATTACTGCCCTCCTGCAGCTCAGCGGCAGCTGTCCTCCAGTGAGACTATCTTTGAGTACCATCAGGAGATCCTCCCCCATCACTGACCACATTCTCTTATAAAACTCCACAGGCAACCCATCTATACCTGGAGCTTTCCCATTTTCCATGCTCTGCAGGGCAGTATGGAGCTCATCAAGAGACACATCCGCCTCCAGCTCTGCGCTGGACTCTTTTTCTACCTTTGGTAGACCTTCATAAAAATCATGCGATACCTCCTGCTCCTCTCCAAGTTCAGACTGGAAGAGGCTACTATAAAATCCAACAGCATGCCTCCTGATGTCAGTGGACTCAGACAGTATATGACCTGTGTCTGAGCGCATGCTGTGGATGAGCCTCTTCTGACCATTCTTGTGCTCCAGACCAAAAAAGAAACGGGAAGATGCATCCATCTCCGAAATGTTTCTAAAACGTGACCTCACCAGAGCACCCTGTGCTGAGATACCTAACAGGTCAGCCAGAGCAGACTTTTTAGCTTTGAGAGCCCCAATATGGCCTCGATCTCCTGTGGATTCTGCGAGCTCTTGAAACTCCTCCACATCAATCTCTAGAGCCTTCATAGATCTGGCTATATCTCTAGTAACATTTTGAGTGTACTGTTGGCAAAACTGCTTAATCTTGCACTTCCCCACATCCCACCACTGCTGTATTGAGGTAAAACTGTCCTCTGTCTGCTTATGAACCTTCCATAAATAGGTAAGAGCGTTCCTAACATTTTTATCAGTTAAAAGAGACGTATTAAAATGCCAATAAGTACTTTGTGGTTTCACACACTTGATAAAAACAGAGCAGTACACAAGAGAATGATCAGTAAAACCAACAGGAGTTATATAGCAACTTTCAAAAACACTGAAATGGTGTTTAAAACAATAAAACCGATCAAGTCTGGCCATTGATAAAACATCATCCCTAGTATGAACCCAAGTGTATTGCTTTTTCTTTTGATGCATCCGCCTCCACACATCACACAGTTCATACGTCTCAATTACCCTAGAGAGACGACTACGAGATGCAGAGTGAGGCTCTTGGTGATTCCTATCTAAAACGGGGTTTACAGTACAGTTAAAATCCCCTCCCAGAAATAAAAATTCTTCATTATCACACCCCTTAATAACATCAGCCAAAGAGTCTAAAAAACACACTCTTTCCAAACCAACATTTGGGGCATAAACAACAATAAATACCATTTTCACCTTCTCATATAAAACTCTTACTTTTAAAAGACGTCCCTTTACCACCTCCTCAATCTCACATGACTGTGGTAAGAAATGACTGGAAAATAAAATCCCCACTCCACCACTATTACTGGTGTTGTGGCTTAAAACTATTTCCCCCTTCCATTCTCTTTTCCAGGCCACTGTGTTGTCCTCAGTGCTGTGTGTCTCTTGGATAAGCATCACATCAATACCCTTTAATTCCATTAATTTATAGAGAGATGCCCTCTTTGCATCATCCCTTGCCCCATTTAGATTTAGAGTACCTATTTTGAATTCTGTCATGATAAAATATCCAACCTGCAGGACATAAAATATTAAAAAGAGACCAGTTAACTTAACCCTCATTGGAGATTTTTGTTCTTGCCTTTTGGACAATTTTCTTTAACCGATAAATCTCCTGCTCAGAGAAACCTTCATCGTTCATGTCATTGCGTTTCATTAGCCATTTAGCGGACTCAACAAATAACTTAATGTCAGGAAAAAAAGTTTCCACCTTAACTGCCCTTGTGCCTTTCGTATCCTGTAGAAAACCTTTTATTCTATTTAAAGAATACCCATCCCTCCTGTCAGCCTGAGGCTGAGTGGGAGGCAGAGACTCCACATCATCCCCTACGTCAGAGTCCTCACTGTCAATGACTGCCTCCCGCTCTGGTTGGCACTTTTTTGCTCTGGAGTCAGATTGACTGACCTCAGTTTTCCTTTTTTGTGTAGTTTTGATACCATCAGCATTAAGTTCCATTTCCTCCTCATTTGCGTTATCCTCTACTTCTCCAGTAGCTAGACCAGCCCGTTTGCCCAGTCTGATTCTTTCTTCACTTCCGACCCCTGTCTTCTGAGCTCCCACTTCTTCACCCTCCTCGACCACAGTGGCCTTCTCAACAGCCTTCGGCTTCCTCTTCCCCTTTCCCGTTTTTCCTGCCTCCACTACCAAACCTCCCCTTTTCTCCTGCACCTGCTCACCCTGTTCTGCCCCCTCTACCAGGTCTATCCCCTCCTCCTGCTCACCCCCCCCTGTCTCCTCCACCAGGCCTAGGCCTCTCCTCTCCTCCTGCACCTTCTGACCTTGTCCTGTCTCCTCCACCAGGTCTATCCCCTCCTCCTGCACCTTCTGACCTTGTTCTGTCTCCTCCACCAGGTCTATCCCCTCCTCCTGCACCTTCTGAGCCTGTCCTGTCTTCTCCACCAGGTCTATCCCCTCCTCCTGCACCTTCTGAGCCTGTCCTGTCTTCTCCACCAACCCTTCTCCTGTCTCTTTCTTCCCAGAGGTTCTCTCTCGACTCTTGTTGGTGTTTGAGCTACTTGGGCCTGCCCCGGTTGACGGCGGTGTTTGCTCAGTGGACCCAGGCCTTTTATTAGGACAGGACCTAATCATGTGGCCTTCCATCCCACACCCAAAGCATTTCATCGTATCTGAAGTGATGTAAATAATATAATCGAAGTCATCCACTCTAAACTTCATTGATAACTTAAGATCACTTCCATTTGTCAAAATCATGAAAACCTGTCTTCTGAAAGATACCACATGCTTTAACAGAGGGGATTTACAACCCAGTGAAATCATCTTCACCTGGGACACTAACTGACCGTGCCTAGCCAGTTCCCTCTCCAGGACCTCATTTCTCACAAAAGGAGGAACATTAGATATCGTTATCCTTTGTGCTGGACTTACTAAAGGAAACACAGGGATAAAGGTGTCCTGGACAACCACTCCCTCCTCCACCATCAAATTCACTTTATCAACACAGTCCCAAAAAATTACAACTGCGTTGTTCATCCGCGATGCAGATCTCACACTATCATGCCCTACAACAGCTCCGACGGCCGAACTACACTCTTCCACGGTGCAGTTTGGTCCCGGAGAAAGCTTTATCGCGTGTCTCCGTGTCAGGCGTTCAAAGCCCATGGTAGCAGGTGGCATGCCGACCAGCAGAACTGGTGGCTGCTACGCGCTCCAACACCCACCAAGAGAGAGAGGGAGAGAGAGAGAGAGAGAGAGAGAGAGAGAGAGAGAGAGAGAGAGAGAGAGAGAGAGAGAGAGAGAGAGAGAGAGGGAGAGGGAGAGGGAGAGGGAGAGGGAGAGGGAGAGGGAGAGGGAGAGGAGAGGGAGAGAGAGAGAGAGAGAGAGAGAGAGAGAGAGAGAGAGAGAGAGAGAGAGAGAGAGAGAGAGAGAGAGAGAGAGAGAGAGAGAGAGAGAGAGAGAGAGAGAGAGAGAGAGAGAGAGAGAGAGAGAGAGAGAGAGAGAGAGAGAGAGAGAGAGAGAGGGAGAGGGAGAGGGAGGGACAGAGACAGAGAGAGAGAGAGGGGCAGAGAGAGAGAGAGAGAGAGAGAGAGACAGAGAGGCAGAGAGAGAGAGATGGACAGAGAGAGGGACCGAGAGGGACACAGAGAGAGAGAGATGCAGAGAGAGAGGTGTCAAACCACCAATTCTCCTCAGTGGGTTCATAACCTCTCATTTCACACACAGTGGGTATTGAATCACACCATATTGGACCCAATCTTCCCTACACAGATCGCCACCAAGAACAAAGTGTATCTCTTTGATGTGCTGCTGCTTGGGGCTAGAGCCTTTAAGAACGGCCTGTCTATGATCCTGGAAAACGACCACATATTAAAGGTGAGTTATGTACTCTATGGTATACAGACAATTGAAATGTTATGCATATTTATGTATGCATTATGCATTGCATGTTTCGCCTTTTCTTTTTTTTGTACAGCATAGTACTTGTGTCAAACATCAAAAAAGAAAGAATAAATTGATTAAATAAATAAATAAATAAAATAAATAAATCTTAGACATTGGCTTCATCCACGTTTTAACAATTCTTTGTTTCACCTTTTCTGTTTCACCACTGTTGGTTCATCTCCTGTGCAGGTGACCCATGACTGCCGTGGCATCGCAGGGTGTCTGATGGCTCAGTTCGGAGTCAATCTCACCAACGTGTTTGATACACAGGTATTGTTACTGTGAAACAAAACGATTTCTATCTTCACTGCAGCTTCGGCCGCTTGTCTCTCTCTCCATGAGTGGTCTATAATCAGGGATGCAAACTAGTCACCTTTCGGTGACATTTTCCGTTTTTTAATCCAAAATTGGTCATCTGTTTTATTTATTTATTTATTTTTAAGGCATGGCAAGTTTATTTGTATAGCACATTTCATACAACAGGAGCAAGTCTGTTTCCCCACCTCACGTGTCCTTCTCACCTTCTCCACCCCTGAGCAGTTTGCCCCCCCTGATAATTGATGTGTAAGGCTCATACCCAGCGGTCTCTCCCCTGATGTGTGACCCTGACGATGTCCCCCCAGGTGGCAGACGTCATGTGCTTCTACAGAGAGACGGGCGGCTTCCTCCCAGACCGGGTCAGTACCCTCCATGAGGTGGTCAGCCTCCACCTGAAGATGGCCCCGTTGAGACTGTCCTCCCTGAAGATCAAGGCCCAGCTCACCAAGGTAGCCTACATCAATCCTGTTTGTCACAGTGTGAGGGGGGGGGAGAGGTGGGAGAGAGAGAGGAGGGAGGGAGGGAGGGTGGGAGAGAGAGAGAGAGAGGGAAAGAGAGAGAGGAAGGAGGTGGGAGAGAGAGAGAGGAGGGAGGGCTCCGATGCTCGGTGAGACACATGTTTGATACTGTCTGTGTGTCTGTCTGTGTGTGTGTCTGTGTGTGTGGCAGGAGGACAGAGAGGTGTGGTACGTGCGGCCGTGCCCCGGCTCCCTACTGAAGGTGATGGCCCTGTCAGTGATCCACCTGCCCTCCCTCAGACTGGTGCTGCTGGACAACCTCATGGCCGACTACACAGGTGACGGATGACGGATGAACCTTTAGCTATGTATCTATAATAATAATAATAATAATAGCTTGGATTTAATATAGAGCATAAAACCCAAGGACGCTTTACATTTCTACAGGAAATGGTCAGACAGACAAAACAGAAAACAAACAAAACAAAACAGAAACAGTGACTAGGGGCCAAAGGCCTTGGTGAACAGATTAGTTTTGAGGGCTGATTTGAAGGAGTCCAGGGTGGGGGCATTGTGGATCACTATGGAGTTTTGAGATACGTTATTTCATTAAACACTGAATCGTATATGTTGTATAATGAGTAGTTATGATGTAAGTTAGCGTGTAAGAATCCTATAGGCTGGAACAGCAGTTCTTTGTCTGAAAACTATGTCAACTCACGTATGTGTCCTGTATACTTTGAAGACTGTACCGCGACCGGTCGACCATCACTTTTTATTCAATCCCTACGCAGGTCTGGTGGACTCGTACCTCAGCAGCAGCCGAGAGGAACCCGTCTACATACAGAACATCGGCACGGTGAGTTACTGAACAACAACAAAAAACCCGACAATATGTCGAGATTACATGAGACAATGGGGGTAACGCTCATTAGACTGTGACGCTCATTAGACTCATGAGTGAAAAAAAAAAAAGAATAATGGAATATCCCCTTGGCAAAAACTGTCCCCGTGACATGATCTAGCTCAGAACATTCGATTCTGATGTGTTGTATCGTGTTGAGAGGTGGTGTGTGTGTGTGTGTGTGTGTGTGTGTGTGTGTGTGTGTGTGTGTGTGTGTGTCGGTGTGTGTGTCGGTGTGCGTGTGTGCGTGCGTGCGTGTGTGCGTGTGTGTGTGCGTGTGTGTGTGTGCGCGTGTCTGAGCAGCGCAGTGTGTTGGAGCTGCCCAAAGACCTCCGAGAGCTGGAGTACACACGCAGAAAGCGCCAGGAGTGGGCCGTGGAACGCTACCCCGTCACTGAGCAGGGCCTGCTGACGCGCTCCCATCCCCGCCCCGGCCCCCAGCCTACCCCTTCACCCGCAGACCCCCCCCCGCCCGCCCTGGAGCTCCAGGCCCCAGCAAAGACCCCCCATCCCACCACCGCCCAGAGGTCTTCTAACCTCCCCACGGCCCTTACCCCAGCAGCCCTTACCCTAGCTGCCCTCACCCCACCTTCTCTTACCCCTCTTTCCCTTACCCCTCCTTCTCTTACCCCTCCTGCCCTTACCCCTCCTTCTCTTACCCCTCCTTCTCTTACCCCTCCTGCCCTAACCCCTCCTTCTCTTACCCCTCCTGCCCTAACCCCTCCTTCTCTTACCCCTCCTGCCCTAACCCCTCCTTCTCTTACCCCTCCTGCCCTTACCCCTCCTGCCCTTACCCCTCCTTCTCTTACCCCTCCTTCTCTTACCCCTCCTTCTCTTACCCTTCCTTCTCTTACCCCTCCTGCCCTTACCCCTCCTTCTCTTACCCCTCCTTCTCTTACCCCTCCTTCCCTTACCCCTCCTTCTCTTACCCCTCCTTCTCTTACCCCTCCTTCCCTTACCCCTCCTTCTCTTACCCCTCCTGCCCTAACCCCTCCTTCTCTTACCCCTCCTTCTCTTACCCCTCCTTCTCTTACCCCTCCTTCTCTTACCCCTCCTGCCCTTACCCCTCCTTCTCATACCCCTCCTGCCCTTACCCCTCCTGCCCTTACCCCTCCTTCTCTTACTCCTCCTTCTCTTACCCCTCCTTCCCTTACCCCTCCTTCTCTTACCCCTCCTGCCCTTACCCCTCCTTCTCTTACCCCTCCTTCTCTTACCCTTCCTTCTCTTACCCCTCCTTCTCTTACCCCTCCTTCTCTTACCCCTCCTGCCCTTACCCCTCCTTCTCTTACCCCTCCTTCTCTTACCCCTCCTTCCCTTACCCCTCCTTCCCTTACCCTCCTTCTCTTACCCCTCCTTCTCTTACCCCTCCTTCTCTTACCCCTCCTTCTCTTACCCCTCCTTCCCTTACCCCTCCTTCTCTTACCCTTCCTTCTCTTACCCTCCTTCCCTTACCCCTCCTTCCCTTACCCTCCTTCCCTTACCCCTCCTTCCCTTACCCCTCCTTCTCTTACCCCTCCTTCCCTTACCCCACCTTCTCTTACCCCTCCTTCTCTTACCCCTCCTTCTCTTACCCCTCCTTCCCTTATCCCTCCTGTCCTTACCCCCTGTCCTTACCCCTTCTGGAAGCTTCCCTCTGGGTGCAGCCCCGCGTCCCCTTCAGGAGGACCAGGACTGGTGGGGATGGTGAAGGACACCATGGGCAGAGGGAGGCCCCCGGCTAAAGACGCTTCGCCCTCCCCTCCCGCCTTCCCCTCCTTGGGGAGAGGGCTGTCTCTCCAGATAGCAGCCCAGCAGGGCCCCATGGAGAGTCCCCCCGGAGCCCCGAAGAGGGCTCGAAGAGGGAGGAAGGAGGTGGCCCCCCCAGGCCCCAGACCCAGCCCTGCTACCCCCTCCATACCCCCCCCAGGCCCCAGACCCAGCCCTGCTACCCCCTCCATACCCCCCCCAGGCCCCAGAGGGCCCAGACCCAGCCCTGCTACCCCCTCCATACCCCCCCCCCAGGCCCCAGACCCAGCCCTGCTACCCCCTCCATACCCCCCCAGGCCCCTGAGGGCCCAGACCCAGCCCTGCTACCCCCTCCATACCCCCCCCAGGCCCCAGACCCAGCCCTGCTACCCCCTCCATACCCCCCCCAGGCCCCAGAGGGCCCAGACCCAGCCCTGCTACCCCCTCTATAACCCCCCCAGGCCCCAGCCCCAGCCCTGTAGGGGGAGCTCTGGTCCAGCCCCCTCCCTCTCCAGCCACGCCTGAGAACCTCCCTGCCACGGGGAGACACCTCGCCTCTCCTCTCAGTCTCTCCTTCAGTTCTTTCAGAAAGCCTTAAAAGAGCCATGTGTGATGTTTATGGTACAGACCAGCAGGTGGCAGTCAAGGGTCAATTTTGTTACTTCTACATACAGTGCCCTCCACAATTATTGGCACCAATCTTTTCTTGGTAAAGATGAGAAAAATGGGTTCCTTTTTCTCCTTGTTCCTTGTTCCTTGTTCCTTTTGGTGAATCAGCTTAATGTCACGCTGGAAAAGAATTTGAATCATCCAACCTATAATTGAAGTAAATTTATTCTGAGAAGAAGAAAAAACATCTGTCATCAAGACATTATTATTTCTAACACAACCACGTGTGCCACAATTATTGGCACCCCTAGACATTCTTCTGAACAAAATGTACGTTTTGTATGTCTTTTTAAGTTGATCAGAGTGTTTAGGAGCTTTCAAGCATGTTTATTTTTACCTTGCTGTTCGGTACTTGTATCTTAACATTTAATTTAAAAAATATATAATTCTCCCTCATTTTTTTGTACTGATTTGTCTGAGTAGTGGTGGTGAGAACTCTTGAATCTGTACTAAGTGCAGCCATTTCGCTTGGTAATGAGATTCCTAGCGTAGCGTGGATGTACTCTGCCAGATTACAGCCTGATGATCAAATCCATCCCTTTTATAAGAGAGAACATACAGTACATCCATCAATGCATAGCCTACCAGCCACTTTTTCCTGCTATGGTCCTGCTTTTTCCTGCTATGTGAATAGATGATTCACTTACTTTGCTTTGGATAAAGGTGTCTACTAAATGCCAATAAAGACTGAATCATCTATCCATCAGTCATTGCAAGAAAAGTAATCTTGGCTTGGGTCAGGGTTGGTATTCATAGTCATTGGTAGTCATAATGCTAGAGGTGATGATGATGATGATGATGATGATGATGATGATGATGAGAGATGAGTACTACATAGAGATTGGCTGTTTGCCATTGAGGATAGCAGGGGCGGATTTAGGATCGTAGGAGATCCGGGGCTTAGCCCAGAGGGAGAATATAATGTGCGCGCGGAGCGCGCTGGAAAATTTTGCCTTCAACCTTCAACTTACCACCACCTTAAAGCAGACAAAAGGCACTGGAGAACACATATACATTCACACCCTTTAATGAAGCAAACTAATTGTGGTGGTTCTGGGCACAGAGGGAGGTCAGCACACGTAGCTCCCAGTGGTGTAGTCTACGTGATACGCAGGACTACGCCGTATACCCACTAGGAAAGGCCAAGGATTTGCGTATACCAGGGGCGGATTTAGGATCGTAGGAGATCCGGGGCTTAGCCCAGAGGGAGAATATAATGTGCGCGCGGAGCGCGCCGGAAAATTTTGCCTTCAACCTTCAACTTACCACCACCTTAAAGCAGACAAAAGGCACTGGAGAACACATATACATTCACACCCTTTAATGAAGCAAACTAATTGTGGTGGTTCTGGGCACAGAGGGAGGTCAGCACACGTAGCTCCCAGTGGTGTAGTCTACGTGATACGCAGGACTACGCCGTATACCCACTAGGAAAGGCCAAGGATTTGCGTATACCCACTAGAAAATGCGCGAGGATACGTAACGGCGTTTTGTGACAGAACTTTCACTTTCATTCATAAAATTCACCCCGTAGACCTGTGTTACGAAGCACTTACTTCGAACTTTCTGACATGTTTGTTATCACATAACCAGTCGTTCAGAATGCTAGTCTCAGTATTTCCCCTACAGAGCCTTGGGGTGGGCGGGCCGCGAATTTGCGAAACCTAGGATGGTAGGGGGAGGCAGGGCAATACCGCTACCTGATTGGTTGGCGAAGCACTCCCTCATTTCGCCAGCCAGCTGGACTGAAAAAATCAGGTGTAGTGCTGAGGCACAAATATGTACATTTCAAGCCTGCAAACTGCGACACTTTAAATAAATGTGCAATAACACTATTGTGCAATATGACAACCCTAGTCGTCTATCTGTACAGTATAGTATAGTGGATAGTGTACATAGCCTTTATTTATGTAAACCAGCTCCTTCCCTTCTTGTGATTTTTTTAAAAGTGTTTTTTCCCCTTTCCTAACACCAGGGGAGCCACCCCTCCTAAATTTCGTTGTTTGGTACCTGTACTGTAGCAATGACAATAAAGACGATTCATTCATTCATTCATTAATTCATTCATTCATTCATTCATTCAAGTGTCTGATTATAGTTTCATGGTGTGAATAATAGTGTCAAAGAACTAGCAAGCTAGCTAGCTAGCTCAGAGGTGATTAGATGAGCTAGTCTGCTGCACACATGCCAGCTAAAGAGCTAACTGGAGGCACTTTATTATTTTACTTAAAGTAGATATACAATCTTTCTTATTCTGCTAGAATTGGGCTTTATGGTAATACCATAATGGCATATTTACAGTACATGGACAGTGGATTGAAGCATTGGAACAAACCCTCACTCATTGGAAATGTCTGTTTTTTGTAGTTGGACATACGATTTTCTTACAGGTGAGAGAGTAATTAAAGACAGTATCTGACTCTATTGCCCACAGCAACCCAATATTCAATTAGAATGATGTTATGATTTTATATGAATTCAATGTATACCTCTTATTAAATTATAAATACTCTGGTTGTTATATTTGCCTTTTGGGTGACAGCAAAAGAGGGAGAGAGGAGGATAGAGAGGGAGAGAAGGAGAGAGAGCAGGATGGTGTCGGCACACCAGAGAGAGAGAGAGCAAGAACCAGGTGAGAAAGTGGACATGTAGTCAAGACCACGTAAGTAGCCTTGAGAACCGATGGTTCTCGAGCCTAACGGCCCTTAGGGGGCAGGAGCCTATCTCCTGTTTCTGTAGCGTGAGGCAGCTTGATGTACAAGTACAGTCCATGCCACCCCCCCCCCCCCCCAAGGCAGCAAACACTGGTGTAGATGCATACTGTATGCATAAGTGAGTGTGGTGGTGCGTATGGGGTGTCGCTACGGGACAGGTGTCGCTCTGACTGGGAGGGCAAAATCACAGTATACCCACTAGAAAAAACTAGACTACACCACTGGTAGCTCCCCCTGTCAGTCACCATCATTTATATTTGTATAGAATTACATAATTGATGGGCTGAGGCTAGTTATGTTACAGTATGTATCAATTCAATTCAATTCAATGATACTTTATTTATCCCCGTGGGGAAATTCATTCTGCCACGCCACTCCACTAAAAACAACACATAACAACACAACATAAAGGACAGACAACAACACTGAGCCAGCCATATACGGTATATAAAAAAACAGCGAGATCACGATAAAAAAGTGGATAAAAGAGATGGCTATAGTTATTATATCAGGGCAGTCTCTGTGCTCACCACTTATATTGTATTTAGAGTCTTGTCCTGTGTTATATGACGATATATTACATGTATTGTTGGCCTGTGTATAGTACTGTGAAATCAAATCCCCCCTGGGACATTAAACAAACTTAGTTAGTTAGCGTTACATCTTAGGATAGATTTGAGTCATGTTCTGTATACATACATACTACCATAAGGGCATACTTAATGTGGTTACTCCATGTTTACTAGCTGTAACATTAACGTTACATCATTCTTTTTCACTTGTTACTCAGTCAACCAGAGTACAGATATCAAAGACTATCAGCCTGTTATTCACTTTATTTGTATAAGTATTATCCTTTGTTTGA
The DNA here is from genome assembly GCF_963989245.1 of Nansenia antarctica. NCBI lineage: Eukaryota > Metazoa > Chordata > Actinopteri > Argentiniformes > Microstomatidae > Nansenia > Nansenia antarctica. The sequence goes on from NC_137675.1 coordinate 79,090,478, forward strand.
TTTCTTACCATGTACCGTAACAGTACCTTGCTATGTTTCATTTTCATTATAACATAACGTTATGTTATGATAGCCAGCTAGCATTAGCAAACCGGAAAAGTAGTGTCAGTGAGTCAGTCACCTTTCTAATAAGATTCACAAACCTGAAACATCATCTATGTCATTACTGCTGGTGATGTCATTGTTGTCAGCTGCTGATACTGCTGCTGCAACAAGGCGCTTGTTTTGTTGAAACAACTTTGGGATATCCATCCTTACAATTTTGCAAGTCAGGCACTGATTGAGATCACTTCTTCTTCAGGGCAGGGTAGGCTACCCAGTACGCAGGCTAATGTCGCGCAGCTGCTGCCTCTCTGTTGGACTCCGGTACTGCACGTTACTCACGAGATTTTTTTTTTTTTTTTTTTTTTTTTTTTTTAAGTAAAACATTCGGGGCTTTTCAGAAAACATCCGGGGCTTGAGCCCCAGTAGCCACCCCCTAGCGCCGCCCCTGGAGGATAGTGAGGAGCTGAGGACTAATATCATAGGCTGACCTAGTGCTTTTTCAACCACTAGATGGCATTATAGCCGTATATAAGGTCTAATGAGGATCTGACCCCACAGCTGACACCAACAGACTTCTACGTAAAGGCGATGGATAAAATGATACCTTTTCCCACTCCCCTACATGGATTTAACAGCATAGTATTGCTGTAAGCATGGATTCCTACACCAATCATATGCCTTTAAATCCAAGTGTGAATGTGTGAAGTGCTGAAGATGGCACCTTGACATTATGTCCATCTCATTATTCACATTGATTGTTTGATATTTCCATTGCAAGGTTTGGTTGGAAATTTCTCTTCAGACAGTTGGTATTGTTTCTTTTCTTTTACGAGACAAAACTACATCTGTAAGATCCTTCAGTGAGATTTAGATTTAGAGATTAGATCAAAGCAACAGGTCTCTCTTGAACAATAGACTTTATTGAGACTAACCTGGATAAATTAAAGTTACAATGGAATAACAACCAAGCAAATATGACTCTATTTCATTTAATAGAATAGAATCATTAGAATCTTACCTGTACAGGTCTATGGTGGTGGTGTTTTTTCCCTATATAATAATAATACTATTTTATTACATATTAATTTATTAATTAATAATGGTCATCTATAATAGAAATACAACAGAATCCCATGTCTACTGTAGTTAATGCTACACCTCATTGTCGTAAAAAATCTTTGGTTTTGAAGAGTGGACAATCAACAGGAGTAATACATCTAGTTCAGACCATTATGTACATTGTAACAGCTTGAGAAACAAAATAGGAGAACACAAAAATAAACAAGAATTGTAATAAGTCATGAATGGACTATGAACTTTCTGTCAACCTTCATTTCCATATCACCCTCCAGTGGTTATATTATCAATAGTTAAACATACATTTTGAATATTACAGCTCACACAAGGTCAAGGTCAAGTTGCAAGATTATGCATCGTTCATGTACACTCAGAACAATCAAACTGACATTTCCTACTTGGAATCTCACCAGAATTTCCCCCCTCAGAGAGTATCAGAATTAACCAGTAGGAAGCTCTATGCCAATAAGTTACTAGTGAATTTTAACTCAGAAGTTCAGATTTTCTGAGATGGTATGAATGCAGCATTATTCAGGAAGGAGTTTTTTGAGCATCACAGAAATGTTCCATGTAGAGCTCATTATGATTGCCTATTCTACATGGCAGGAAATCGTCTTTTCTATGCAATTTATATCGATATATTTATATGGTTGGTCCGATCTTCAATAGTAGCAGATAATATGGATATATCGTGATTTGGAGCACATCGTGATACTGTTCTCGTGCCGAAAATAGTTAGTAAAAGTGCTTCAAACTACAAGTGCAGTATCCATCTTTTTTCTAGCAGAAACATTTTTTGTTTCGCCAGACCATTAACAACACGAGCCGTACACTATGCGCTCCAGTTCAGTCATTCAGGCATGTCTCCACTGTACTGACGATACAGCAATGAACGATATTGTTTGATATCGATATTGTTGGATATCTTTTCTAAAAAAAAAATATTGTTTATAAGAAAATGTGGATATCGCCAGTAAATATATGAAATCTTGATACCTTGTCTAGGCTGTTATATATCTGAATACTTTGATTTAGCTCCCCCCTGAATAGAGCCACAGTTCTGATACACCCCAGGGTATATAAATCCTAATTCACACAGGTGAGGGTGGTAGATGTATGGTTCAGGTGGGCCCTGTCGTGTCTAAAGGCCCTTTGAACAAAGACCGTCCTCTGGTAGAATAGGGGTAGGACCACAGAGCCAAACTACGACAGCATATACCATTGCTTGTTTGCTGTAGTTTTTTTTCAGTTGTTTTCTTTTTCAGATGTTATGCATTTAATAGATGTGTCTATTTACAACATTGTTTCTTTTCTACGTGGAGGACCCGGTTGCAACGAGGGCAGGTGTGATAAACGTCTTTGAAGTGCTTCAGGAAGAATGGGATGAGACAGCAGCCGACCACCAACCTGAGACACACACACACACACACACACACACACAATGGATTACTTTCCAGCAATGACGAACTCTATAACTCCCCTCTGCTCCCATTTTATATCCTCCTCCTCCGTCTCTCCCTCCCCCCTCCCTTTTCCGTCTCCCCCTTGGTTAGTTACTCACCCACAGAGGATGAAGACAAAGCACATGAGCCAGGCGAAGCATCCTATTTTGTAGGTGACGTTGGTCATAACTTGCTGTTGGCAGGAAGCACAGGTGGCCATGCCTGGTGACCGGCCCAGCTCTGTCTCATAGCTCACAAACTTGTTCTTGGTGCCTCCACTGGTGTAGACTGCGGGGAGGAGAGGGGGGGGGGGGAGAGTTTGAATACTTGCAAAATGCCGGCTTCACCCCTTTCCTTCCTTGGTGTAATCACCTATGATGTAATCACTTTCCTTCCTTGGTGTAATCATCTATACCACGATGGCATTGGCCTAAGACATATTTGACTGCATTGTTTTCATCAATCAAGTCATTTTAGATCAGTGATTCCTTCAAGGAAGGAAGGACACATTGTATTGGAATGGGGCCACAGGCTGTAGTCAGACAGTGTGGCTGAACTGAGGAAAGGGACTAAGACGGTGGTTTAAGAACCAGCAGGTAGTTGTTGTTGTTGTTGTTGTTGTTGTTTATGAACCAGCAGGTACTGTATTTGTTGGTGGGTAGATGCTAGGTGGGATCTTTGGGGCAACCCTACCATAAACCCTAACCTTAACCGTTACCCTAACTCTGACCTTAACTATAAGAAGCATAACCCTTACTTAACACTAACATTAGCCATAACCTAACCTTAACCATTACCTCAACCATTTGAAATCTCAACTTCAAAGTCAGCCATCCCAACCATCCAATTTAGCATTGACCCTGTTTGTGTGGTCCTAGAAACAGGAAGTGAAATGCTTACCCATGTTTCCCTGGTCCTGAGAGACGGGCACATCCTCGATGATGGTGGAGGGAGGAGGAGGGTTGAAGGGCGTGTGCACATGGTACACCTTCACTGCACCTGGTCCCTCCACTGGAAAGAGAGAGAAAGGGGGAGGAAGATGGGGGAGGGAGAGATGGGGAGGGATCGAGAGAGGGAGGGAGAGAAAGAGAGAGAGAGAGTGAGAAAGGGAGAGAGAAATGGTGTTAGATGGCTTCACTACACTCAGATAGTAAACACTAAATGGGTTTGCTTTACTCACAGTATAGTAGAGCCAGTAAAGGCAGTAAAGACTAGACAGAGAGACACATACATATTTTTGATACAGGTGTGATGGGAGACTGGTGGAGACAATGAGCCCGTCCTCCCATTTCTACCTCTGGTCAGCCTCCCCTTGGCTATAGATAAAGACAGAAAGGGACTCACCTGGTATGAGGTAGGGGGGAGGGTCTCCTGTTCCATCTGCACTCATTCTTCTCTGCTGCCGGATTCCTGGAGAGAGAGGTCAGATGATGATGATGATGATAATGATGATGATTATGATGTTGATGATGATGAGAGATTGAAGTACTACCTCGAGATTGGCTGTTTGCCATTGAGGATAGTGAGGACGTAGGATGGATGTGCCCTGAGTGTAGATGGCAGGACAGCCTAATATCATAGGCTGTCCTAGTGCTTTTTCAACCACTAGATGGCTTTATAGCCGTATATAAGGTCTAATGAGGATCTGACCCCAACAGACTTCTACGTAAAGGTGATGGAGAAAATGAGACCGTTTCTCACTCCCCTACTTGGATTTAACAGCATAGTATTGCTGTAAGCATGGATTCCTACACCAATCATATGCCTTTAAATCCAAGTGTGAATGTGGGCAATAGGTCTCGGGCGAGCATGATTCCATTTAAACCCACCTGTCAGAAATATCAGACATTTTTATTATTATAAAAAAAAGAATGTGTGACTCAGGACATACACAAGGATATTTTGAGCTCCATTTTGTATTTATGCTTTGTGTTCTTTGTAAACTTCTGTTTATAGGTGACATTGATTATCATAAATGTAAGTGTTCACCAGTGCTGTGGTGATTTCACCTGCTAACGCCGACACAAATTGCCAAAACGTGTGCGTTTGGACTGGCGTCCTCTTTGCATCGACTGAAAATAGAGCCCTCTCTCTTTAAATATTTGACCGTTTTTGATCATTTTTGTCTCAAAGAATGTGCATGGAATACTGTATGTTACGGTACATGTGGGAAATCGGTACATGTGGGAAAACTAGGGTTAGGTGCTAGGGTGCTAGGGTTAGGGGTAGGGGTAGGGGTAGGGTTAGACATGCCAGCATATACCAAGTCGACGTAGCACCTAACCCTAACCCTAGTTTTCCCCACATGTACCATATTCCCACATGTACCGTAACATATACCAATAATGCCTACATTACAATAAGGTAATTTATGAGGAAACTGCTTAACCAAAGACATCTAGCTAATCCAGCTAATCTGTTCTTTAAAGGAGGAACGCCTGTCAATTTATCATATAATATGATACAGAACAGATACAGATACAGATAATGACGTCTCGTTACACCCCTAATACAGACAGAGAGTTTTAAACTGTCATTTGTATTATGTGCTGCTAGGGAGCATACAACATGCATACAGGGCTTGACAAAAGACTTAATACACACACCCAAGCCCTGATGTCACACACAGGATCAGGTGGAATCTAGCCTGACAGCATGCTTCCCTCTTCTGTCTCCTTTGACACAGACAGACTGTGGGACTGACTGACTGACTGACTGACTGACTGACTGACTGACTGACAGATAGATAGATTCCACCCTAAGCATTCATTCACAAACCACCTGGACAAACTAAACTTCAGAAACAGTTAGATGTTTAATGAACAGCTGTAAGGTCTTCAGATATGGTATTTTCAGCCACCCCTTTCACATTGAGTCCTGAGAATCAACGGAAACCTTTTTTTCAATAAGCGATCTGAGTTTTTATCTCTAGTCTGTTTAACCTGGATTCCGGTTAGAAGACGTTTCTCAAACCTAGAAGCCTATTTCATGAGTCTCCTCAGCTTGGGTTACACCTGGGCCTAATTCTGGGTCTTTTGCTGTGTTTTGTGTTACCTGGTGTCTTGGTTCGTGTATGATATCAGTAGTACTATGTTGGCTCAGTCCTCCCTGGCCAGAACCATACAATTACTGGGTCAGCTGCCAGCCCAGGAAACATTCAATGGAACAGTTGTAGAACACAGCCAAATGGCCCCGCTGAGAGGGATATATTAAAAGAGTGACGACAAGACTTCAGACGGGGGGAAACGGTGGACAAAAAACAAATATATTTTTGCTAATATATTATAACTCATTTAATATACTTAATATTTAATTTAATTGAAAATATTCTCTATTATACCACTCTGGCACAGCTGAGAAAGAGCTAGCATTGACTAGTGACTATGCCCAGCTAGGAGAGAGAGCTAGCTAGTCATTGACTAGTGACTATGCCCAGCTAGGAGAGAGAGAGAGCTAGCTGGTCATTGGTCGGTGGCTATAGCACTTTAGCAGAGACAGGTAGCTAGTCATTGGCTAATACCCTAGCAGAGAGAGTGGTAGCTAGCTAGTCATTGGCTAGTACCCTAGGAGAGAGAGTGGTAGCTAGCTAGTCATTGACTAGCGACTATGCCCCCCTAGGAGAGTGGAAGCTATACCACAACAGAAAGTGTTAGCTGGGGTAGCTCATTTAGCATAGTATGGTGAGCAGGCTTGCCCCTCTACTACTATACAATCAGTCCCGGTCCTATGACTTGGGCGGCCCTAAACAACATGTTGTTTGTGGCTCCCCCTGCCACGTTTCGTCAATGGGGGTGGGGGGGGGGGCGGTGGTAGCAGAGTTTTTGATTGACGGGAGTTTTGTCAAGGGAAGCGGGGGGCTGTGGGTGGTAGCTGAGTTTTTGATTGATGGGTGTTTTGTGTCGCGGAGGGGAGGGGGGGTTGACGGGTGGTAGCTTGCACTAAATCGATGGTGCAAGAGTGGCCTCCTCTCGCGGCTGTGACCCTGAACAACCTTATAGAGTGTTTAAGCCAGGCGGCCGGCCCTGTATACAATCAAGCTGTGTATTCCACACGTTAGTGATGGCTACCTCTGTCGGCAGCTGGTAGAGGCAGATTCTTGATCAGTCACAGAGCTGGTATGTTGGAGAGGTGAACTCCCTGACAACACACTTGAGCAAGGTGTGGTACAAGGTGTATTCTACTTTTCAAACGACCTGTTTGTTTGTTTGTGTGTGTGTGTGTGTGTGTGTGTGTGTGTGTGTGTGTATGTGTGTGTGTGTGTGTTCCTTGGGTTCAGTTCCTTACCTTTTCAAACTCAATAAATTAATAGAAATAGTGTAGTAGTAAACCCGTAACACCACTAGAATTGGGACTTTGCTGATTCCATTCCTGTATGGACTGAGTATACATGGTATTGAGCCCATCTAACCTGGAAGACACCAGTAGTTCACTTGAGTGTCACTGAGCTTGAGTATAGAGAGAGATTAGGGCCGGATTTCAACACCAAGCCTCTCATCCCTGTTCTATGCCCCACACCCTGCTCATTTTCACCTGAATACATCAATGAATCTATGCTGATTGTGATTGAAATAGTGACCCTGGTGTAGGTTACTATTGCCCGATTGGAACCCTGCCCTAACTCACCCAAAAGAAACCAGATAACCATGGACCCATATCAGTAATACTAGTACTAAATACTACATATCAATAATAGTACTAAAACAATACTATTAATACACCTGAGATAACCTTGGACCAACACTAGTACTAATACTAACACTATACATACCTCTAACCCGGAGAGAGAGAGTAGCTAATCCAAGAGAGAGAGAGAGAGAGAGAGAGAGAGAGAGAGAGAGAGAGAGAGAGAGAGAGAGAGAGAGAGAGAGAGAGAGAGAACTGACAGAGTAGAGGGAGGAAGAGATCAATATAGCAGCATAGCCAACAATTTACCGGCTATGGGTTGGCTAATCATGTACGGATCAGATTCTAAACGTAAACATGGGCTAACCTCGCCAGGGTGGGAAGGTGTCCTCCCCTGAAACCAACATTCCCCTACACCCTTAGCCTCTACATCTCAAACTACAAAGTCAAAGGGTTGGGTTTATTGTTGCGTACTCAGCGCTGAGAAATGTTTGCACAGATTGCACAGGGCCTCAACAATGTCATAGATAATATACAGTATACTACAAACTCACTAAATGCTCAAATACAGCAATAATCGACAATTAACCACTACCTCAACCGGAAAAAAATACCTTAAATCAACTATCTTAACCGTAGACCAGAGATATACTCACATAAGATAAGGAAACACAATCTTTCACATCTATAGACAAATGGTACCGGACACCAATACTCAAATGGTACCAGACACCAAACCATACCAAGTCTGATTACTGAAGATGGCACCTTGACATTATGACAGTTTGATATTTCCACTGCAAGATTTAGTTGGAAATTTCTCTTCAGACAGTTGATATCTTATCTTTTCTTTCACGACACAACACTACATCTGATAGATCCTTCAGTGAGAATTAGATTAAAGCAACAGGTCTCTCTTGAACTATAGATTCTATTGACACTAACCTGAATTAATATGTTAATGTTAATTAATAATTGATAAGTTAAAATAGAATAACAATCCAAGCCACAGAGTATGACTATTTCCTTCAATAGAATGAATAGAACTATTTCATTTAATATAATAAAATCACTAGAATCTTACCTGTACAGGTGTTGAGGTGTGTGGTGGTGGTGTTGGTGTTGCTGCTATAACTGATGTAGTGTCCAGATAGGCACTGAGAAACCTACCTGTACTTACCTAATCCTCCCCCAAGCCCCGCCCCTTCTGGCGGGGCCTCATTTTCATGATCATGAATATCCTGAAGGCTAAATCACATCCTTGAGTTGATACTGTAAAAGGCCATGTCACATTGTCCATCATTGTCCTTTGTTCCTGTAGTTCTTTGTTGGTGCGTGTGTGTGTGTGTGTGTGTGTGTGTGTGTGTGTGTGTGTGTGTGTGTGTGTGTCTGTGTGCGTGTGCGTGTTCGTGTGCGTGTGCGTGTGCGTGTGTGTGTCATGTCTGCGTTTTTTTGGGGCATGTCAAGGATGGAAGTCCTTCGTTAGGAATAACCTGTTTCCCTCGACGATGCGCATTCTTGACTCACTAATCGTCCACAGTTTGGGCTGGAATGTGACAGAGACACTGACAGAAGCTTACTCACTCTCTCTCCAGGTGAATTCCTAGAAAAGACGTGTGTTTTCTTGAGCGTTGTCTTGGAAGCCAACGTCTACAACATGGAGGAGGAAGCCTGTCTCCCGGACACACACTAAGCCGCTCCTGGTTTACAGAGCCCTTTCAATAGGTTATTCATTGATAACATTTTCTTAGTCTGTGACCACTTCCTGCCTTGGGGTACTTAGGGGAACATTGCCTGCCTTCGGGTACTTAGGATCACCCTTAAGGAAGTAGTGGTGAAATGAACTTGAGGGGGAACTTTGTGCAAAAAGTGTTTGGGTGTGAGAACCATTGACCTGTCAGATGCAGTGGATTTGGGGTTCTAGTGAAAATGTTTTTTCTTTTTACATGTTTGGTGGTGACAGTCCATAGAATCAGTTGAGAATCAGTTGACAATCAACTGTCAGTATCTTGCTTTGCTGTTAGACATTTTGTACAGTGTAAGTCACCTTCCCAACTGGTTTCCCCTGAAGACAATTGACTATCATCCACAAGCACATGATCCCATGCATACAGACTACCTAAGCTTAAGCTCACAGTCACATTTCGACTGTCACTTATGTCCTGTACTATTGTCACTTTTTAAAAATCTTGAATTATGCCTATTGCCTTATTGTCTTGTGCTGCAAGGTCAGGAACCAAAGCCTAAGAATTTGACTCTCTTACACTTTTGTAATGTGACGTAACAATAAACTTGAAACTTGAAACTGTGGTGTGACGGGGGGGGGGGGGGGGGGGGTGTAGGGTGGGACAGGACTGGGTGGAGTACCTGAGAGAGTGTGTATGTGTGAATGTGTACATGTAAGGGGTGTTGGCTGTTACTATGATGTCATATAGGATGATGTGTGTGTGTGTGTGTGTGTGTGTGTGTGTGTGTGTGAGCAGCTCTGCCGTCAGACCTGAAGAACCACATTTCTGAGCCAAACCGAGAACTCAAGCCAAACCTTGGGTTTTTGTATTCCGCATTCCCCAGTAGGGCTGTGAGGTTTCTGCATGTGTGTGTGCATGTATGTGTGTGTGTGTGTGCACAGAGAAGTTCCTTTAATCCGTCATGACCATCCTTCATGACTCCACCCCTTCCTGTTTCTACTTGGTCAGTGACATCATTAGAATAAGTGAGAGAGAGAGGTTAGAATGCCAAAAGTATTCTAATGTTCTAAGAACATTCACCACTGGATTCCATAACAGCCATACAAGCTCAGGGCATCAGTCATGCCATGTAGTGTCCGGGTGATGTAATCAGATCTTTCGAACGCCATGGCGTGTTCGTTTCTATGCCGACGCGAGCATTCCGAACATTCCTGGGTAAACTCTACCCTCTACCTTCACTACTCTCGTTGTTAACTGATGTAGAGAACAAACCCACATCACCCACATCAGCCAAAGAAGTGATAAATATAATTCCATAACTGGTTACTACTTTGTTTCCAATCATAGCTAGCTAGCTTACCTACTCATCAACATCATGTCTGACATCATAATAACAGCCAACACCCCTTGCCTGTACACATACACACACACACACGCACACACACACACACACACACATTTTAATCATTTATTTCTGTCCACATAGAAACAAGTATACAAGGACACAAATACTGAAGGCACAGATGGGATGCATTCACAAACAGACATGGACAATGTCTTTCACATACAACAGGACAAGACTCACGGGTACAAGTAACACCGTCTCCGCCATATTTGGCGGCTGCCAATAATCGCAGAGACAGAGCAATACTTGCTGAGCCTTTTTGCTTCTCCCTTGGACATTCCCAGTAGACGTAGTCCTCTGACAACCAATCTGTGTACATGTCCAAGACTGCCAAATATAAAGACTAATAGCGTACACCTATAGCCTAGCTCTGAGATGGTGTCTACAAGCTGCTGGTATTTCATGACCTTAGTCATGAAGGCTTCCTCTTCCTCTGAAGGCTTCTCACACACACACACACACACACACACACATACACACACACACACACACACACACACACACACACACACACACACACCTCTCTCTCAGGTACTCCGCCCAGTCCAGTCCTGTCCCATCCTACACCCCCCCCCAGCATCCCCTCAGGAGAAACAAAAAAAGAAAATCATAATTCATGCCATCAACTCAACAACCACCCACCCACCCACACACACACACACACACACACACACACACACACACACACACACACACACACACACACACACACACACACACACACACACACACCCACACCCACACACACACACACACACACAAAGCATTGATGGCCTACACAGATGATCCCACACTACGTGCATAGTAACATATCTATCACACATTTTGCTCTGTATGTGTCTTAATATCTGTAATGTAATACCATCCGGGGGGGGGGGGGGGGGGGGGTTACAGGGGGTCTGGGGGAGACTGAGCAACCCCATAACAAAGCAGGGCCACATTGACATATCTCATATGCAAAAATCACATTTCATCGTTGGGCACCACCAAGTTTTCCTTATTTTTCAACAATATGTTTATTGAGATAAAACAAATCCAATCTTTATTATTTACTTTTTTATTTATTATTATGTCTCCTCTCTGGTATTAGTAGAAATAGGCCACTATATATATAATCCTCATATTCCTCATATTCAGTGTAGAATACTATGTAATATTATAATGATGCTAACAGTGAGCTTCCTGTTATTGCTGTGTCTGTGTATTGGTGTAGCTAGGTTGTGGTTTGGGCAGGGATCGTTTCTCTTAACTCGAATACACCCCAACCATTCTTCCCTTTGTCTTATAACAGACGCTTGCGGTACGACTCATAGAACCATTACTAATGGCATTTCTTTATGTATTCCACACACCCTGTCCCAAACACACACAAACACACACACACACACACACACACACACACAGACACAGACTAGTCTGTGATGTTTGTTGAGATTAATGGCTTGTAGGGTGTGTGTCTGTACTCTGGTGTCTGACAGAGCAGAATCACATCCTGTCCGCTGCCACACCTTGCAGTCATCCATGCATGGTCACACCCTACCTGTGACAGCACTGTCACTCAAGCCCCCCCCCCCCCCCC
>NC_137675.1:79107336-79117336 GCF_963989245.1 Nansenia antarctica
GGGGCTTCCATAACATAGTACGAAGTAACAAAGTCAGACTCTGAATATAGATATAATATCAGTATGTGTTTCACAGCAGCAAACAAAATTAATTGAGACCAGATGTAGAGAGAGGGAAGGAGGGAAGGAGGCCAGATGTAGAGAGAGGGAAGGAGGGAGGGAGGCCAGATGTAGAGAGAGGAGGGAGGGATAAAGAGAGAGAGTGGGGGGGGGGGGGGGGGGTAGAGAGCGGAGTTAGAGATAGAGAGAGCGGGGGGGGGGGGTAGAGAAGGGGAGTGGGTAGAAAGAGTGTGGGGTAGAAATAGGGGTTAGAGATAGAGTGAAAGAGACAAGGGTGGGAGGGCAAATAAGTTTCCTAAGATTCCAACTGGAGAGACTGGAGCTCAACCATTACATGCCAAACTCACTCACACATCCTGGCACTCGAGGCTGCTGTTTACAAATTAACTAAACAGACATGCTCTCTAGATAGACAGAGAGAGAGGGAGATGGAGAGTTGGAGACAGAGAGAGATAGCGCGCACACACACACACACACACACACACACACACACATAGACACACACACACACACACACACACACACACACGCACACGCACGCACGCACACACACACACACACACACACACACACACACACACACACACACACACGCACGCACGCACACACACACACACACACACACACACACACACACACACACACACACACACACACACACACACACTTGGTGTTGACTGAGGAAACCAGAAGCATTCTTTGAGAAGTTTGGCCATCAGAGAGTTGAGAGTTATTTTCCCATCTGAGGAATAAATTTAGACTATCCTCCATGATGAAATAAGCGCATGCGTGAGTGCGTGCGTGCATGTGTGTCAGTGTGTGTTTAACTGCCATGTCCTGTGTTGTTCAGGATATGAGGGGATTGAGCTGTGCAGCAGGGGCCTATCTTACTCCCGACAAGCCTTTCCCCAGATTCCTGCCATAGCTTTGTTATAGCACGGGAGAGACTTGAAACCTTAACCTTAACCTTAAACCTCAAAACCTGAAACTGAGCCTAACTTGAGCCTAACCTTAACCAAACCATTGCTTTGATGATGTATTCACTTTACACGGCCACTGACATATGTATATAAATGAGGGGAGGCTAGTGGAGGTAGAAATCGGAGGATGGGCTGATGGAATAAGGAATGGTATCAAATGGTACTTTTTTCTTCAACTCCACACCTTCACCTTCAGTGAAATAGTATTGCATTTTCAACTGTATTGAAAACAGTAAACAGTATTTTCAGTGTTTCACACACTACATCTCTGGTTCACTAAGTCGTCCTTGTCTCTGCCCTCCCCCCGCAGTCTGCAACGTCGACTCCATGATCCATTTCCCCTTCGCCTCCTCGGAAAACTACGTCACCTTCTCCCGGAGCTTCCCTGACCTTCCGGAACTCTCTGTGTGCCTGTGGCTGCGCACGGACGCCGGATACCTGGGGACGCTCCTCTCCTACGCCACGGAAGACAACGACAACACGCTCGTCCTCTATGGGCGCAACTCCACCTCCGAAGGCCCCGCGTCTGCCTTCACCCGCGCCGGGACCCTGGACTTTGTGGTGGGAGACCCCGTGTACCGCGAGCTCCCCGCGAAACCGCTCCTGGATGGCCGCTGGCACCACCTCTGCGTCCTCTGGTCCTCCATCGAGGGACGCTTCTGGCACTACGCCGATCGGCGGCTGACCTCGACGGGGTCGAAGTTCAGGAAGGGGTACGAGGTGCCCGGGGGGGGGTCGGTGGTGCTGGGGCAGGAGCAGGACTCTGTAGGGGGGGGTTTTGACCCTGTCGAGGGGTTCGTGGGTCAGGTGGCGGGGTTCGTGGTGTGGGACCGCGTGCTGAGTCCCGGGGAGGTGATGGGGGTGGCGACGGGGAGGGGGGTCCCCCGCGGGGTGGTGCTGACGCTGGAGGACGTAGCAGGGGTGCATGGGGCGGTGCAGCAGGTGGCATGTGAGTGTCTGGAACACTGTGTCTGAAACACGGACACAACAGGACAGTCCTAAAACAACCCATCCGCCAACCCCAACCCCCATCCTTCCCCCCTCCAGCCTTCTTTGACCTAAAGAGGACTTCTCACATGTGTCTTGTTGAATACCAAACCGCAGAGCAGTGGTCGTCACCAACCAGGCCTTGCTCCAGTGAGCCGTTGGGCCCGATTCACCTCATCACTGAAGCATCATTGATCAGCTGTATTGATGTGGTTTATTGCTGGGCTAGGACCAAGAGAGGCAGGTGGAGGGAGAAATGGGAGGACAGGTTCATTGTACTGCATGGAATGGAATGAGGAAGGGTGTGAAACACACTCCATGCATTACAATGAGCCTGTCCTCCGATTTCTACCTCCACCAGCCTCCCCTCGCTGGAACTAAAAACAGCACAACACTCTACAGATGTCCATGGTACATGCTTGGTGGTTACTGGTCAAAGGACTGGGAATGATTTGTTGTATAAAGAACAATGTTTATGTAAATTAACTTTTACAGCCATGTTGTTGTTGTTGTTGTCACATTCACCATACAGTAAGACTATTCCATTATCCCTATCATTATCGCCATCGTCATCGTCATCATTGTCAACTACATCATCATCATCATCATCATCTTCTTCTTCTTCTTAATTTTTATGCAGGGATATAGGCCCTTGTCATTTAGAATCCTCTCTGAATCCAGCAGGGTTTAGTGATGGACTGTATCATGTGGATCTCTGGTTGGGTATCTTCCCACAGTTGTTGGACATCTTCCCAACTCAACAGATCTAATAATACCTGTCATTCATGAGACAAATCATCCTTTATCTAGACATTAATTCACTACCAGTGGTAATGGTTTTTGGTTTGTATTGTGGTTAATGTGTTTTCCCTGTCAATAACAATTGATTTATTGTAGAGGGGGGAAAAAATAATAATAATCTATTGTGCTATCAATGTATGGCGGTATCTTCTGAACTAGTTTGAATGACATCTAATTCAATCAATTATTACATTTAGTGTCCTATACTCTGGTTATTATATTGTTAAATACATGTTAAAAGTAAACATTACAGGTGTAAACGCACTATTCGCGGATTCATTGGCTCTGTGTGCCTGAGCACAACGACAATTCCCAGAGTTCTCTCTCCACCACTGTAATGTTGACATTTTTAGTCCTGCCTGCCACCCGTAGAAAGCGTCACGAGTTCGCAGATGATGTTAGTCATGGGGACCTGAGAGAATGAGAGACAGTTTTAGCCAGCCCCAAATTGTTCAAATTAAAAACGACATTTGAGTGATTGTGAGAGGAGTGGAAAACTAATCGGAAGCCAAACATGGCTAACATCACGAAGAAAGTGTCGTGGTCCAGCCGAGGTGACGAGTCTGCGGGCGGCGAGGGGACCCCGCTACTCAACAACGGCTCCGAGGGAGGAGCGAGACACAGCAGACAGGTAGAGAGGCTAGCCTGCTACACATAGAAGTCTATTACCATCGTAGCTATCAAGCTAGCTGTCAAGTTTGCCTACAGATCATGTCGTTATGCTTGTTGAATTGCTGTGAGATGAATGCATTTGGCTAAAAACATGAATGCATTTGGCTAAAAACATGAATGCATTTGGCTAAAAACATGAATGCATTTGGCTAAAAACATGAATGCATTTGGCTAAAAACATGAATGCATTTGGCTAAAAACATGAATGCGTTTGGCTAAAAACATGAATGCGTTTGGCTAAAAACATGAATGCGTTTGGCTAAAAACATGAATGCGTTTGGCTAAAAACATGAATGCATTTGGCTAAAAACATGAATGCGTTTGGCTAAAAACATGAATGCATTTGGCTAAAAATATGAATGCACTGCCGAAAATAGGCATGATGATGTGATGTGCGTAGCTTTTGGAGTTCCTGCATGCAGCCGTTTGCTGAATGCTAACAACAATGCAAACGTCAGGAAGGAAGGTGGCTGTCAAAAGATGACATGCCCAAAGTTCAGAAGTCAGACACATTAACCATGGCCAAAAGAAAAAAAAACTGTCAGACTTTAAAAAAAAAAGTAATGTAGCTAAAAACATCTCTATGTGCTCTATTCAACCGACCTCTGAGTGTCCAAATGGAAACACATACTCAGTATGATAACTGACATGTGGGAATGACATGTCAACTTCCTTTTTCCCAAATGCAATTAACTCAATTCGATTCTGTTAACTTGTTTATACTATTCATTGGAATAATTAACCACTACCCCAGATTATACACACTGGCACACTACGGACTTTCTCTCCAACTAGGCTACTAGAACTGTGAAATGTTTTCAATTGTAGAGTGTTAAGACGCACAGCCAGACTCTTATTTTTTGCGATGTGTATATAAATGTCTTTGGTCCATAGTTGTCCGGGGGCAGTGTATTTCATATAGGGAGACTGAGCACGGTGGATTTGGAAGAAGAGATCACTTCAGAGGAGGTAAAGTTCAGTTCAGTTTTCTTTCTATCTGTCCGTCTTGAGTGGGAGTTCCCCCTTAGGTCCACACAGGTTTATGAGCCGGATCCCACAAACTCAAACTGAACCCTTGAACCGGTGTCCCTGTGTTGTAGAGAGAGTTACAGGGTGTTCACTGGCTACGTTTTCAGTCTAGCACTAACACCAAAGCTGAGCTGTACTAGGCTGACCGAGTTACGCGTCCACTTTCCGTTGCTAAAACAGTGCAGGATAGAACAATGTGAAAAGAAAATGTCCGAGCCAGCACAGTGTGGTTCTGGTCGGCCCTGCGATGTGTGTACTGATCAAGGGCTGGATGATAAGTTGAGCCTGGTGTGTTAGTGCTAGGCTGGAACAGATGTCTACACACCCTGTGGGTTCCCAGGAACAGGGTTGAAGTTCTCTGCTTACATCAGACACCCTTGCTTCTGGTGGGGTCTGAGAGGGCAGTTATAGACTGTTACGTTTGAATCAGGGATGGAACAATGACCTCACAGTATAGAACCTGTGCACATTTCCCCTGAGCTGGCTAGTCTCTGGCTGTGTTCGTAAATTCGCTCCTGCAAATCTGATCAGCACTCATGCAATGCCTCTTGTCCAATCAAATTACTTGGTCCCTTTATGACGTTGTACCCAGTGTGTGCTCCGTCGCTCTCAGAGTGGATTTTACGATTGCAGCCTTTGTCAGATTTATTATAATAATTGAGTTGTGATGCCTGGCCTCAAGTTCAGCTTCAGTCTGTGACTGCACTGCACAAAGACACCCAGTCATGTATCAGGCATATTACTCAACCAGGGGAGATAGAAATTGGAGGATGAGTTCATGGTAATGCGTAGAATGGAAGGAGGAATGTTATGGTAAATGTGTAGAACGGAAGGAGGAATGTTATCGAACACAAAGTGTGTTTGATACCATTTCTCAATTCCGTTCCATGATTTATCATGAGCCCCGTCCTCTGATTTCGACCTCTACCAGCCTCCCCTGTACTTAACACAAGCCTGTGATACAGCAGTATATAAACCAGGCTTTATGTGCCAGGAGGATTTGACATGCAAAGGCACTATTGTAAATTTAGTAGCCTACTGGCCTTTCACTCAGTACAAACCTGGCTGCAGTATAGCAGTAAAAACATGGTATATGTCCCTGCCCTGTGAACCATAAAGATGCATTCTGTAGGCTCAAGTTGTATCAAGTTCAATGTTTAGTGCCATAAGGGAGTGTATGACAGTACAGTGAAATACTGACACAAGTTCTCCACTTCGAAAACACAAAAATAGCCATATATATACCGTATTAACCATACCATATACCATATTAACACAATAATACAATAACAGCAGTGTGTCTCAGACACATATAATACATGGTCTATAAGACATATACCCGGTTCAACGGGAGGCTGGTGGAGGTAGAAATCAGGGGACAGGCTCATTAATGTAGTAACTATGCACTATGCCACCATACTATCTGGTTAGATGCCAAACTGCATTTCGTTGTCATAGTACTTGTACTCTTGTCAATGACAATAAAGTTGAATCTAATCTGAACAATGCCATGTTTGATACCATGACTCATTCCATTCCATTCATTACAGCCATAATAAGATATAAACAGCGGTCCTCCGATTTCTACCTCCACCAGCCTCCACTGATAAGATCTCTATGATCTCCGTCTCCCACTGCTCGGCCTGTGAGCGGTACTATGGACAGACGTTGTTTGGGAACACCAGGCGAGAAGCGGTGACACTGACTCACCGTGTTGTCAACCACGAGTGTGGAAACTCTTAGGAGAGAGAATTTCCTGCACGTCCAGTTTTTTCGGGGGCTATTCCTGGGTTTCGCAATCTAGCATGTTCTCCACGGCCGTGCCGACTTTTTGTTCTGTTATTGGCCAATGTGAATGTGAACAGGGGGAGGCTGGCGGAGGTAGGAAAACCGGAGGATGGGCTCGTTGTAATGTGCGTGGAACAGAAGAGATGGTACCTATCTTCAGATTTCTACCTCCACCAGCCTCCCCTGATAGGAATGATGATATTATTATTATTATTATTATTATTATTATTATTATTATTATTATTATTTGCCTGTGGGTTTGACTGTCTGAACAGGAGTAATCCTTTATTGCAGCGATTTGGTTGTGATGCATGTGATGTACACTTGGCGGCTGCTTCCCAATCGTCTAAAGTAGCTTCTTTCCCCCCCGTCTCCTCAACTGCACTGATCTGAATATGGTAGGATTGGTGAAAACAATATGGCCGATGCCCAGTTTGCATGCTTCTTATTTGCCTCTAGCTCTCTCAAAACAGTGCAGACGAAGGAGAGGAGAGGAAGCCGCTTTAGACCTTTGAGACGCATCCCTGGGTTCTCTAACATTAGGGTCTAATTAGGGTCAGGGGTCATGCTACGTCTGTCTGTCTGTCCTGACGTCTGTCCTCTCCGACCCCTCCACAGGACTCTCAGAAGGGCCGGCCCTCGGAGATCCCTCACAATGAGAAGCTGCTGTCACTCAAATTTGAGGTAATCAAACGGTGACGACGCTCCAGACAGTAGGAAGAGTCATGTCAGTGAAGATCCCCCAAATGACATTTGTATGAAGTGTACTTTTGTATGAAGTGTTGTTTTTTAAGGAATCTAAAAGTGTGTGTGTGTGTGTGTGTGTGTGTGTGGGATTCAGAGTCTGGACTATGACAACAGTGAGAACCAGCTGTTTCTGGAGGAGGAGAGGCGAATGAGCTTCATGGTGAGTGGGTGCTCATACAGTATCTGACAGCAGCTGGTGGAACCGGGGACAGCCGCTTTAATTTTCTGACTTCTGAAACATGTGAATACATTTTCAGCGTTGTTGAAAATCAATGACACACTCGCAAGTCAACAAACACAGCTTGTTTTGTGAGCCCACTAACAATGTAAAGTAGTGTTACAGTTAACTAGGTAGCAGTGGGGATTACTGCAATCACTGAATCCATTGCGTTGCAATATTTTTGGCTTGATTCTCAACAACGTTGACATTTATTTAAAAATGTTTCAGAATAAAAGTCCGAACATTTTGTAGATGTTGTATTTGACGAAGTATTTGATGACTGCATATCTTACCTTCCCCACTCCCCCAGGGGTTCAGGTGTCTGGAGATCAGCCGCTGGGTGGTGTGTGGTCTCATTGGGTTCCTGACCGGCCTCATCGCCTGCTTCATAGACATCCTAGTGGAGTACCTGGCTGGCGTCAAGTACTATGTAGTCAAACAGAGTATCCTTCCATTCAGACACACACACACACACACACACACACACACACACACACACACTCACACACACACACACATCATGTGAAGACATGCCGTCACACTCACAAACATGCAAGTGCGTGCGTACACACACACACACACACACACACACACACACACACACAGACACACACACACAGACACACACACACACACACACACTGTCTACCCAGGCCCTTAGTCAATTATTAGAAACTCGATTCCTCCTCGCGTCCTCTCCTCCGTCCTCCACTCGCTTCCTACCCTTCCTGTATTGGAGGAGATCTAGGCTCCTCCCCTTAGATATTCTCCTCCATGTCTTTGTGAGAAGGGAGCGAGTGGAGGACAGAGGATGTGAATGAGAGTTTCCAACAATTGAGAAATGCCCCCAGTGGGCTGGGTGAGCTGAAACAAGTGGATCTAACTTTAGGAAGCCTTTAAGACAACAGTGTCCTGCCCTGTGATTGGTCGGTAGGAGCTCTGGACCCTGCAGTGTCCTGCCCTGTAATTGGTTGGCAGGAGCTCTGGACCCTGCAGTGTCATGCTCTGTGATTGGTTGGTAGGAGCTGTGGACCTTGCAGTGTGGTGCCCTGTGATTGGTTGAAGCTCTGGGCCCTGCAGTGTGGTGCCCTGCCCTGTGATTGGTTGCTGTCCTTGACCTTTGACCCCTCTCAGATATAGAGCAGTTTACAGAGACGGGCGGCCTCTCCATCTCTCTCATCCTCTGGGCGGTCCTAAACTCTGCCTTCGTCATGGTGGGAGCCATCATAGTAGCCTTCTTTGAGGTAATCGAGAGGGCAGTGTGTGTATTATTTATGTCTATCTAATCTATTTATTATTATCGATGAGCTTGTCTTATTTAGTCTGTGTATTAAGCCAGTACATTATCTGGTGTCTTACAACATACTGTAAGAGATTAGTGAATACACACACACACACACACACACACACACACACACACAGAGTAGACAGCTGTAAGAGACTCATGCTCATATTCAGCAGGATGTGTTTTCACTTCCCTTCAGTGCGTGTGATCAGTCTGCTGAGTCCCTTCATGTGAAACTGAAATGGCCGCTGCTTATTGCAAAACTAACTGATATACTCTGCCCTCCTTCTCTCTTTTTCCTCTCTATTCCCCTCCATCCCTCTCTCCATATCTTCCCACCACTCTCCCACCCTCCCTGCCTCCCTCCTTCCCCTGCCTTCTCTCTCTCTCCCCCTCTCCCCCCCCTCCCTCCCAGCCCATAGCAGCAGGCAGTGGTATCCCTCAGATTAAGTGTTATCTGAATGGAGTGAAGGTTCCTCGCGTGGTACGGCTCAAGGTAAGATGTCACTCGCATCATTGAATCTACTACAGATGCCACATCCTTTAGCACACAGCCTTTCAAAGTGTATGTGTGTATGTGTGTGTGTGTGTGTGTGTGTGTGTGTGTGTGTGTGTGTGTGTGTGTGTGTTCTACAGACCCTGGTGGTGAAAGTAGCAGGGGTGATCTGCTCTGTGGCAGGAGGCCTCGCTGTTGGAAAGGTACATTATCATTATCATGTTTGTGTGTTTTGATGTGGTGTGTTGGCTTTCTTTATGTGCTTGTATTATCTAGTGTGTGTATAGATGATGATCAAGTCTATGGACATACAGTACATTCTTTTGTGTTGATGTGTGTGTGTGTGTGTGTATATATATATATATATATATATATATATGACACCGTTGTCTACCCATAATCCCTCAGGAAGGTCCCATGATCCACTCAGGTGCGGTGGTGGCAGCAGGAGTCTCCCAGGGCAGGAGCACCTCTCTGAAGAAAGACTTCAAGGTGTGTGTGTGTGTGTGTGTGTGTGTGTGTGTGTGTGTGTGTGTGTGTGTGTGTGTGTGTGTGTGTGTGTGTGTGTGTGTGTGTGTGTGTGTGCGTGCGTGCGTGCGTGCGTGCGTGCGTGCGTGCGTGCGTGCGTGCGTGCGTGCGTGCGTGCGTGCGTGCGTGCGTGCGTGCGTGCGTGCGTGCGTGTGCAAGAGAGTGGTGGGTTTGTGCCTTATTGTGTGTTATTGGTGCATTTAGTGTGTGTGTGTGTGTGTGTGTGTGTGTGTGTGTGTGTGTGTGTAACATTGTCTTCCTGTGTGTGTGCAGATCTTTGAGTACTTCCGCAGGGACACAGAGAAAAGGGACTTTGTATCAGCAGGTGCTGCTGCCGGCGTGTCAGCTGCCTTTGGCGCACCAGTCGGTAAACACACACACACACACACACACACACACACACACAC
>NC_137675.1:79122336-79124836 GCF_963989245.1 Nansenia antarctica
TTAGCAATATCTTTGGCAAAATCTAGTATACATACTAGATTTCTTGCATACTAAAATGTTGCATACTGTACAGTGTGAACACTCATATCTAGTATGAGTAGTATGCTAGTATGCCATTTCGAACACACCCATAGTCTTTCATGAACACCTCCATGCTGTGTTGATGGTGGTTATGATGATGAAGTTAAGTACTTCTGTTTAGTTGTTGACATTTGTTGTTGATGTTGTGGTGTAATGCCATGTTTCCTCCTGCAGGGGGCATCGTGAGGATGACCCTCAGTCTGACCGTCATCATGGTGGAGGCGACAGGAAACGTCACCTACGGCCTTCCCATCATGCTTGTGCTCATGACCGCCAAGATAGTTGGGGACTACTTTGTAGAGGTGAGCCAGGGGCAGAAGAAGTAAAGAGTGAGCTTAAAGGTGTTTTTATTTGGTTTTGTATAAAATTTACTTTTTATTTATTATTTTCATTTAAACAAAAAACATAAAAATAAACAAACTAAGGACTTAAGTTGTAGTGTTCAGTGATGTACTCGGTTGTTCAGTCGTGACGTGTTTCCGGGTCCGACGTTGGCTGAGGCGCTCTCTTCGAAATAATAATTCATTATATTTGTATAGCGCTTTTCCGAGGCTCAAAGACGCTGACAATATGGGAAAAACAGGAAAGTGCTGTGTCCCTTGTTGTATGAATAGATCCGAGTCTAAAAAACGATTGAACTGTCATTCTACCGCTTAAGTACACTGGTACTCTGGTGCGGGGAATTTTTTATTTGGACCCGGAAATTGGGGGGGGGGGGGCTTGGGGTTGTTGGGCTGGGTCTCGGGGCTAGGGCTTGGGGGGTTCTGCTGGGTCTGGAGCTGGGGGCCCGGAGTTGTTGCCGTGTCTGCTGTTGGTTCTATGGTCTGGAATCTGGGGCCGGTGTCAGAGCAGGGCCCCGTGGCTGGGAGTTGTGGTCTGGTGCCCGCCAGTCTGAAAAGGATTAATTAGAGAGAGGGGAGGGGGGCAAGGTTTTGGGGGCATGTGTTGGTTGGTGTTGGTGCAGAGTGCGCGGTACTTCCCTGAGTGATGTAGATGTTGGTCATCTCAGGGTCGGTCGTCAGGCTGGTGCTTAATGGTTTCCTTGCGGTTGTAAGGAGTATGTTTAATCGGTAGCGATCTAGAATGAGAAGCCCTGAAAGAAATGTTTCGTTGAGAGGTTTCTAGTGTCTCGTGGTAGTCGGTTTGTACAGTATGCAAGCATGGTTGTCCTGGTCGCTCTGGGTGTTCTAGGGGAGTGAACTCACCGTGACTGCCTCTTCCAATCGGACGTGCGGAAAAACAACATCTAACATCCGACACTCCAAATTAGGGGTGGGCATCGACGATCGATAATTGATCGATAATTGATCGATAAGGATCTTGGTCGATCACAAAATAAAACATTTGGTCGATCACAAAAAAAAAAAAGTTTTTTTTTTTTTTGGTTTTGTGATCGACCAAATGTTTTATTTTGTGATCGACCAAGATCCTTATCGATCAATTATCGATCGTCGATGCCCACCCCTACTCCAAATTGTCCAAAATCCATAACGAGTAACTTATTCACAGACCCCCATTAGTAACACTACTTCTGTCTGTGTGTTCCTCAGGGTCTGTAGTAACTAGTCCTGTAATAACTAGTCCTGTGATCCTCAGGGTCTGTGGTAACTAGTCCTGTGTTCCTCACGTTCTGTAGTAACTAGTCCTGTAATAACTAGTCCTGTGTTCCTCAGGGTCTGTACGACATCCACATTAAGCTACAGAGCGTTCCCTTCCTGCACTGGGACGCCCCCGCCACCTCCCATTGGCTCACAGCCAGGTAAGCCCCATTCTCATTGGTTAACCAACACTGTTAAGCCTTTCTCTGGTTGGCTGACCCTTACTGTGAGTGAGGTATCTCTCTTTCTCTCTCTCTCTCTCTCCCCCCCCACCCCCCCCCTCAGAGAGGTCATGAGTTCTCCCGTCACTTGTTTTAATCGGGTTGAGAAGGTTGGAACCATCGTTGATGTCCTTAGCAACACCTCCACCAATCACAACGGCTTCCCCGTCGTTGTGCAGGTGGCTGCCAGTGAAGAGGTACGACAAGCTCCACCCCTCGCCCGGGATTGGATAGCTTAGAATTGGCCTCTGGATTTATGATTGGATGAGATAATATCTGGTTAACAGAGGTTGACCCCTCTCCCTCTCCTCTCTATTTCACTCATCCCCTCTTCCTCTCCTCTATTCTCAGCCGGGGAAGATTTGCGGACTCATCCTTCGTTCTCAACTCATCGTTCTTCTCAAACACAAGGTGTGTGTGTGTGTGTGTGTGTCTGTGTGTGTCTGTGTGTGTCTGTGTGTCTGTGTGTCTGTGTCTGTGTGTGTCTGTGCGCCTGTGTGTGCACACATTTGTGCTTGTGTGTGTGTGTGTGCGCCTGTGTGTGTGTGTGTGTGTGTGCGTGCGTGCGCCTGGGTTTCCGTTAACCGGCAATTACCGGTC
>NC_137675.1:79127336-79157336 GCF_963989245.1 Nansenia antarctica
TTACACACACACACACCCACACCCAGAGACTGCACTGGTCACCTGTTGCCTAGTTACCTCTACGACCCCCGCCTATGCACTCCGATACTTCAGGACACTGGATAAAAGGGGGTCATGGGGCACGGGGTCAAGGGTCGCCCTGTCAACCAACGATGCCAAAACAGCCAGTCTGACGTCACCACATCGACATCTCCACATCGTCATAGCTACCATAACGTTTTGTACAGTGAGGGCAGTGGGGCGCGGGGGGGTGGCAACCATGGTAGTCAAGGTTCAGTTTCAGTTTTGGTCCTTGCAGAGAAAAGGGCTTTACCTGTTCCCTGCCCGAAGACAACTCTGCCTGTCTAGCATCACCTGGTCCTTCAAGTCATGTTCTACTACGTCACTAGATTTTGCACTGTGTGAAAGCTCTTATTTATTATTGCCCTGTTTTTACAGTAGCCTTCTGGTTAGGTGGGGGGGGGGAGAGTTCCATGGAATTACAATTGATAGAATTCGAAATCAATGCAGAAAATTCTATGTTCTGCGTCACGTGACCGTCAGTGATGGTCTGAGGCCACTAGAGGGGGGTGTGATGTTCGTTTTTTGCCGGAACCATAGCATAGCAATCACTGGTGTTGGAATGCGGACAGAGTCAACGTAAAATGTTGAAATGCGGACAGTTAATGGGCACCATGTTGGCGCCAGGATTCACAAGACGGTGAACGTTCTAGAATGCAATTAGAACATCATTTGTGGTGGAATGTCCGGCGCCAAGATGGAAGACAGTTTTCAGGTTTTCTATGGCTTTGGGGTTTTGCTTCGCTTAAAGAGGCGCCATAGTTGAATGGACAACGTCGAAGGTACCCCCTTTCAGTCCCGATTTCTCAGTGATGCTATATACCTACAGCATGTCGGAAGCTGTCGGTTATAAGGTGGTACACAGACAAAATCCAAGTTTATCTGAATATTTGCACTCTGATTATACTACTGAATAATCCCGCATTTTACATTGACGAACCCACAAACGTGTCCTGTTGAGAATGGCGTATGAATGTAAACCTCCGACACTTTTCCCCCCAAGGTGTGAATTTTATCTATAAACGATGTAAGTATTTTACATCAAAATGACAGTATTCAAACAAAGTTTACTAGCATCTGTATGACAGATTTGAATTTCAGTTTGCGTGTGAATTAATGATACCTCCTCCTGATCCCATATTGTTGACCTGAAATACACAAGATTCTGATTTGCGTAATCACGTGGACTTTATTTTAGAGATAATATACAGTATTTCCTGCATTCTTTTCAATGACTACATCACCTGTACACCTCAACATTGCTGTTTATACACTTGATTTTGTCTCCCATATGCTTTGTCTTGTCTTGTGTGTTTTTTTTGTACAGTTATAGATGTTAAGTATAGATTATCCTGTATTTTATAACCATTTGGGGAACCTTTTGTGAACTAATAAAATCATGTATTAATATTTGACTTATTTCAACATATCTCTTCTGTCTTAAGAAATGGAGAACATACAGTAGTAATATATTGAGTCTATAGCAGGTGGCTAGTGGAGATAGGAATGGAAGGACAGTCTCATTGTAATGCTGGAACAGAATGATCAATGGTGTTTGGACCGTACCGTTCCTTATTCATTACAATGAGCCCATCCTCCGATTTCTACCTCCACTGATCTATATGTCTCTCCTCTCCCCCCCATCTTTGAAGAACATAGTCATATACGAGTCTCTCTCTCTCACTCTATCTCCCTCTTTCCTGTCTCCCCGTCTTTCAGATCAGGATAAGAAACAGGCCACAGTCTTGGTTGTATGAGAAAAAAAGCTTTATGTTAATGCAAACCAAAAGTCACTGACATTTTACTTGCCAAGTAAACAACACAACAGTACAAGCATATAATGTCTAATTATAACACCACAGAAACACATGGATCACCTGGTGATATAGTGATATAGCTCTAGCGAATATCGATTGTCACCATTCTGATCGTTCATATATATGACCATAATTATATACAGGGTCACCATCACCACTATCGTCTCGTCATATCAAGTGATTTTCAACCATGAGGGATGTTATACTTATTTATTACTTTTGTAAAAATTATTATTAGGGTTATTTTTCTTCCAATAAGTATATTTGAGTTCAGTATTTTCTGTAATATTTGATCTGACTGTTCAGGAGGATACAATTTAAATTAATTAAATTATGGCTTGTTTTAAGAAGGTTGATACTTAGATACTGAGTATTTAATTTAATAAATTATTTATTTTCAACATATCGAAAATAATACATCTGAGAAGGGCCAATTCACCTGCATGTTAGACAAACAACTCTCAGCCTTTTGTAGTCCATCAAAAGTTGCTGGCTAGTTCCACACAGGCTATTCTACAGTAAATCCATGCACCCTTGGAAAGCTGCCCATCGACATTTACAATACCATAAACATGTTTAATATCTGTCTGATCAATGGCAAATGAGGCGAAATCAGCTAGAAGTTGATGCAGTGGATCTGTCAGGACATCCAATAGTCGCCATGGGCAACAAGCCAAACCTCAGAGAGCAACAACCCGCTGTTGTTGAATGAATGAATGAATGAATGAATGAATGAATGAATGAATGAATGGTCTTTATTGTCATTGATATAGTACAGGTGTAGTACCCGCTGTTGTTGTTCTGCTTCTCTTTGTACTGTTTTCTGTACAATGCCCTTGAGTTTGAGAAAGGCGCTTTTTAAATCAAATCTATTATTATAATTATTATTATATCTACACATTCTACAGTAAAAAACGTTATCTTACCCCTGCAGTGGCTGAACATTTCAAAGCTTTAATGAACAGTAATCACACAACTCCCACGTTATGTGAAAACGACTTAGTAATTACCTTTAACAATAAAGTAAAAATGGCCCTAGACTCCCTGGCACCTACCAAACTAAAAAAGGTTGGAGCCAAGAGGAGAGCACCATGGCGAAACAGTGAAATAAATCTCCTAAAGAGAACATGTAGGAAAGCTGAGCGCAGATGGAGAAAGAGCAAATTACAGATTGATCAGAATATTTTTAAAGAACATCTATCTGCCTTAACTTGGCAATGCGAAATGCTAGAAAAAAATCACTTCTCAAAGATAATATCTACAAACAAGAATAACCCCAGGGTCTTGTTCTCGACAATTGATTGCCTTGTAAACCCTGCTCCTAGAACTCTAGACGGCGCAGCCTCTGTCACCAAATGCGAGGAATTTGCAGCCCACTTCAGGGATAAGATAACAAATATTAGAATGTGTATCACTCAGGAAAGACTAGGTTTGTGTAGCACCACAGATCCGCCACCACAGAACATGACTATGAGCATGTTCACCATGATTAGTACGGAAACATTAGGTAAAATTGTGTCACAGCTTAAACCGTCTACGTGTCCTCTTGACCCTATTCCTACCACCTTTTTTAAGGACATTTTTGAATCTGTGTCTGATGACATACTAGGCATTGTAAATCACTCCCTACTTAAAGGGATATTTCCAGCGGCGCTTAAAACTGCCCTGGTTAGACCCACCCTGAAGAAAAGTAACCTAGATCCTTCTGATCCAAAAAACTGTAGACCAATATCCAATCTCACTTTTCTAAGCAACATTTTAGAAAAGGCAGCGTATAGACAGCTTCATGAATTCTTAGTCTTAAATAATAGGTATGACCCACTTCAGTCAGGTTTCCGATCATACCACAGCACAGAAACCGCTTTGCTTAAGGTAACTAATGACCTTAGGATAAATGCAGACTCGAAAAAACTCTCGATTCTTGTACTCTTAGACTTAAGTGCAGCCTTTGATACGGTAGACCATTCCATACTTATTGAGAGACTTGAAAACTGGGTTGGCCTCTCAGGTCCGGTCTTAAACTGGTTCAGGACTTACCTGGCTGACCGAGACTACTTTGTAGCCCTTGGCAGGGTGCGAAATAAGGGGGAGCTCGGGGAGCTACAGCTCCCCTAGTGGTGACATGAGCTCCCCTGGAAACATGGTTTGTGAAATTTTGGGGGAGCTCTAAAATATTCCAAATTCCGATGGATTTATTCCAAGTTGTGACGGATTTTACCTGGTGTAATATGATTTGTAGAGGCATACAATCTATTTTGATGTTGGTATTAGGTATATAAATGATATATAATAGCCTATATAAATAGCCTTTATTGGCTACAACTATGCGAAGGTAACAGAGCGGGGTGCACTGATGCTGAACCCCTCATAGTGATAAGTAGGTGGACATGGTGCGTGCTGCTGAAATAGCCGACATGCGGTGTGTGGTTTGAAAAAAGTAACGCCAGCTCAGTAAATAATTCAAACTTAATGTTTACTTATAGGCTATGTGAATGTGACTGCACCACACATGTGAACAGTAACAAAGCAAATGCAGTTTAATTTTATGAAAAACATTGACGCTGAATCCGCTTAGCCTATATGCTCCTGAAACGACAGAGCAAACACGCTACATTACCAGGGATAATAATTACAATGAGCCATTCATTAAAAATAGAAAAAATAATATTAGGCTATTAAATCTCACTTAATGAGAAAACTGGCATCTCCCATCGGTCACTATTTGTTGGCTATATGGACGTCTTTGAGTGTCTAGAAAAGCGCTATAAGTCTAATGTATTATTATTTATTATTATTATGGACGTCACTTTAATCCGGCAGTTCTCAAGGTTTTTATGCACCAATCGATTCCTCTAGTCAGTGCGTCTTTATCACATTCATTGACGAAAAGGACGACTCGCATGTATAGGTGGAAGGGAACATTCATTGTGAGCACGGAAAATGTGAGTCTCACAACGGCTTTGCATTGATGAAACCAGGTAGGATGAACGCATAGTTCACTGTCCATTCCTAAATGCCCTGTTTCCACCGTCAACTTTCCTCTTTAGACCTTTGGAGAGTGACATGATGTTTCTCTTGCTAGCAGGTTAAATGTTTAGCTAACTTCACCCGGCACGCAAACAACCAATCCAATAATAATGTGACCTTGTAAGTCTGGGAGGAGGGGGGAATAATTATCACAATAAAACTATGTTAAATAATTATTAGAATAAGTTAGGCTGCGCTACATCGTCAGTCCACACATTTATTATTCAAAAATATGGAAAAGGGTGAAACTACGTTTCAACGTTGTTGAGAATCACAACACAAACTTGCTAGTCAAGCCAAAATACTGCAACGTAATGGATTGGACTGCTACCTAAATAACTACAACACTACTTTACATTGTTAGCAGGCTCATAAAACAAGCCGTGTTAGTTGACTAGCGATGTGTCATTGATTTTCGACAACGCGGAAATGTATTCACATTTTTCGAAAGAAAAGTCAAAGCATTAGAACGTAGAACGGAACATCGCACGCGCGCTTTGCGCACGGAAAGCCACCGGCCCCGATTTGGCCAGAATTTTTTTTTCCGTCAGGAGATTTTTGTTGTTGTTGCTTTAATCTCTGGGCTCCCCCGCACACCGTGATTTAATTCGCACACTGGCCCTTGGTGACCATAAGTAAAAAAATTATAGCACAACCTGTGGAGTTCCCCAGGGGTCCATTTTAGGACCGTTGCTTTTTAGCCTATACATGCTACCCCTCAGTTCTGTTATCAAGAAGCATAGCGTTAACTACCACAGCTATGCTGACGACACTCAGCTTTATATCTCAGTAACTCCCAACGACTACAAGATGATCGACCACCTGATAGATTGTATTGCCGATATTAATATTTGGATGACACAAAACTTTCTCCAACTCAATCAAGAAAAAACAGAGGTATTGATCATTGGCGAGAAAACTGAGAGAGAGAAATTATCTGCACACTTGAAAACACTAGCTCTTAACACTAAGTGTCAGGCCAGGAATCTTGGTGTCATAATTGACCCAGATCTAAATTTTGAAACTCATACGTATTAATAATACTATTAAAACATCCTTCTACCATCTAAGAAACATCACTAAGGTACAATCATTTCTCTCCCAGGCAGACACTGAAAAATTAATGCATGCGTTTGTTACTAGTAGGCTAGATTACTGCAATGCTCTCCTGACAGGTCTCCCCAAAAAAATGATAAATAGACTACAAATGGTTCAAAATGCTGCTGCTCGTGTCCTTACCAGGACCAAACGAAGAGCGCACATCACACCTGTCTTGAGATCACTACACTGGCTCCCTGTCAGTCATAGAATAGACTTTAAGATCCTTTTACTAGTTTATAAATCACTTCATTGTGATGCACCCAATTACATGGTGGACATGCTCATAAGATACACACCAGCTAGACCCCTACGGTCTAGTGGCACGGAACTTTTAATAGTGCCAGAGGCTAGGACAAAGAGATTTGGAGGATCAGCTTTCAGCATATATGCTCCTAGATTGTGGAACACCCTACCTGAGGGCCTGAGGTTGTCTAAAACTCAGGACATTTTTAAGCGTGACCTCAAAACCTACTTATTCAATGTCGCCTTTTGATACTAAGGGAGACATTGGACATTATAGAACTAGGATCACTAGGCCATTACACCATACTCGTGTTTTGAGATTTGTGTTGACAGGAAAATGGACCCGGGTGCTGATGAGGCACTGTCAGCTCCAAATATCACCTAGAGCAGTACTGGAACCGGTACAAGGGTGTACCAGGACCACCATCAGGTTGTATTGCTGTCATCTTTATTGTCTTTATTGTGTTGTTGCATCATAACTGTGCTTAAGATTATCT
Organism: Nansenia antarctica; assembly: GCF_963989245.1. Classification (NCBI taxonomy): domain Eukaryota; kingdom Metazoa; phylum Chordata; class Actinopteri; order Argentiniformes; family Microstomatidae; genus Nansenia; species Nansenia antarctica. The sequence continues at coordinate 79,134,082 of NC_137675.1, forward strand.
TTTGGCAGGACCTGTGACCATGCTGGATGCAGAACGATGCAAATATAACACTAAATTTATGGACAGTGTGTACGCCGATAATATGCAAGGAATTTTTCCTGGATACATGGTGTACAGGTTTTTGCCCTTGCTTGCTTGCTTTGTGCCGGTGGTCCTTGGCCTCCCCTTGGGGACCGCTGGGTACTGGTAGGCAAACTGGCTAGTAGTCGCTCTATTGGTAGAGGGCTGCAAGGGAATTTTTCCTGGCTACATAGTATACAGGTTTTTACTTTTGCCTGCTCGCGGCTCTGTCAGTATTGATTGATTGATTGACTGATTGACTGAACATTTTCATTGTGTGAAGCGCATTGAGTTGCATCTTGTAAGAAATGCGCTATACAAATAAAATTTGATTTTGTAGTGCCGGAGGAAAAAGGAAAGACGTAGGCAACGTAATGATAACTGTTTAATCAAAATAACAACTTGTACTCTCAGTACAGGACCAGAAAATAGATCACCAAAACTCTTGTCTCTAAACAGGAAGGTGCAACGTTAATAATCTTCCCCTCTGCCCCTAGTGCCAGAACTGGTTCCCTCCCACTACACAACCAACAGTAAGAGGAGAACATGAACCCATAATGTAGTCACTACACCAGCCCCCCCAGTGTTCACCTCAATATTGGAAATCCTCACGGCGAGGAGGGCGTATGGCCCGGCCCCTACGATCGTAGGTAAAGTCAGGAGGTGCGGGAGGAGGTGTGACATCGCCCACCACGTCCTCCTGCAGGGAAGGACGGGGGGCAGTGACGACCGGGGGCTCGCGAGCTGCGGGGGGTTGTCGGGGTCGGAGGGGGGAATGTCCAGGGCGCGGCAGGGGAGGTAGGACTGGAGGCCGGCCTCTGCGCGGTGGCAGGGCCAAGTCCAGGGGCAGTTCAAGGTCCAAGTGGGCCGGTTTGAGGCGATCAACGGACACACACTCAGGCCTACCCCCCATGTCAACCATGAAGTTCTTGGCTCCGGCCTCGATGACACGGAAAGGCCCGTCATAAGGAGGACGTAGTGGAGTCCTGTGGCCATCATGACGAATGAAAACGAACCTCGCTGAGTGCAGCTCCGGGGACACCCTCGAAGTAGGGACACCATGCTGCGTAGTCGGGACCGGGACGAAGGTCCTGGCGCTGTCCAGCAGGGAGGCGCGCTGAGCGGCGGCGGACCAGGGCTCCGTTGACTTGGGAATGAAGTCACCGGGGACCCGCAGCGGCTGTCCAAACACCAGCTCAGCGGACGACGACTGGAGGTCCTCCTTAGGCGCTGTCCTGAGCCCCAGCATGACCCACGGCAGCTTGTCAAGCCAGTCGCTGTCCGTGAGGCTGGCTCGAAGGGCGGCCTTCATGGATCGATGGAAACGCTCACAGAGCCCGTTCGCCTGCGGGTGATAGGCGGTCGTGCGGTGGAGCTTGACCCCCAGATTCTCCGCCACCGCTGCCCACAGCTCTGAAGTAAACTGTGAGCCACGGTCAGAGGAGAGATCAGCAGGGGTGCCGTAGCGGGAGACCCACACCGCGATGAACGCCCGGGCCAGGTCGGGGGCTGTCGTTGAGGAGAGCGGAACTGCCTCCGGCCAGCGAGTCGTCCTGTCCACCATGGTAAAGAGATAGGTGTATCCGTGCGAGGGGGGCAGCGGCCCTACCAGGTCCACGTTTACATGATCGAACCTCCGCTCAGGCACAGAGAACTGCTCCAGGGGGGCCTTGATGTGTCGATGCACCTTGGCGCGCTGGCAGGCGATGCACGTGTCTACCCAGGCCCTCACATCCCTCTTGAGCCCATGCCAGACGAATTTCTCTGACACCAGCCGTGAGGACGGTTTCCTACCAGGGTGAGACAAGCCGTGTATCGCCTCGAAGGCGGGGCGCCTCCAGTTGGCGGGGACCACCGGTCGTGGCTGACCCATGGAGACGTCGCACAGGAGCGTGGCCCCTGCGTCACCGAAAACCACCTCTTCTAGGCGCAGTCCTGTGTCCGACAACTTGAGAGCCTGGACGGCGGGGTCGGCGGCCTGGTCTGCAGCCATGCGCGCGTAGTCCAAACCCAGTTGGACCGCACCAACCACCGCCCTGGAGAGACAATCCGCGACCTGGTTGGACTTCCCAGCAACGTGCTGGATGTCTGTGGTGAACTCGGATATGTAGGCGAGCTGGCGCTGTTGGCGGTCGGACCACGGCTCCGCCACCTTGGACATGGCGTGCGTGAGTGGCTTGTGGTCCACGTAGGCCGTAAACTCGCGGCCCTCAAGTAAAAAACGGAAGTGTCTGACAGCAAGCCACAGCCCGAGGAGCTCCCTGTCGAATGTGCTGTACCTTTGCTCTCTGGGAGACAGCTGGCGGCTGAAGAATGCAAGAGGCTGCCAGGCGTCCCCAACCCACTGTTCGTACACCGCTCCCACAGCAAAGTCAGAGGCGTCCGTGGTGAGAGCAGTGGGTGCCGAGGGCGAGGGGTGGGCCAACATGGCAGCGCGGGCCAGGGCCGCCTTGGTGTCCTGAAAGGCTTTGACACGCTCCGCCGTCCAGTCCACCGGCTGCTTCAGAGTCTTGCCCTTCTGGGCATCGTACAGAGGCCGCAGGATGTGAGCGATGTGGTGGAGGAAGCGATAGTAGAAGGTTACCATCCCGATGAACCCCTTGAGCTCGCTGATTGTGCTGGGGCGCGGGAAAGCAGCGACAGCTTCCACCTTCGAGGGGAGGGGGGTCACCCCCTCTGCGGAGACCCGGTGCCCGAGAAAGTCGATGGTGTTCCGTCCGAACTCACACTTCGCCGGATTGACAATCAGCCCATGTTGGCTGAGCCGTGTGAAAAGGGCCCGGAGGTGGGACAGGTGCTCCTCCTCCGTGGTGCTTGCGACGAGGATGTCATCCAAGTAGACGAAGAGGAATGGTAGGTCCCGGAGCACCGAGTGCATGAGGCGTTGGAAGGTCTGCGCCGCGTTCTTCAGGCCGAACGGCATCCGCAGAAACTCGAAGAGTCCAAATGGCGTGATTACGGCCGTCTTAGGGACGTCCTCGGGGTGCACCGGCACCTGATGGTACCCCCGTACCAGGTCCACTTTGGAGAAGAAGCGTTTGCCTGCCAGGTTCGCTGAAAAGTCCTGGACATGTGGGACCGGGTAGCGGTCAGGCTTGGACGCGTCGTTGAGGCGGCGGTAGTCCCCACATGGGCGCCACCCGCCGTCTGACTTAGGGACGATGTGCAGGGGAGACGCCCAGGGGCTGCTCGAGCGCCGAACGATGCCCACCTGCTCCATATGCGCAAACTCCGCCCTGGCGATGGCCAGCTTCTCCGGGTTGAGGCGCCTGGCCCTGGCGTGGAGGGGAGGCCCCTCGGTCTCGATGTGGTGCTCCACTCCGTGTTTCACCGTGGGCGCGGAGAAGGTGGGCTTGGTAAGGTCGGGGAATTCGGCGAGCAGCCGAAGGTACTGGTCACTTTCGGCGAGCGTATTGGACCACCCGCTGTAGACCGCCTCCCCCTGCGTACAGGCGAAGGAAGCGAAAGTCTGTGAGTTGACCAGGCGCCTGTTCCCCACGTCCACCAACAGGTTGTGGGCGCACAGAAAATCCGCACCAAGGAGGGGAAATGTGACAGCCGCTATGACAAAATCCCACGAAAAGCATTGCCCTCCGAAGCACACGTCCACCGCCCTAGTGCCATAAGAGCAGATAGGTGTGCCGTCCGCGCCTGCCAACTGCGGACCACGCTCCTCCTTCGCCACATCCGATCTCTCTGCCGGAATGATGCTCCACTGGGCACCTGTGTCACAAAGGAAACTGCGACCAGAGGCGGTGTCTTGTATGAAGAGCAGCCTGTTGGTGACGCCAGCGCTCAGGGCCACTACTGAGTGCCGGCCCCGCCGTTTCCCGTCGGTCCGAAGGTGCAGGGTGAGCGGCACCGTTTGGCCTTGGCGCCAAAAGTGGCGTGGTAGAAACAATGGCCCGCAGCGTTACCCTGCTGGCCAGAAGGTCTGGCGTCATCCTTCGCTCTCCTGCGACGGTCGGGTGGCGGGGCGGCCGCGGGAGCGAGCAGGTCGGGGGACCGTTGAGGCATGGCCAAGACGAACCGGTCCGCCTCCCTGGCCAGGGCGCGGGGCTCCATGATGGCGGTGTTGGCCAGCGCCATCCTAACTTGAGCTGGCAATGTGCGCATGAACAGCTCTGTGAAGAGGATCATGGGGTCTTCTGTACCGAGCAGGTTTAGCATCCTCTCCATGCGCGCAGAAGGCCTCTCGTCACCCAAGTCCGACATGGCAAATAGGCGCCGCACCCTCTCCGCAGTGGACAGTTCAAATGTCTCTAGAAGCAGGGCCTTGAGGCGCTCATATTTGTTCGTCGTCGGGGGAGCAGACAAAAAACCTACCACTCGAGCTGCGGTGGAGCTGCCCAACATTGCCACAGCATGGTTGTACCGGTCGTCGTCGTCATCGATGTCACTTTTGTTGAAATGTGCCTCTACAATAGCAAACCATGCAGCAGGCGTTGAGTCCCAGAACTCTGGTAGCTTGAGAGTGGGAGTGTGCGCACCACGCGTTACCCTGACAGGGGATGGTGATGGCTGCCGCTGGTTTGAACGTCTTCCTCGCCCGGACATTTTGCAGGATTGTAATGTTCGCTCGCTGGTTTTTGTACACAATTACGTTAACAAAAATCCACGTCGGGGGTCACCAGTGTAGTGCCGGAGGAAAAAGGAAAGACGTAGGCAACGTAATGATAACTGTTTAATCAAAATAACAACTTGTACTCTCAGTACAGGACCAGAAAATAGATCACCAAAACTCTTGTCTCTAAACAGGAAGGTGCAACGTTAATAATCTTCCCCTCTGCCCCTAGTGCCAGAACTGGTTCCCTCCCACTACACAACCAACAGTAAGAGGAGAACATGAACCCATAATGTAGTCACTACAATTTGATGATTTGATTACAGTGTGTTTGCGGGAGCGGGAGGAGGGAAAGCAAGCAGAGCGCACTGAGCGATTTGCGCAAGACCTGTATTAGGCTGCGTTCGTAAATTTGCTCTGGAAATCTGATCAGCACTCATGGAATGCCTCTTGTCCAATCAAATTACTTGGTTTCTTTATGACGTTGAACCCAGTGTGCCCTCCGGCCCTCTCCGAGCTCATTTACGAACGCAGACATAGCTTTCGGACAGTTGCTAGGGCAACAGTTACACTACTGTTATTTTATGAAACGTTGTTTGGGAAAAAAACAAGCAGATGTTGTTGTAATTTTTATTTCATTCGTAATCTGTAAGTATGAGTCAACGACGGGGTTTGCAAGGTAAGATCGGGCTAAGTAGGAAACCACACAGTGTTGAATGAATGAATGAATGAATCAATTAATGAATGAATGAATGAATGAATGAATGAATGAATGAATGAATGAATGAATGAATGAATGGTCTTTATTGTCATTGTTATAGTACAGGTACCATACAACGACATTTGGGAGGGGGGGCTCCCCTGGTGCTAGGAAAACAAACTAAAAACAAGAAGGGAAAAGAGCTGGTTTACATAAATAAAGGCTATGTACACTATCCACTATACTATACTATACAAATAAAACACTGTGCTGTACTCTATGCTATGCTATACCTATTTCTAACATTTCCTATCTCTGAACCTTATGTACCCGAGGGTTGTCATATTGCACATAGTATTATTGCACATTCATTTAAAGTGTCGCAGTTTGCAGGTTTGAAATGTTCACAGTTGTGTTTCAGTATTGCACTTGATTACAATCTAGTAGCTGCCATCAAATTGTCTAGATTGTCCAGGGCCTAGAACCTAGGTCTTTGCTGTGTTCAGGGCCTGAATGGTAATGTATTGTATGTATTGCTAATGTATTTAAATGATTTTCAACATCAGTTTATTCTTTATTGAACAATGCTCTCTTCTTCTCTGTAGTTCTTTTGGCCAGGACCAATGACTACAGGACCACGGCCTTGACTGAATCCAGTGATGATGATTTTGACCAGTGTAAGTAAGAGTGTATTGCTGCATTCAGATGTATTTAAATGATTTTCAACATTAGTTTATTCTTTATTGAACAATGCTCTCTTCTTCTTCTGTAGTTCTTTTGGAGAAGGCTACACCCAAAGCAGCGCGGAAACACAGTGTCTGTGTTGCTAAAAAAGTCAGGAGGCCTGGCCCGTCTCCTGCACCCCCCCACCAGCAGGGCGCCGGGAAAGAGAACCAGCCCTCCAGGACCAATGACTACAGGACCACCACGGTCTTGATTGAATCCAGTGATGATGATTTTGACCAGTGTAAGTAAGAGTGTATGAATGAATGAATGGACTTTATTGTCATTGCTACAGTACAGGTACCAAACAACGAAATTTAGGAGGGGTGGCTCCCCTGGTGTTGAGGAAAGGAAAAAAAAAAAAAAAACTTTTAGAAAAAGAATAAAATCACAAGAAGGGAAGGAGCTGGTTTACATAAATAAAGGCTATGTACACAATCCACTGTACTATACTGCACAGATAGTCAACTAGGGTTGTCATATTGCACAATAGTATTTTTTCACGTTATTTAAAGTGTCACAGTTTGCAGGCTTGAAATGTACATGTTTGTGCCTCAGCACTACACCTGATTTTTTCAGTCCAGCAGCTGCCATACAATCCGTCCAGACTGTCCTGGGCCCAGAACTTAGGTATTTGCTGTGTTCAGGGCCTTGACGGCCCTGTGGTAGAAGCAGTTCTTCAGTCTGTTTGTCTTAGCGGCCGGGGTCCTGTACCTCCTTTTCGAGGGCAGCCTGATAAAGTGTACGTGCCCAGGGTGGGTCGGGTCCCTGGAGATCTTGGAGGCCTTCCTGAGACAGCGTGTGTTGTACAGCTCTTCCAGAGAGGGGAGGGGGGCGCCGGTGATCTTCTGTGCTGTTCTCACGACTCTCTGTAGTGCATTTCTCTCCGCTGTTGTGCAGCTGTAGAACCAGTTGCAGATGCCGTAGGTGAGGATGCTCTCCACTGCGCCGCGGTAGAAGGCCACCAGTATCTCCTGCTTGTTGTGTTCCTTCCTGAGGCATCTCAGGGTGTATAGCCGCTGTTGTGCCCTCTTGATGGTGCCTTTTGTGTTGTCCTTCCAGGTCAGGTCATCCCGCATGTGATGTCCCAGGAATCGGAGGGTTGAGACTCTCTCCACGCTCTCTCCGTCGATGAGCAGGGGCTGGATCTCGGACTTTTTCCTCCTGAAGTCTACGATGAATTCCTGGGTCTTTGACTTGTTCAGCAGCAGGTTGTTAACCTTGCACAGCTTGCTCAGTTGCTCTACCTCATCCCTGTACGCCGCCTCGTCCCCCCCCGAGATACATCCCACCACGGTGGTGTCGTCTGCAAACTTTACGATGTAGTTGCTGGGGTGGACGGGGGTGAAGTCGTGGGTGTAGAGGTTGTAGAGGATGGGGCTTAGCACGCAGCCCTGGGGGGACCCAGTGCTGAGGCTGAGGGCTGTGGAGGTGTGGGGGCCCACCCGCACCCTCTGGGGGCGGTCGGTCAGGAAGTCCTTGATCCACGCACATATAGAGTGTGATAGACCCAGGTCTAGTAGTTTGGTCACTAGCCTGTCTGGAAGGATGGTGTTGAAGGCGGAGCTGAAGTCCACGAAGAGCAGTCTCGCGTAGCTGTTTCCCCTCTCCAGGTGGGATAGAGTGGCGTGGAGAGTCGTCGCGATGGCGTCCTCTGTGGACCTGTGGGCTCTGTAGGCGAACTGGTATGGATCCAGGTTGGGCGGGAGGCGTGTGAGTATGTGGGCCCGGACTAGTTTCTCTAAGCACTTCATGATGATTGGTGTGAGTGCCACCGGGCGGTAGTCGTTTAGGCAGCTCACCGTGCTTTTCTTCGGGACTGGGATGATAGTTGAGGTTTTCAGGCAGGGTGGGACGGTGGCCTGGGACAGGGACTGGTTAAAGATGTTGGTGAAAACCCCGGCCAGCTGGTCGGCGCAGTCTCTCAGCACCCGTCCCAGGACGCCATCCGGCCCCGAGGCTTTCCTGGGGTCCACCGCCTTCAGTACGCGTCTCACTTCATGCTCTGTGAGGGTGAGGCTGCTGAGAGCTGGAGAGAGTGGTGTTTGTGTTGCGGTTACCTCCGTTCACCCCTCGTCGAACCGGGCGTAGAAGGTGTTCAGCTTTCCCGCCAGCAGGGATTGCTGCATTGAGATGTATTTAAATGATTTTCAACATTAGTTTATTCTTTATTGAACAATGCTCTCTTCTTTTCTGTAGTTCTTTTGGAGAAGGCTACACCCAAAGCAGCGCGGAAACACAGTGTCTGTGTTGCTAAAAAAGTCAGGAGGCCTGGCCCGTCTCCTGCACCCCCCCACCAGCAGGGCGCCGGGAAAGAGAGCCAGCCCTCCAGGACCAATGACTACAGGACCACGGTCTTGACTGAATCCAGTGATGATGATTTTGACCAGTGTAAGTAAGAGTGTATGAATGAATGAATGAATGGACTTTATTGTCATTGCTACAGTACAGGTACCAAACAACGAAATTTAGGAGGGGTGGCTCCCCTGGTGTTTAGGAAAAAAAAAAAAAAAAAAAACTTTTAGAAAAATAATAAAATCACAAGAAGGTAAGGAGCTGGTTTACATAAATAAAGGCTATGTACACAATCCACTGTACTATACTGCACAGATAGTCAACTAGGGTTGTCATATTGCACAATAGTATTTTTTCACGTTATTTAAAGTGTCACAGTTTGCAGGCTTGAAATGTACATGTTTGTGCCTCAGCACTACACCTGATTTTTTCAGTCCAGCAGCTGCCATACAATCCGTCCAGACTGTCCAGGGCCCAGAACTTAGGTCTTTGCTGTGTTCAGGGCCTGGACGGCCCTGTGGTAGAAGCAGTTCTTCAGTCTGTTTGTCTTAGCGGCCGGGGTCCTGTACCTCCTTTTCGAGGGCAGCCTGATAAAGTGTACGTGCCCAGGGTGGGTCGGGTCCCTGGAGATCTTGGAGGCCTTCCTGAGACAGCGTGTGTTGTACAGCTCTTCCAGAGAGGGGAGGGGGGCGCCGGTGATCTTCTGTGCTGTTCTCACGACTCTCTGTAGCGCATTTCTCTCCGCTGTTGTGCAGCTGTAGAACCAGTTGCAGATGCCGTAGGTGAGGATGCTCTCCACTGCGCCGCGGTAGAAGGCCACCAGTATCTCCTGCTTGTTGTGTTCTTTCCTGAGGCATCTCAGGGTGTATAGCCGCTGTTGTGCCCTCTTGATGGTGCCTTTTGTGTTGTCCTTCCAGGTCAGGTCATCCCGCATGTGATGTCCCAGGAATCGGAGGGTTGAGACTCTCTCCACGCTCTCTCCGTCGATGAGCAGGGGCTGGATCTCGGACTTTTTCCTCCTGAAGTCTACGATGAATTCCTGGGTCTTTGACTTGTTCAGCAGCAGGTTGTTAACCTTGCACAGCTTGCTCAGTTGCTCTACCTCATCCCTGTACGCCGCCTCGTCCCCCCCCGAGATACATCCCACCACGGTGGTGTCGTCTGCAAACTTTACGATGTAGTTGCTGGGGTGGACGGGGGTGAAGTCGTGGGTGTAGAGGTTGTAGAGGATGGGGCTTAGCACGCAGCCCTGGGGGGACCCAGTGCTGAGGCTGAGGGCTGTGGAGGTGTGGGGGCCCACCCGCACCCTCTGGGGGCGGTCGGTCAGGAAGTCCTTGATCCACGCACATATAGAGTGTGATAGACCCAGGTCTAGTAGTTTGGTCACTAGCCTGTCTGGAAGGATGGTGTTGAAGGCGGAGCTGAAGTCCACGAAGAGCAGTCTCGCGTAGCTGTTTCCCCTCTCCAGGTGGGATAGAGTGGCGTGGAGAGTCGTCGCGATGGCGTCCTCTGTGGACCTGTGGGCTCTGTAGGCGAACTGGTATGGATCCAGGTTGGGCGGGAGGCGTGTGAGTATGTGGGCCCGGACTAGTTTCTCGAAGCACTTCATGATGATTGGTGTGAGTGCCACCGGGCGGTAGTCGTTTAGGCAGCTCACCGTGCTTTTCTTCGGGACTGGGATGATAGTTGAGGTTTTCAGGCAGGGTGGGACGGTGGCCTGGGACAGGGACTGGTTAAAGATGTTGGTGAAAACCCCGGCCAGCTGGTCGGCGCAGTCTCTCAGCACCCGTCCCAGGACGCCATCCGGCCCCGAGGCTTTCCTGGGGTCCACCGCCTTCAGTACGCGTCTCACTTCATGCTCTGTGAGGGTGAGGCTGCTGAGAGCTGGAGAGAGTGGTGTTTGTGTTGCGGTTACCTCCGTTCGCCCCTCGTCGAACCGGGCGTAGAAGGTGTTCAGCTTTCCCGCCAGCAGGGATTGCTGCATTGAGATGTATTTAAATGATTTTCAACATTAGTTTATTCTTTATTGAACAATGCTCTCTTCTTCTCTGTAGTTCTTTTGGAGAAGGCTACACCCAAAGCAGCGCGGAAACACAGTGTCTGTGTTGCTAAAAAAGTCAGGAGGCCTGGCCCGTCTCCTGCACCCCCCCACCAGCAGGGCGCCGGGAAAGAGAACCAGCCCTCCAGGACCAATGACTACAGGACCACCACGGTCTTGATTGAATCCAGTGATGATGATTTTGACCAGTGTAAGTAAGAGTGTATGAATGAATGAATGAATGGACTTTATTGTCATTGCTACAGTACAGGTACCAAACAACGAAATTTAGGAGGGGTGGCTCCCCTGGTGTTTAGGAAAGGAAAAAAAAAAAAAACACTTTTAGAAAAAGAATAAAATCACAAGAAGGTAAGGAGCTGGTTTACATAAATAAAGGCTATGTACACAATCCACTGTACTATACTGCACAGATAGTCAACTAGGGTTGTCATATTGCACAATAGTATTTTTTCACGTTATTTAAAGTGTCACAGTTTGCAGGCTTGAAATGTACATGTTTGTGCCTCAGCACTACACCTGATTTTTTCAGTCCAGCAGCTGCCATACAATCCGTCCAGACTGTCCTGGGCCCAGAACTTAGGTCTTTGCTGTGTTCAGGGCCTTGACGGCCCTGTGGTAGAAGCAGTTCTTCAGTCTGTTTGTCTTAGCGGCCGGGGTCCTGTACCTCCTTTTCGAGGGCAGCCTGATAAAGTGTACGTGCCCAGGGTGGGTCGGGTCCCTGGAGATCTTGGAGGCCTTCCTGAGACAGCGTGTGTTGTACAGCTCTTCCAGAGAGGGGAGGGGGGCGCCGGTGATCTTCTGTGCTGTTCTCACGACTCTCTGTAGCGCATTTCTCTCCGCTGTTGTGCAGCTGTAGAACCAGTTGCAGATGCCATAGGTGAGGATGCTCTCCACTGCGCCGCGGTAGAAGGCCACCAGTATCTCCTGCTTGTTGTGTTCTTTCCTGAGGCATCTCAGGGTGTATAGCCGCTGTTGTGCCCTCTTGATGGTGCCTTTTGTTTTGTCCTTCCAGGTCAGGTCATCCCGCATGTGATGTCCCAGGAATCGGAGGGTTGAGACTCTCTCCACGCTCTCTCCGTCGATGAGCAGGGGCTGGATCTCGGACTTTTTCCTCCTGAAGTCTACGATGAATTCCTGGGTCTTTGACTTGTTCAGCAGCAGGTTGTTAACCTTGCACAGCTTGCTCAGTTGCTCTACCTCATCCCTGTACGCCGCCTCGTCCCCCCCCGAGATACATCCCACCACGGTGGTGTCGTCTGCAAACTTTACGATGTAGTTGCTGGGGTGGACGGGGGTGAAGTCGTGGGTGTAGAGGTTGTAGAGGATGGGGCTTAGCACGCAGCCCTGGGGGGACCCAGTGCTGAGGCTGAGGGCTGTGGAGGTGTGGGGGCCCACCCGCACCCTCTGGGGGCGGTCGGTCAGGAAGTCCTTGATCCACGCACATATAGAGTGTGATAGACCCAGGTCTAGTAGTTTGGTCACTAGCCTGTCTGGAAGGATGGTGTTGAAGGCGGAGCTGAAGTCCACGAAGAGCAGTCTCGCGTAGCTGTTTCCCCTCTCCAGGTGGGATAGAGTGGCGTGGAGAGTCGTCGCGATGGCGTCCTCTGTGGACCTGTGGGCTCTGTAGGCGAACTGGTATGGATCCAGGTTGGGCGGGAGGCGTGTGAGTATGTGGGCCCGGACTAGTTTCTCGAAGCACTTCATGATGATTGGTGTGAGTGCCACCGGGCGGTAGTCGTTTAGGCAGCTCACCGTGCTTTTCTTCGGGACTGGGATGATAGTTGAGGTTTTCAGGCAGGGTGGGACGGTGGCCTGGGACAGGGACTGGTTAAAGATGTTGGTGAAAACCCCGGCCAGCTGGTCGGCGCAGTCTCTCAGCACCCGTCCCAGGACGCCATCCGGCCCCGAGGCTTTCCTGGGGTCCACCGCCTTCAGTACGCGTCTCACTTCATGCTCTGTGAGGGTGAGGCTGCTGAGAGCTGGAGAGAGTGGTGTTTGTGTTGCGGTTACCTCCGTTCGCCCCTCGTCGAACCGGGCGTAGAAGGTGTTCAGCTTTCCCGCCAGCAGGGATTGCTGCATTGAGATGTATTTAAATGATTTTCAACATTAGTTTATTCTTTATTGAACAATGCTCTCTTCTTCTCTGTAGTTCTTTTGGAGAAGGCTACACCCAAAGCAGCGCGGAAACACAGTGTCTGTGTTGCTAAAAAAGTCAGGAGGCCTGGCCCGTCTCCTGCACCCCCCCACCAGCAGGGCGCCGGGAAAGAGAACCAGCCCTCCAGGACCAATGACTACAGGACCACCACGGTCTTGATTGAATCCAGTGATGATGATTTTGACCAGTGTAAGTAAGAGTGTATGAATGAATGAATGAATGGACTTTATTGTCATTGCTACAGTACAGGTACCAAACAACGAAATTTAGGAGGGGTGGCTCCCCTGGTGTTTAGGAAAGGAAAAAAAAAAAAAAAACTTTTAGAAAAAGAATAAAATCACAAGAAGGTAAGGAGCTGGTTTACATAAATAAAGGCTATGTACACAATCCACTGTACTATACTGCACAGATAGTCAACTAGGGTTGTCATATTGCACAATAGTATTTTTTCACGTTATTTAAAGTGTCACAGTTTGCAGGCTTGAAATGTACATGTTTGTGCCTCAGCACTACACCTGATTTTTTCAGTCCAGCAGCTGCCATACAATCCGTCCAGACTGTCCTGGGCCCAGAACTTAGGTCTTTGCTGTGTTCAGGGCCTTGACGGCCCTGTGGTAGAAGCAGTTCTTCAGTCTGTTTGTCTTAGCGGCCGGGGTCCTGTACCTCCTTTTCGAGGGCAGCCTGATAAAGTGTACGTGCCCAGGGTGGGTCGGGTCCCTGGAGATCTTGGAGGCCTTCCTGAGACAGCGTGTGTTGTACAGCTCTTCCAGAGAGGGGAGGGGGGCGCCGGTGATCTTCTGTGCTGTTCTCACGACTCTCTGTAGCGCATTTCTCTCCGCTGTTGTGCAGCTGTAGAACCAGTTGCAGATGCCGTAGGTGAGGATGCTCTCCACTGCGCCGCGGTAGAAGGCCACCAGTATCTCCTGCTTGTTGTGTTCTTTCCTGAGGCATCTCAGGGTGTATAGCCGCTGTTGTGCCCTCTTGATGGTGCCTTTTGTGTTGTCCTTCCAGGTCAGGTCATCCCGCATGTGATGTCCCAGGAATCGGAGGGTTGAGACTCTCTCCACGCTCTCTCCGTCGATGAGCAGGGGCTGGATCTCGGACTTTTTCCTCCTGAAGTCTACGATGAATTCCTGGGTCTTTGACTTGTTCAGCAGCAGGTTGTTAACCTTGCACAGCTTGCTCAGTTGCTCTACCTCATCCCTGTACGCCGCCTCGTCCCCCCCCGAGATACATCCCACCACGGTGGTGTCGTCTGCAAACTTTACGATGTAGTTGCTGGGGTGGACGGGGGTGAAGTCGTGGGTGTAGAGGTTGTAGAGGATGGGGCTTAGCACGCAGCCCTGGGGGGACCCAGTGCTGAGGCTGAGGGCTGTGGAGGTGTGGGGGCCCACCCGCACCCTCTGGGGGCGGTCGGTCAGGAAGTCCTTGATCCACGCACATATAGAGTGTGATAGACCCAGGTCTAGTAGTTTGGTCACTAGCTTGTCTGGAAGGATGGTGTTGAAGGCGGAGCTGAAGTCCACGAAGAGCAGTCTCGCGTAGCTGTTTCCCCTCTCCAGGTGGGTTAGAGTGGCGTGGAGAGTCGTCGCGATGGCGTCCTCTGTGGACCTGTGGGCTCTGTAGGCGAACTGGTATGGATCCAGGTTGGGCGGGAGGCGTGTGAGTATGTGGGCCCGGACTAGTTTCTCGAAGCACTTCATGATGATTGGTGTGAGTGCCACCGGGCGGTAGTCGTTTAGGCAGCTCACCGTGCTTTTCTTCGGGACTGGGATGATAGTTGAGGTTTTCAGGCAGGGTGGGACGGTGGCCTGGGACAGGGACTGGTTAAAGATGTTGGTGAAAACCCCGGCCAGCTGGTCGGTGCAGTCTCTCAGCACCCGTCCCAGGACGCCATCCGGCCCCGAGGCTTTCCTGGGGTCCACCGCCTTCAGTACGCGTCTCACTTCATGCTCTGTGAGGGTGAGGCTGCTGAGAGCTGGAGAGAGTGGTGTTTGTGTTGCGGTTACCTCCGTTCGCCCCTCGTCGAACCGGGCGTAGAAGGTGTTCAGCTTTCCCGCCAGCAGGGATTGCTGCATTGAGATGTATTTAAATGATTTTCAACATTAGTTTATTCTTTATTGAACAATGCTCTCTTCTTCTCTGTAGTTCTTTTGGAGAAGGCTACACCCAAAGCAGCGCGGAAACACAGTGTCTGTGTTGCTAAAAAAGTCAGGAGGCCTGGCCCGTCTCCTGCACCCCCCCACCAGCAGGGCGCCGGGAAAGAGAACCAGCCCTCCAGGACCAATGACTACAGGACCACCACGGTCTTGATTGAATCCAGTGATGATGATTTTGACCAGTGTAAGTAAGAGTGTATGAATGAATGAATGAATGGACTTTATTGTCATTGCTACAGTACAGGTACCAAACAACGAAATTTAGGAGGGGTGGCTCCCCTGCTGTTAGGAAAAAATAAATAAATGAAAACTTTTAGAAAAGAATAAAATCACAAGAAGGTAAGGAGCTGGTTTACATAAATAAAGGCTATGTACACTATGTACGCTATGTAGAGGTTGTAGAGGATGGGGCTTAGCACGCAGCCCTGGGGGGACCCAGTGCTGAGGCTGAGGGCTGTGGAGGTGTGGGGGCCCACCCGCACCCTCTGGGGGCGGTCGGTCAGGAAGTCCTTGATCCACGCACATATAGAGTGTGATAGACCCAGGTCTAGTAGTTTGGTCACTAGCCTGTCTGGAAGGATGGTGTTGAAGGCGGAGCTGAAGTCCACGAAGAGCAGTCTCGCGTAGCTGTTTCCCCTCTCCAGGTGGGATAGAGTGGCGTGGAGAGTCGTCGCGATGGCGTCCTCTGTGGACCTGTGGGCTCTGTAGGCGAACTGGTATGGATCCAGGTTGGGCGGGAGAAGTGTGAGTATGTGGGCCCGGACTAGTTTCTCGAAGCACTTCATGATGATTGGTGTGAGTGCCACCGGGCGGTAGTCGTTTAGGCAGCTCACCGTGCTTTTCTTCGGGACTGGGATGATAGTTGAGGTTTTCAGGCAGGGTGGGACGGTGGCCTGGGACAGGGACTGGTTAAAGATGTTGGTGAAAACCCCGGCCAGCTGGTCGGCGCAGTCTCTCAGCACCCGTCCCAGGACGCCATCCGGCCCCGAGGCTTTCCTGGGGTCCACCGCCTTCAGTACGCGTCTCACTTCATGCTCTGTGAGGGTGAGGCTGCTGAGAGCTGGAGAGAGTGGTGTTTGTGTTGCGGTTACCTCCGTTCGCCCCTCGTCGAACCGGGCGTAGAAGGTGTTCAGCATTCCCGCCAGCAGGGATTGCTGCATTGAGATGTATTTAAATGATTTTCAACATTAGTTTATTCTTTATTGAACAATGCTCTCTTCTTCCCTGTAGTTCTTTTGGAGAAGGCTACATCCAAAGCAGCGCGGAAACACAGTGTCTGTGTTGCTAAAAAAGTCAGGAGGCCTGGCCCGTCTCCTGCACCCCCCCACCAGCAGGGCGCCGGGAAAGAGAACCAGCCCTCCAGGACCAATGACTACAGGACCACGGTCTTGACTGAATCCAGTGATGATGATTTTGACCAGTGTAAGTAAGAGTGTATTGCTGCATTGAGATGTATTTAAATGATTTTCAACATCAGTTTATTCTTTATTGAACAATGCTCTCTCCTTCTCTGTAGTTCTTTTGGAGAAGGCTACACCCAAAGCATCCCATATCGTTGACCTGAAATACACAAGATTCTGATTTGCGTAATCATCACGTGGACTTTATTTTAGAGATAATATACAGTATTTCCTGCATTCTTTTCAATGTCTACATCACCTGTACACCTCAACATTGCTGTTTATACACTTGATTTTGTCTCCCATATGCTTTGTCTTGTCTTTTTTTTTTTTTTTGTACAGTTATAGATGTTAAGTATAGATTATCCTGTATTTTATAACCATTTGGGGAACCTTTTGTGAACTAATAAAATGATGTATTAATATTTGACTTATTTCAACATATCTCTTCTGTCTTAAGAAATGGAGAACATACAGTAGTAATATATTGAGTCTATAGCAGGTGGCTAGTGGAGATAGGAATGGAAGGATAGTCTCATTGTAATGCTGGAACAGAAGGATCAATGGTGTTTGGACCGTACCGCTCCTTATTCATTACAATGAGCCCATCCTCCGATTTCTACCTCCACTGATCTGTATGTCTCTCCTCTCCCCCCATCTTTGAAGAACATAGTCATATACATTACGAGTCTCTCTCGAGTCTCTCTATCTCCCTCTTTCCTGTCTCCCCGTCTTTCAGATCAGGATAAGAAACAGGCCACAGTCTTGGTTGTATGAGAAAAAAAGCTTTATGTTAATGCAAACCAAAAGTCACTGACATTTTACTTGCCAAGTAAACAACACAACAGTACAAGCATATAATGTCTACTTATAACACCACAGAAACACATGGATCACCTGGTGATCTAGTGATATAGCTCTAGCGTAGTATCCTCTAGCAGTGGACAGGCCTTCTGGTGATGTAACTCTATAGTAGTAGCCTCTAGAGCAGTAGACAGGCCTTCTAGTGATGTAACTCTATGGTAGTAGCTTATAGAGCAGTGGACAGGCCTAGTGATGTAACTATGGTAGCAGCCTATAGAGCAGTAGACAGGCCTTCTAGTGATGTAACTCTATGGTAGTAGCCTATAGAGCAGTGGACAGGCCTAGTGATGTAACTATGGTAGCAGCCTATAGAGCAGTGGACAGGCCTAGTGATGTAACTCTATAGTAGTAGCCTATAGAGCAGTGGTGTAACTCTATGATAGCAGCCTCTAGAGCTGTAGACAGGCCTTCTGGTGATGTAACTATTTTAGTAGCCTCTAGAGCAGTGGATAGGCAGCAACGCCCTAAGGCAGCCTTTCAATGTTATAGGAGCATCAGAGTTCTGCCAGGCTGTGGTTCTTGTAATACCAAACTGGGACAAAGCTCATCGCTGTCTGGGTCCAGAGCTGGTTCTGGTGTGGTACTGGGTGCAGTGCCCATTGTGGTACTGGGTATGGTTCTAGAGTGGGCTGTCTGGGTCCTGGGTGGTTCTAGTCTGGTACTGGGTCTAGACTGAGGTTCTGTTGTTCTGTGGGTCTTCAGATGATACCATACTGGGTGTGCTCAAGGCTGTCTGGGTCCTGGGAGGTTCTGGTCTGGTACTGGGTCTAGACTGAGGTTCTGTTGTTCTGTGGGTCCTCAGATGATACCGTACTGGGCCAGCTCATGGAGCTCCAGGTGGTTGAAAGCTTCCCAGGGACAAATCACTGTGTAGTCTACAGTGGAGGAGAGGGGGAGGGAGGGAGGGAGGGGAGGAGGGAGGGAGGGAGGGAGGAGGGAGGGAGGGAGGGAGGGAGAGGGGGAGGGGAAGGGAGGGAGGGAGGGAGGGGAGGAGGGAGAGGGGGAGGGAGGGAGGAGGGAGAGGGGGAGGGAGGGAGGAGGGAGAGGGGGTTGATGGGGGCAGAGAGACGAAGAAAAAATATTTTAATCACCATCGACACCACAGACATCATACCCGAAGGTTTCATCTAGTGGTTTTTAATTGTTGTTCATTGTTGAATCAGTAGGAGGACATTAACAATAACCTTTACTGCCTCTTAGGTATGTAATAATAATAAAAGTAATACTAATAATAGTATAATAATAATTGAAACAATTTTACTTTTCATTTGTGTCTCAAAGCCTGAAATCCTAACTTGAGATCTGTCCACGTAACTCAATGTTCGGCGCAAATCTCTCATTGACCTCAATGCATGACTTAAGGATTTCGGCCGATGCGCACACAGTGGAGTGCATTAAAAACACAAAACACAAACTACATGTAAATCTGAGACACGGTTGAGAGCACAGCAGATCCTCACCAGTGCCCAGTCCTTCCATTCCTGGGATGTCGTCTCCAAATCTGTGGGAGAAGAAAACACAAACAGAAGCATGACAATTCAGAATCCCACTAGACCGCTACTGCATCAGGAGAGGCTGCTGGAGGTAGACATCGGAGGACGGGCTCATTGTAATGCATGGAACAGAATAAGGAACGATATCAACACTTCCTCAGATTTCTACCTCCACCAGCCTCCCCTCTACGGCATCCATTCAACCCAGACCTAGCACATACGCGTAGGTGATACGTTCTAATGTTTTGGTCCACATGTCGGCATCCGATTTAATGTTCAGACTTTTCTTTCGAAAAATGTGAATACATTTCAGCGTTGTTGAAAATCATTGACACATCGATAGTCAACTAACACGGCTTGTTTTGTGAGCTTGCTAACAATGTTAAGTAGTGCTATAGTTAAATAGGTAGCAGTGGGAATTACTCACCCAATCCATTGCGTTGCAGTATTTTGGCTTGACTAGCGAGTTTGTGTTGTGATTCTCAAACAAAGTTGAAATGTATTTCCGTGTTTCAAAATAAAAGTCAGAACATTTTGATTGGTTGCCGACCTGCGGACCAAAACACTAGAACGTGTCACATAGGCCTACAGTAAGCCTCAGTTCAACTTGTATCAAGCTAGAATTCAGTCAGATATGATTTGAAACGTAGTGAATGACAGTATGATGCAGTGGAGCTAGTCTCAATAGGTCAGACCGAGAGATGAGATTCTGGGTTCCGTGGAGCATAACAGGGGGAGGCTGGTGGAGGTAGAAATCGGCAGTAGAGAAGAGGCTCATTGTAATGCATGGAATGGAATGAGGAATGGTCCCAAAATCATCGAGTGTGTTCGATACGATTCCTCATTCCGTTCCATGCATTACAATGAGCCCGTCCTCTGATTTCTACCTCCATTCCATTCTGTGCCCTAAATACATCACAATAAGCCTGTCCTCCGATTTCTACCTCCACCAGCCTCCCCTGCGGCATACAGACAAGAATGCCGGTGTGCGGTAGTTGATTTGTTCAAACCTGATCTGACACACAAAAGAGTACATCCCACATCTCTTACCCCATGACCCCTTTCTTGGGGGGCTTGCTCTTGAACTGGCGCGTCATCCTCTGCTTGAACTTGGGGGGTCCACGGCGGGGGGTGGTGGGGCCGCAGGTCACCCTGGTGGGGTTGTTGAGGACGTCACAGAGGCTGCTACTGCTGCTGGAGGTACTGGCACTGCTCATCTCTGCACTGTTATGGTGCTGTAGCTATTGGTCTCTCTCTCTTTCTCTCTCTCTCTCTCTCTCTCTCTTCTCGGTTGCTCTTGTCCTTTCACTCTGTTTTTCTTTCTCTCTGGTCCTGTTTTGAGAAGTAAAGGATCTCTCTCTCTCTCTCTCTCTTTGGTATGTGGCTGAAGGACCCGGGTCTCTCTTGTTCAAATGTCTCCCCTCTTTCCTTCTTCTGAGGTGTGTTATTCGGTTTGTGTTGGTTGTCCTCTCCCACCCTCCCTCCCTCCCTACCTACCTCTCTCTTGCTCTCTTTCTTTCTCTCTCTCTTGCATTGTGTGGTGTTCTCTCTCTTCTTCTTCGTTGGTGTGTGCCTGTGCGGGGGGACTGAGACTCTTAGAGCGGTTTAAATACCCCCTGCTGTCGTCACGGTGACAATAAAAACAGAAGCTACATATGTGCTGCCCGTCAAACACAAACACGCACACGCACGCATGCACGCACACACGCACACACACACACACACACACACACACACACACACACACACACACACACACACAGCTCCAGGGGTAACATGGGACAGAGAGGGTATAGAAGAAGTAACAGCAGAGGTTAGGTTACATGAGAAGAAAAGAGGGAAATCAGATGTACTTAAACTGACCGCTGTAGACCACTACAGCTATACAGCTTCTCCTCCAGTCATACACTTCACTCATAAATTACTTAGAATCCAGGAACTCACTTTACTCACACGTTACTCCATCTGAGCCAGGGTAGTATGATTCGGGCCGGACCTGTCGTGTGTGAAGCCCCTGAATCGTGTGTGAAACTTGGCGAATGATTCATAATTTCATCACTGCTTTGACCCCGATACAGCTGGAATGAGACAGAACAGACAGATCTGACCAGAGACAGGGATTAGTAGTCTAACCCCACCAGCCACCCCAGTAGATTAGGAGTAATAGTGAAGTGAAGTGAGTGAAGATTCAGGTATGACCTACCCCTAATATGGAATTACAGTGTATTTCATAAAAATGCTCTTCATGGTGAACATCAGGATTGGGGTTAATTCCATTCAAATTCCAGTCAATTTCAGGAAGTAAACTAAGAATTCCAGTTTTTTTTGGGGGGGGGGCATTTAGCAGACACCTTTATCCAAAGTGACTTACAACAAATACATTTGTCTAAGTAAGTGAATCATCTAACCATCAGTCATCACAAGAAAAAGTCATCTATGCTATGACCAGAGGCCATTGACAGTCATAATGCTAGATAGAAGAAGGGAGAATTAAGCTTTTTAAAGTTGAGTTAAATCTAGTGAAAATTATTTTATTTTCTGAATTCCAATATAATGAGTACACTATATGATAATTTCAAAAAAACTTTTTTTGTGTGTAGTTTCAGGTGAGTTGTTGTAGTTTTTTAATTTACTCTACTAGTTACAGTTCATCTCCAATTCCATTAAGAGAGTCCATACATAAGCAGCTTGACACAACCCCAACCAATCCAACGACTCAACCTCCTCTTAGCGCTTTATTCATGGAAGTCTGTCCACAAGACAAGATGTTCTCTTATTTGACCCTGTGTTTAGTTAGAACATACATTCATGGACAAAAATATTGGCACTTCTGTCAGATAGTGCACCACTTCTAAACATGTGAATACAGAAGCATTTATAATTGCAACAATTTTCTGGGAGAAATGGAGCATTGTCTGACAGAAGGGGTGCAGGGGTGCCAATATTTTTGGCCATGACTGTAGTTATAACATCATGAATGAATGAATGAATGGTCTTTATTGTCATTGATATAGTACAGGTACCAAACAACGACATTTGGGAGGGGGGGCTCCCCTGGTGCTAGGAAAGAAAAAAGAAGAAGAAAAAAACAAGAAGGGAAAGGAGCTGGTTTACATAAATAAAGGCTATGTACACTATCCACTATACTATACTGTACAAATAAAACACTGTACTGTACTCTATGCTATGCTATACCTATTCTAACATTTCCTATTCTCTGCAACCTTATGTACCCTAGGGTTGTCATATTGCACATAGTGTTATTGCACATTCATTTAAAGTGTCGCAGTTTGCAGGCGTGAAATGTACACATTTGTGCCTCAGCACTACACCTGATTTTCAATCCAGCAGCTGCCATCAATCCGTCCAGACTGTCCAGGGCCCAGAACCTAGGTCTTTGCTGTGTTCAGGGCCTGGATGGCCCTGGGGTAGAAGCTGAGCTTCAGTCTGTTTGTCCTTGCGAACATGGTCCTGAACCGCCTGTTCGAGGGCAGCCGAGCAAAGTGTTCGTACCCAGGGTGGGATGTCATACTATTCTCTGTAGACTTTAGTATGTTTATTGAAGCATATATAAAGCCTGACTTGACTGAACGTAACTCCTGACTAGTTCAAGTTCCAAGTCTGTTAATATTGCATTTAGATTACAACATAATGAAATTAAGATTATATAATGATTAAAGCACTTTGAGCTGCAACGTTTGCAGGAAAAGCACTATACAAATAAAGTTATTATTATTATTATTATTAGGATACTCATGATTTAAAGTGCATTTTCACAGTGCTTCAATAAACTTTACAGTTTAAATGTGTGGATAAACGCATGTATTACATTGTTCATATAAACTGCCATAATGAAATTATTATTATATGGAATACATTTGTTTTTCACATGATTCAAAACAAGCAGTCACATCGAAATACAGTGGACAGCAAGGACAACATATTAAATTGGAGTGTTTTGACTGTTAATTGGAGTTAATGCAGACATGTGACTTCTCTACCTGCTACAGCCTAGCATTAGTGGAGGGGGTAATTTACTAACTGCTAAGTCTCTCACACAAAATGAGATTGGCAAAGACTGACTGAGTCTCTCTGTCCTATAAGCAGCTCACACACACACACACACACACACACACACACACACACACACACACACACACACACACACACACACACACACACACACACACACACACACACACACACACACACACACACACACACACACACACACACACACACACACACACACACACACACACACACACACACACACACACACACACACACACACACACACACACACACACACACACACACACACACACACACACACACACACACACACACACACACACACACACACACACACACACACACACACACACACACACACACACACACACACACACACACACACACACACACACACACACACACACACACACACACACACACACACACACACACACACACACACACACACACACACACACACACACACACACACACACACACACACTATCCTGCCATGCGGCTAGTTCAGTAGGGGGTTCTCTTGAGGGTGCGGAGTGGGAGGAATGCTACAGTGTGAAGTGTGTGTGCGTGTGTGTGTGTAGCCAGCCGTACCATAATCTGACCTCATATATAAAAGAGAAGGAATGAGAGGAGTGTGTGAGATGAAAGGCTGGTGAAACACTGATCCTCACCCCGGGGCATTACACAGATCCTTCTCACACACACACACACACACACACACACACACACACACACACACACACTC
>NC_137675.1:79162336-79164836 GCF_963989245.1 Nansenia antarctica
AGATTATGTGTTGACACTCTTATATACACAGTATGTGTGCTTATATATCTGTCAGGATCGGGCATCAGTGTGTTGCGCAGTGTTGATGGGAGATGAGGGGTGACAGGACTGCATGTTCCATGGTAGCTCTCCTCCTGCTCTCCTTCCTGGGGATGACTGTCCCGTGATGGGAAATACAGATGCACACATACACACACACACACACACACACACACACACACACAGGCATGTAGGCACGCACGCACGCACACACACACCCACATACAGACAGACACTCACACACACACACACACACACACACACACACACACACACACACACACACACACACACACACACACCTTGCATACAACATCAGCCTTCCCTTTCTGTTTCCTCTATCTGATGAACTGTCATTTGTCCACTTAGATAAAGGTTAAAGGTTAATTTAACCTTCACCATCCTCTTTACTGACTGCATGCTGATGACTGTACCTCGTATGCAGCCCTGTTCAGTAGTTCAGTAGTTCAGTAGTTCAGTAGGGTTGTGTCATAGGGTTATGTCATTGCAAGTTCATACAATGCAGGTCATTTGCATGTCTGACGTGAAAAGACTTGTGGCATGTTCTCTAGAACATGTAGTTTGTCGTTGAGCACAGACTCACTGATACACACTCAATAGTTCACACACAAGCAAACAACAACAATAGTGCACACAAAAGCAGACAAATTGCACACCCTGTAAAAACACCGTCACATGCTACATGCTACTTGTAGCGTCTTGTCCACACACAGATCCATACACCCATCATTCTGTCATTCTGTCACAACTCCTGTTAGCATTTGTAACAAAAGGCGGACAGGTGGGCCGTAGATTTCCCTACTCAGTGAGTCTCATCCATATTGTTTACAGTGCTTCTCAGGAGCTGACTGAGTTATTTTCTCAGGCTTGGGAGCCTCTCGGGCTCTCGTACGTGAGACCAACCATCCTCACTTAACGTGGGACCGCCTATTTGCCACTTTCTACCACCACCAGCTAATTGCAAACAGGTTTCCTGCACTGCGTGATGCTGCATTCATTTCGCGTGTGGTAGAATGGTAATCTCGCTTATGCAAATGAACAGAGACATACCGCAAACTTGTTGAGGAAATGTTTTTCCTGAAAGGGTTCGTGCTGCAGTCAAGCATACCATGGCTCTTCCAACCAGCAGCTCTCCCAGCCAAGAAAGACAAGCCTGAAACTGTAGATCTCTTTTACATCTGCTTTGATTGTGTCCATGCCTTCCAGTGAAGCAATGACTGGACATCTACTGCCCCCCTGTACTGTTTCTCCTGAGTCATCTACTACCCCCCTGTACTGTTTCTCGTGAGTCATCTACTACCCCCCTGTACTGTTTCTCCTGAGACATCTACTACCCCCCTGTACTGTTTCTCCTGAGACATCTACTACCCCCCTGTACTGTTTCTCCTGAGACATCTACTACCCCCCTGTACTGTTTCTCCTGAGACATCTACTACCCGCCTGTACTGTTTCTCCTGAGACATCTACTACCCCCCTGTACTGTTTCTCCTGAGATGTTATCAGGATCAGGTCATTTGATTCTTGTTTCTCTTGCTGCTCTCAGATAGGCTACTCAAATTCAAAATGAAATTCCCTCTTATAATTAGTTTTTCACAGAGACAACATCCAAATCACATTCAGCTGGATTGCATGTAACCTCCTCTCACCTTCTGACAGAAAGAACGTAGCATAGCCTTATTAGCCAGTGGTATAGACCTACTGTTGTATAATATTGTTGAAAATCAATGACACACTCACTAGTCAAGCCAACATATTGTAATGCAATTGATTCAGTGAGTAATCCCCACTCTACACCAACTAGGTCGTAGTGGGCATTACTCACCGAATCCATTGCATTGCAAGGCTAGCACTCGCTAACACTAGCGAGTGTGTCACTGATTTTCAACAATATTATACAACAGTAGGTCTATAGGTCTTCAAACGTTGAAATGTACTGTATTTAAAATTTTCAGATGAAAGTCTGAACATTTTGTCGCTTGCCGACTTGTTCCCACTTTCACCAGCTGCTGTCACATAAAACAATAGTAGACTGTGTTGGGTGTGTTTGGGGAAGACAGAGGTGCCACAGTGATTTGGCAGGTGTCAGACCACAATCACAGGTGGCAGTTTAACAGTGCCCGACCACGTCCACCAGTCCAACTGGATCTGGTCACAGTGAATGTTCTTCACCTCAGAACAGGAGGGCAGGCTGCCGAAGGTAGAAATAATCGAATGACTGGCTCATTATGATGCATGGAATGGAATGAAATGAGGAATGTTATCAAACATGTATGTGTGTGTGTTCCTCATTCCATTCCATAGGACTGGGAAGATACTGTGTTAGGCTGAATATAAGTATAGCAATGATAGAGAAACAGATAGCAGGTAAAAGTTAATTCTCAAACTAAGCTCCCTACCGAACAACTCAGGGGGAGTACTCTCTACTACAGTATATGTATAT
>NC_137675.1:79175343-79247843 GCF_963989245.1 Nansenia antarctica
GGACACTCTGAAGAAGCAGAGCTTCACGATGAAGGAGGGAGTGGACTACAGGGTCAAGATCCACTTCAAGGTAAGATGGATGATTGGATGGAGGGAGGGAGGGAGGGAGGGATGAATAGATGGATTTATGGAGGGAGGGAGTGAATGGATGGATGGATGGTTGGAGAGATGGATAGACAGATGGATAGATGAATGAATGGATGGATGGATGGCCGGCGGGGTGGACAGACAGACAGACAGACAGACAGACAGACGGACGGACGGATGGATGGATGCATGGCTGGATAGAAAGATGGTCGGATGGAGGGAAGGGCAGACAGACAGACAGACAGATAATGTTGTTGATGACGACTCTGAAGTTCAGAGGGTTGTATGATGAATGTTCACATCCTCCACATCCTGTCCCAGTGCAGTAAACATACTGAAACGTTCCCAAGCCTCCAGCTAATGTCACCTATAAATAGCCCTGGAAAAATACACCGAAAAGACCATTGAAACTGGAGTGGATGTTTCCAGTTGAAGCTGGAGTTGAGGGGGCATTTGAGGTGAATTGGAGCGTAGATGTGAATGTTGAATGCCTTGAGAGGTCCCTGTGAGAACTGTTGAAGACATGAGAGTGATCGATGATTTTTATTGTGTGTGTATGTATATTCATAACATGGCCAGTTCTAGATTCTCATCCAGTTTATGTGTGTTTGGTCACTATTATGCGAGATAACAGATTACCAGGGATGGACTCCTCAAGGAGTGAAACAGTGATATAGTCGTATAGTCTTTCTCTCTCTCTCTCTCTCTCTCTCTCTCTCTCTCTCTCTCTCTCTCTCTCTCTCTCTCTTCTCTCTCTCTCTCTCTCTCTCTCTCTCTCTCTCTCTCTCTCTGTGTTTTGGGTGTTGGCATTAGTATGATAGGAGGGCAGTGTGTGTGTGTGTGTGTGTGGGGGGGGGGGGTGTGGGGGTGTGTGTGTGTGGGTGTGGGTGTGGGTGTGTGTGTGTGTTTGTATGGGTGCGTATGTGTGCGTGCATGTATGTGTGTATTTGTGTGTAGTGAGTGCTGGCATTAGTTCGATAGCAGGGCATTGCTTGAGGGGCTTGACCCTGAAGGGAAGGAGGATGTGCTGAGAATGACCAAACACTTTTTACAGCCAGACTCAGCGTCGTGGTGAGGACACCTGGTGGTGGAAGGGTGCAACTGCAAGCTAGGCAATAAGCCTGTGAAAAAGGGATAGGTTACACTCAGCTGTGTGCTGGGTATTTACTTAGAAATGAGGCTGTATATTGGTACTATATCATTTGAATACTAGTGAGATAGCAGTGTCTCATTATTATTATTATTATTATTATTATTATTATTATTATTATATTATTATATTATATTCTTAGTGCTGATCTCCCTGTTTCCTGCTTCTTCTGCCAGGTGAACAGAGACATCGTGTCTGGGCTGAAGTACGTTCACCTGACGTACAGGAAAGGACTGAGAGGTAAGGACACTTTTTTTTTTGTATTTTCCACAACACAGGTCCAAACAGGACACTTCTCACTTCTGTCTGAAGTCAATAACACTAAATCACTACGCTGCATTCTTTTTTATTTAACCGTTATATTAACAGGAAGTGTCATTGAGATCAAGGGAGCCCTGTATACATATAATTTACAACAATTACAAAAATACAACATTACACATTTTTTCGAGGTCCTCGATTTAAGTTATACACGTCATGACATCTTAATGTAGCCTTTAAAGCAGTAAGTTGACTAAAACATAGAGAGTCCAGACAAAATATATTTCTAAAACCTTTTTGGTCATTTTACAACTGTGCTGTGTCCCCTCATACATCTAAAACTAAACCAGCATCTCACTGTTTATCTCAGTTTTACAGTTTCCCCGACATACACCTAAAACCTGCTTAGAAACTATGCAACTGAGCATCCATTTTGTGTCTGGCAGTGGACAAGGCTGTGTATATGAGCCTCTATTCAATTTTAGTTTCTAAAAGTGACAGGGTCTGGTGAAAAAGTCCCCACGTAGGGCAAGGTCATTTTTCAGTTTTTTCCAGATTATGAAGGTGTAGATTTGTACGCTTTCAAATTATGTGTCATACATTAAGATTTGAAAATAGTTGAAGAAGATATGCTTATTTGAATTTTGGTACACCTCAAACCAAATACTAGGGAGGGAGAAACTCACGCTGAATCAAAACATTGTGTTGGTAGCTAGCTGGCTGCTAACAAGGAACACTGCTATGAACATCTAACTGCATGTTTAGCAGTTATCACACCATGCTGATAGAACATCAACATGCTAAAAACAAATAACTACGGTAACACATAATTAGATGATCACACAGTCCTTGCTTTTGAACACGTCTTAAAACATAGTAGTAGCCTGAAGTAGGACGGGACATGATACAGTGAATCCAATTCACTAATGATATAATATATTAAGTATTTAGTGATCCTAAAACTGTTGTTTGTTATATTGAGTGGGCTCTTCAAACTTAAACTAAAACTTTCCTAATATGAAAAAATACACATTTTTAAAAAGGAATACACACAGGAATACACATTTTAAAAAGAACATTAAAGAGCTTTTTGGTCATTTGCATGACTTGCGAATTGCTGACATTTTCACCAGAACATATAACCTAAAACCTGATTAGAAACTGTAACCGAGTGTCCATTTTGTGTCTGTCAGTGGACATGGCTGTGTACAGTATCTGAGCCTCCATTCAGTTTTAGCTTCTTCAACCTAAAACCTGTTTCAAAACGGTGCAACTGAGCGTCCATTTTGTGTCTGCCAGTGGACAAGGCTGTGTACATGGTGGGCAGCTATGGGCCGCGCGTGGAGGAGCATGAGTTCATGACCCCGGTGGAGGAGGCGCCCAAGGGCATGATGGTCCGGGGGAACTACCACATCAGGTCCTACTTCACAGACGACGACAAGACGGACCACCTCTCCTGGGAGTGGAACCTGGCGATCAAGAAGGACTGGGACGAATAGAGAGGGTCTGTCCTCTCGCTCACCCCTCTCCCCCTCCCTCCCTCCCTCCCGTCTCTCTTCCCTAGCTGTTTGTCCTCTCTCTCACCCCTCTCCCCCTCCCTCCCTCCCTCCCTTCTTTCTCTCCTAGCTGTCTGGCCTCACCCTCTCTCTCTCACCCCTCTCCCCCACTCTCCCTCCCTTCTCTCTCCCCTACCTGTCTGGCCTCACCCTATCTCTCTCCCCCTCCTTCCTCCCTCCCTCCCTTCTCTCTCCCCTACCTGTCTGGCCTCACCCTCTCTCTCTCTCACCCCTCTCCCCCGTCTCTCACCCCCACATGAGGGGAACCTGGGCATCAAGAAGGACTGGGAGGAAATGAGAGGGTCTGGCCTCACCCCCTATTTCACCCCTCTCTCTCTTCTCTTCCCCTGCCCGCTTCCTCCCCTCCCCCTCCTCCCGTCTCTTACAGTAGAGATTTGGGGTCTCTCCTTACACCTTCCCTCTCACCCCTGTACCTCCCCCGAGTAGAGAGGGGCCGCTCCTCACCCCCCCCTCCACACCCCCCCCCCCTCCCCTCCAGCCCCACCTATACAACAGTAGAACAAAAGCAGGAAGTTAGGCAGGAAGTTAGGATCATCAGTCTAGAACGAGGTGAAGAAGGAGTAGTAGACAGATGCAAGGTTTCTGAAAGACCCTTAGAAAGTAACAACGCAGGATTCTAGGAGGGCTTGTGCATACGGCCGTTACAGTGGTGGTGGTGAACATGCAGTACTTACTCAAGAACAACGAGAGAGACGGAGGGATGTTGGATAAAATGGAGGACGGCCTCATTGTAACGCACGGAATGGAACAAGAAATGGTATCAAACAGACACACACGTTTGATCGATCCATACCGTTCCTCATTCCGTTCCATGCATTACAATGAGCCTGTCCTCCGATTCTTACCTCCACCAGCCTCCCCTGGAGAGGAAACACATATATAGGAAGAACCACAACATACTTCAGTAGCTAAGGCGAAGATGGAGGGATTATAGATGCGATGGATAGAGCGAAAGAAAGACACAGGAACAACATAGAGACGATATTATGTACAGTTAATCAGAGTCACACACGCGCAGTAGGCTGTAGCCTGTAGTGGACAGGCGAGGCTGCTAGTTGTGGCTGCAGGCCTACATCCCTAGACGGAAACTAACAACCAGGGGAGGCTGGCGGAGGTAGAAATCGGAGGACGGGCTCATTGTAATGCACAGAACGGAACGAGGCATGGTGTCAATCACACGTGTGCGATACCATTCCTCATGCTGTTCCATGCATTACAATGAGCCCGTCCTCCAATTTCTACCTCCACCGGCCTCCCCCTGCTAACAAAACATCATAAACCAGACTGGACTCTTTCCCCATCACTCAGGCTAGCCCCCTGTTGATAGCCGCTGTTTGTTAGAATAGACTACCTATTAGGAACTATTGTGCGTGTGTGTGTGTGTTCTCTTTTAACACCCAACCCTGTGATCTTACAGTGACACACTTCACACCTATTATGTGACTGCTGCCTCAGTTGTCTGTCTCTGTCTAAGTTGTTTTGATGTTTGAGTTTTCTTTCTGTTTTTTTTATTTTATTTTTTATAATCCTATAAATATTATGAAAAAATGATATTATTTTATAGGCGATATGGGTGACAGTGCTAGAAAGTTATCCGACCCAATTTGCATTGTTAGTTGTTTTTTTCTTACTCATGATTTCATATTTGCAACAAAAAGAAAAGAAAAACGAATCTTCATTGCCATGGTGCTTGATTTCCATCATTTATTATGCCTTTGCACCTATGATTTCTCCTTATAGATGAGCAATTCATAATGATCACATATGAACTTGAACATCCTACAGTCCCATATTACAGTAAACATGTGAACTCTGTGAGGAAGCCCAGTGTCCAGCCATGAATACCAGACTGTGATTGGATGAATGTAGAAGTTGCATGTTCTATAGTATTTGATACTTTGTACGTACTGTGGAAGCAAATGACTCCTCTGTCATCTCCCGTCTCATTTAGAACAATGCCATAGACAATAGAGTACAGGGTCAGGTCCCTGGACACAGATTAGCATAATCCTAATCCATCCAAAGCATCTTCTAATCAAGATTTTCCATTGAAAGCTTGATTTAGTCTTGGACTAGTCTTAATCTGTGCCTGGAAACAGGCCCAAAAACTGGATTTGAGATTTAGGATCTTACTGCATGCCATTTTGGCACGGAAGGTTCCATGACAATGACATCCTAGCAACGATGCTGATTAGAATGGTCGTCTGCATTCTGATGGAATGTTTGTAGCCAAGATGGAGGATGGTTTTCCGGGTTCTGTCCATCTGTGTCAGTCCATACTATGTACAGTACAGAAAATGACATAAAGGCATCGTCT
Organism: Nansenia antarctica; assembly: GCF_963989245.1. Lineage (NCBI taxonomy): Eukaryota > Metazoa > Chordata > Actinopteri > Argentiniformes > Microstomatidae > Nansenia > Nansenia antarctica. Next base: position 79,180,736 of record NC_137675.1, read on the forward strand.
CTGGTCCAGCTCCAAAACAAACTGTAGGAAACTGAAATAAAACACTCTATTGGACTCAGACCTTCGTCTCAATAGTATTTCCATTGTTTCCAAAAACTTTTGGCATTTGCTTGAGTCTACCATTGATTCCATTGCGCCAGGCAAACTCAATCAAGCACAGAAAAGTATTTCAAAAGATTTCAAATACTATTCGATTCCCAGTTATGCTTGGACTATCTACTTTGAGGAAGTGTAATTTGAGTGGATAATGGTGCAAACATTGTTAACTGAATAAAATACAGGATTTAATCAATTTAGTCCCCCCAGGCCTCCTTAAAGTCAGGCCGTCCCTACTGTTGTGTAAAGTATTTGGATATGATATTGTCAGTGTTGCAGAATAAGATAATGAAATGCCATTCAAAATGACCGTGAACCAAGAATAACTGTAATGTTGGCTTGTTGAGTGTTGCATGGTATCACATTCTCTTTCCCTCCTTTTTAGTTTTGACTATTAAACTGTAAATTGTGATTTAAAGAAGAAAATGACACAATATGCAGATTTAGATGGTTGCCAGGATACTGCAGATATTTACAGGGATTTTTTAAAGGCACAGTCTGATCAAAATTGCTTTGTTATCTGTGTTTGGAGTGGGCACCCGCCCAGATTGGTGGTAAACAATTGCTGCATCTTAAAATGTTTGTGTCAAATCTATTCAAGCATCCTGTATCTTTTAATAAAGGTGATTTAATCAGCCGACTCTTGTCTGAAGAGTGATGTCTTTGTCCTTTACATTGCATACGCCATAGGCCCTGGACTGGGCCCTGGACAGTCTGGACGGATTGATGGCAGCTGCTGGACTGAAAAAATCAGGTGTAGTGCTGAGGCACAAACATGTACATTTCAAGCCTGCAAACTGCGACACTTTAAATAAATGTGCAATAACACTATTGTGCAATATGACAACCCTAGTCGTCTATCTGTACAGTATAGTATAGTGGATAGTGTACATAGCCTTTATTTATGTAAACCAGCTCCTTCCCTTGTGATTTTTTTAAACGTTTTTTTTTTTTTTTTCTTTCCTAACACCAGGGGAGCCACCCCTCCTAAATTTCGTTGTTTGGTACCTGTACTGTAGCAATGACAATAAAGACCATTCATTCATTCATTCATTCATACATTTACATTTTTGGCATTTAGCAAACGCCTTATTCCAAAGCGGCTTACAATCAATACATTTCACTAAGTAAGTGAATCATCAATCAACCAGTCGTAGCAGGAAAAGTAATCTAGCTCAGGCCAGCGGCCATTGGCACACTGTCACAACACATTGTCCTGTGTTTTTGGATTGTACTAGTTCGGTGTGTAATTCATGTTAATGCTGGTTTCAGGTGAGGTTCTGGAGCTCTGTGAACCTAACCGAGCTTCTCATAGATCTGTATCCAGAAGTTGTCATGGATCCTTTCACTATTTGTTTCACAGATCTTACTGGTCTACGTCTAGGGGGTGTAGGGGAGCCGAAACAAAGAAGTGTATCCGTGGCCTGGGGTAGTCCAGTGGTCTAGCACCGCGGTCTACAGTGCACACATATGCCCATGTCGGCATGGGTTCGAATCCGGCCCATGCCCTGCTGACATGCCCTCTCCTCCTTACTTTCCTGTCTACCTTCACTATCTCTATCCAATAAAATGAAAAATATGAGTGGGACTGCCCCACTCTGAAAAAAATAACCTTTAAAAAAACAAAGAAGTGTATCCACCAAGCTTAATGTAGGGAACCAATAACAAGCCACAAACCAATTGAATTTAAATGTCTGCTTTGTTGAAAATCAATTACACATCGCTAGTCAAGTAACACAGCTTGCTTTGTGAGCCTGCTAACAATGTAGTAGTGTTATAGCTAACTAGGTAGCAGTGGGGAGTACTCACCGAAACCATTGCGTTGCAGTATTTTGGCTTGACTAGCGAGTTTGTGTTGTCATTCTCAACAACGTTGGAACGTAGTTCCGTGTATAGCGCTTATACTAAGAGGTCAAATGAAATAAAGGAGATATCCTTTACCAGCAATCAGTTGTGTGTGAGACATGGTATCAGATTCTCTCTGGTTTACTATCTACTGTATTTTGATTTATTTTAAAAGAGAATGAGACAATGTGCAGATTTAGATAGAGTTCAGTAGACCAAGATAAACTGGAATTACACTTAATATCTTGTAAATCATTAAGACGTTGGACCTTTTACAGATGCATTCCTATCAATAATGCTTGTTGACGACATGTACAGGTCATTGTCTTGTGACAGATGTTGTAAACAATGACGTGAAATAATTGTATATATTGGGTTTAACAAGGTAAGACAGTAGAACTGAACTCATTATGTAATTATTTATTAGGCAAATAGAAATAGAAAAATCGATGTGCATATAGTATCAGGAGTTTAAATGATTATTGAACAGCATTATCCCAGATTGTGCCATTAAGATACAAATCCACATTTACCAGGAAGCACTAAAGCATTTAAACTTATTCAGCACATTTTAATGAAAGGGGAAAAAGGATCAATTGCAAATAGACATCAGAATTCATCTCTTCTTCGTCAGCTGATTTTTCCCTCTTTTCTAATGCTCTGCATTAAATAACGAAACAAGCTATTTAGCGGTACTTTATAGGTTGCATAAGCATATGGATTAACAACTAGTTCATGTATTTTAATTATTCCTTTGTTGATTGATTTTGTTATGTTTGACTGTCTGTCTTTCATGTGGACCCCAGGAAGAATAGTCCTCACTATGGTGATGACTAATGGGGATCCGTTTAAATAAACAATTAAACAAATGTACTAGGGTTGTCATATCTAAAGGGTAAAAAATGAGGGTTGAATTAAAGTTCAGAATGTCTACTTTAACCTCATAGTAATTGCTTGATTTCAAATCTAAACAGTTGGAGTATGGAGCTAAAAGACGACAAAAGGTTTCCTCTTTCCATAAACCTATGGAGGGCACTTGTCCATGTTATCTGCAAGAGTGCCAAATACTTCCACTTCACACAGAGTAAGGTATTCTTTCCTGCCAGGGATGACCACACTGACATAGCGACCCTCCATGTTACACTGGAAGGTGGAGGTCTGCCCTGCTGGGATGAGGGAGATGACAGCACATCTGAGAGAGACACAGAGGAAAAAAGATCAATGTCAGTTCAACAATGTAACAAATCCATAAAAAAATGCACTGGCATGGATAAGAATAAAAGATGTATTCAAATCAAAGTGTGAAGTCTTCCGCATTTGGCAGGTGGAAACATTGCATGCATCACCTGGGGTTGTTGTTGCCGTTGTTCTCCAGTGAGTTACCAATACGAATCTCAGCACCTTTAAGTCTCTCTGATGCAGAGGCCAGGGAGGAGATGAGGAGCCATGTGTGGATGAGAGAGAGAGTGTGTGAGTGTGCGAGCGTCAGGAATCCCAATGGACTGAGTCTACTTCCTGATCATCATAGACATGGTGTTACACCCTCTAGTCTATAATCAGAATCAGAATCGCTTTTATTACATCCCAATGTACAAGTACACAAGAGTAAAATTCTTTGGCTTTGGTTCCTCAACATAGGCATTGCAGCATCAAGATACAAGTCACAATAATAAAGTCAATATTATGACTTATTTTACTTTATTATACTGTGTAGTACAAAAATTAACGTGCAAAACGTACAATGAGATGAAATGCAATATAATACAGTACAAGTGGTCAAGTATTCAGTACAAGTAATCAGTAGTATGCAAGTAGTCATATCATATATATGAATGGGGCGGCTGTAGGTCCGGAGGTAGAGCCGGTATCTAATGATCGCAAGGTCGGCGGTTCACTGGTCCTGTTTGTTATCCATTGGTTCAGGAATCCTATAAGTCCTTACAGGACAGCCATTTGCCACGAATAAACAAAGTGTAGAATGATGTCAATATTTTGGTCTAACATGGTTAATGAATTTAGACTGTATTTTGAATAAACCTTATGGCATAAGGTCAAAACTAATATTTGCAATATTTCCTCCCTTTGACTCATTGAAGATCAGTTCACATTGATTGATTGATTGAAAACTTTATTAGAAGATTTGCAGAAGTAGGTACATGAAAGTACATATTACATACAAGGTCAACTAACAGGATAAAAACCCAAGAAAGCCACTGGCTTATTTCAATTGGGGTCCTTGATTCTCAATTCATCGTTACATGTAAGACAGACAAAAAAACTAGTACTATCTACAAGATAATACAGACAAATAACTAGTACTATCTACAAGATAAACATACATCCATCATGGGAAGAACAATACAACAAAACATTAGGTATGTACAGCGGGTAGGACAGGTGGGGACATACACCACAGGTGGGGGCGGGGGACAAAACACAAAGTATGTACAGTGGGTAGTTCGGGTCTTTTAATCTGATTTTTGATTTAGAGGGTCCAGTTACGGATTGCAGCCTCCTGTAAATGTTTTGATGTCTACAGGGACAGATCACGTTGCAGTGGATTTAAAGGGTGTAAATGTGGTAACAGGTTACAATAAGGATACAGGTCTGTTGAAAGCAGTAAACTCCATTAATGGCAAATCTAGTACCTCACTTCCTTCCCATATTAAATTGAATGACACTGTATGTACAATTTCTGATAAAACATTTTTTTTGCCTTAAATGAACATTGTGGCCTTTTGAGAGAGGTTATTCTGACGCTCCAAATTCATGTATGAATATGGTAGATTGACTGGCACGCAATGAATGAGGATAAACTGGATAAACTGGATTCCTTCTTGACACTAACAACTAACCCATAAATCTCTGTCTTGCCTCTGGTAGTTTTCCTAGGGCCTGGAAGACTGCCCATGTGACTCCCCTACATAAATCTCCAAGTTTTCATATTTGGCAAACATTTTAGAAACATTAGCGAACACTCAACTTAAGTCACACCTTTCAAGTTATCCAATTCTTAGTCCTCTTCAATCAGATTTTAGAGCAAAGTATAATACGATCACTGCTGTCACGTTGGTTACAAATGACATTACAGTCAGGTGCAACAATTTGGGCACCCCTGGACATCCACTACTAAAATGATCTACCTTTTCCCATGTCATATAAAACAGGAACCGATGGTCGCTGGATGACTATGGGGAAGACTGCCTCGTGCTGTTCATATGTGAAGTGAGCTGGGGAGAGAGGAGAGGAGTGAAAAGAGAAGTCTAATCATGTACGGATATATTTTAAGTACATTCAAACAGGCCCCTGGTTTCTTTTTATATTTACATTCATTTAGCAGACACATTTACCCAGAGTGACTAAAACAACAAAGTGCATTTGGCTAGAGGAAGTGTACCAACTCCACCAGCACATGTCCAACCATGAGCTCTTTGAGATCCTTCAGTCCGGCTTCAGAACACGTCACAGCACAGAGACCGCCCTCATCAAGGTCACCAACAACCTCCTCATTGCTGCCGACGCCCGCAGCATCAGCCTATTCATCCTCCTTGACCTTTCAGCAGCCTTCGACACCATCTCCCACTCAAACCTCCTCAACCGCCTATCTGACTATTTAGGCCTCACCGGTACGGTCCTTTCCTGGTTTCAGTCATATCTCACCAACCAGAAACAGTTTGTCACCATCTATGGTTCCAGCTATTATTATTATTATTATTATTATTATTATTATTATTATTTTCATTCTTCTGCACTTTATTTGCCCTGTTGCACATGGCTGCCTCGTAACAGATCAGTCAGGGTACAATGTTAGATCACGTTTGATCACACAAGATTGGGGGATGAGACTATACTGATGCTTACAATACTACCTCTGCACGTACTGTATATTACATCGTTACCTATCACTACCTCTTGTTCTATTTATATCATGCCCTTATATCACTATTTGCACTTCTGATTGGATGTTAAACTGCATTTCGTTGTATTGTACTTGTACTCTGTTCTGACAATAAAGTTGAATCTAATCTAATCTAATCTAACCAAGGTCTAACTCAGATCTAACTCAGGTCTAACCTAGGGCTATACCAGGACTAACCCAGGTCTAACCCAGTTCTAACCCAGGTCTTACCCAGGTCTCCAGTGTGTATGTGGTACACAGTGCTGGTGTAGGTGAGTCGTTCCAGGAGGTTGTTGAGGTCAGCGAGGCTGGGGGATTGGAGAGTGATCCGACCCTGACCCTGACCCTCCACCTGGCCAGGCTCAGGGTACTCTACAGCCAGGACACCGCTGGACACACGAACACTCACCTGCAGGTACAGAACAGGGCTCACACCATAGGCTTATATTCCCTGGGTGAGACCCACCATAGATATCTTATACTTCCTGGATGAGACCCACCATAGACAGTAAAAGTTAAGCACTGTACTATAAGGGTCAATCATAATGAATGAGTTGCAGATCTTAACATGAATAAACAGGTTTGAAGAGTACTGCAGCCATCCTTATGGGACATTGATAGTGATTTTTGCTGCACATAGGCATAATTTCAGTAAAGGCATGTATTGATCATTCATTCATTCAGTGTATTTTCAATATCCATGTTGAAAAACCATTACTGAAACCAGGTTTGAAAACCATCACCAACTAACGTTTTGTTTTTACACCCGGTAGCGACGAAGACCCTTGAAGGCCCTTGAGTTTCCAACCAACCTGGTAATTTGTTTTTGTTGTATGCAGAGCTAAACCTGAAATGATGTTGAAAATAAAGTTACCTGAATAACAAGTTTGTTCATTTCCACAAATGCCATTGATAACTTGTTTAGGAAGTAACAATGACTAGTGGTGTGTGTGTGTGTGTGTGTGTGTGTGTGTGTGTGTGTGTGTGTGTGTGTGTGTGACCTGGTATGAGGCTCTTCTGGAGAGGGACCACAGTGAATCCCTGGATGGGGTACTGTAAAGGGGAGTTAGACGGAGCGAAGAGCAGCCTGTTCAGACTGGACTTGGTCCTACAAGAGACAGATGTTATATTTGGTAGATTTTAATTCAAATATGTGTACACACACACACACACACACACACACACTCACGTGAACACACACGTGTAAACACCCACACCCACACGCACACGTACATGCACACACACACACACACACACACCATAATAAATGCCATCCTGCCCTCATAACAAGCCTACAGTTAGAGACAGGAATGTTCTGTGACACTCTAAATGCCATCTCTCCCACCTGAGGAGATGTTTCCTGTACTCCTCTGCTCTCCGTTGGACGAGGTCCTCATACTGGCCTTTGGGAAGGTGATCTCTCAGTATGTACGAGCCTGCTGGACAGCACGGTGACGGTGGTGTGGAGCTGGTGGATGGCATGGCGCTGGAAATACACAGGAATGAGCTAAACAGCATGACATAGGTTTACCTTCACAGTATTCAGTAGCTATTAAAGTAGTACTAGGTTTTGCTCAAGAACTCCTCTATATGCAGTTCTACCTAGAACCAAAATGAGATGTACTGACAGGGTTTTTCCACAGGGAAGGCCGATCCCTTATGTAAACACACTCATATTGACACCATCCACCTGAGACGATATTGATTTTTGAAATGTCACCATAACTCTGTCCTATCTGACTTGTAGAATAGTTTGGGGACTTTAAAACCTTTTCTTATCGGCCATATTTTTCAGGTTTTCTGCTAGAAATGACATGCCCAAAGTGAATATAGAATATCTCCACAATCACAAGGGCATTCATAATGATCTTGGTATCAAATGAAAGCGAACACTCAGTCAGAATCAAAATATATGTTACTGTGTCAGAGTAAATAGAGCTAGAACATTGTGGAAAATCTAAAATTCACTCTCCGCCTAAAAAAACTACAGCTTTTAGAGTGAATATCAGCTTGGAAACCTGACTGAATAAGCCCAAATCATCTAGGAATCAGTACTCCAGGGTCTGATGAGTACTTGTGCCAAATTAGATGCTAGTAATGTGAGCCAATGCAACTTTGTACCTGTTTTAGTACCGGTATGTTTAGGCGGACAACCAAATTGTGCCATTTGGAGACATTTTGTCACCATCAGTGTATCAGACTTTCTCATGTATCAAGACTGTAAAATTGATTATATTTCATTGACATATCACTATAGGTATAAATTGCATCCAAATCCAACTGTTTAGACTGTGTTTCCAACCAGCAGGGCCCTCCTGCGCGCTTGTCTGTGCGCCCCTATGGCGCACCCGCCTTTTTTTCACACCAGGTCAGATTACGCAGTCAAATTTCTTCCGAACCCATTGGTCAAAATGTCATGATTGACCCCTCATTTGAAGCGTCAGAGCCAATAGAATCTATCAGAGGCGGAAAAAATGACTTTCGAGGACCAATGATATGGAAATTCGGGGGTTGAAACCAAGCATGCTTGGTTTTCCTATGTGACGTGTCTGTATACAAGGGCTTCTCACTCGCACTGTTTATACCGGTCGATGAAAAGATTGCTTTGGACGTTTAGAATGGAATCTAATGAATCGTTTGTGACATTGACGAACATTATTGATAAAGGTAAGCTCTTTATATCTGTTATATTAAACATAGACCCGATTCTCGGGTCACATGGGGCGGTGGATAAGAAGAGGTTTTAAGGATTATGTAAACACAGACACTCATATTGACATGATCCCTTAAGGATCCCTTAAGGCGCTTTGAGTTGCACCTACGAAAGGCGCTATATAAATAAAGTTTCACTTCACTTCACTTCACTTATGTAAACACACTCATATTGACATGATCCCTTATGTAAACACACTCATATTGACATTCTCCACCTGAGACGATGAGTAACTGATGTGTCCTCCTCTGTCTTGCTCTGGGGGAACACCTGACTTGGGTAAGACATCCAGTAGTACATCATCCCCAGTAGTGAGAGAAGACACAGGAGAAGGACCACCAGCCTGCTGCGTCGATCCATCTGTTAGGAACGAACCAATCATTAGGCTACTGTAATGCTGTAGACTTTAGTCTGATACACTCGCAATTTCTTTGCTCAACCCTTTATGTATTTAGCATTCTTCATTCATTCCTCATTAACCAGGCCTCGTCAACGTCTACAAACCTCCACCCTCGCAAATCACACCAGTGAGTCTACCAGTGTTCCCCCACCCCTGTATCTATGCTGGTGACTTCAATTGCCAGCATGAAGACTGGGGCTACCGTACCAACTCACCCGACGGCGAGAACCTGGCTGTCTGGGCAGCTAATAACAGCCTGGCCCTGTTGTACGACCCCAAGGGCGCAGTCAGCTTCCGCTCCGGTCGCTGGAACACTGGGACGAACCCTGACCTGGCATTCGCGAGTGCCAGCGCTGACAACCGGCTCCCTGATAGACGTGTGCTAGGAATGTTCCCAAGGTCTCAACATCGACCCTCACTGATAACAACGGCCAAACTCGTGAACCTTGTTCCGAGTGAGCCAGTGAAACGGTGGAACTTCCGAAAGGCCGACTGGAAACGCTTCCGCCTCCTTACCAACAAATCCACAAGGCACCTCCCATCGCCTAACTCTAACAACGTGGATGAGGCGTACCGGGACTTCTGCGGCATGTTGGTGAAAGCGGCAAAAAAATCCATCCCACGCGGACGTCGCATTAGCTACAAACCGTGTTGGGATGAGGAGTGTGAGAAGCTCCACTGTGCCTTCCTCCAGGCCCCTGCAGGAGCTGAGTCGGACAGGCTCGCAACAGCCTTGCTGTCAAGACTCAACCGTAAAAGACAGGAGCGCTGGGAGGAGGCTATTGACTCCATCGACTTCTCGCACTCCAGCCGTAAGGCATGGAGTATCATGAACAATCTCACTGGTAGGTCCAGACTCTCCCCTCGTCACTGCCTCATCTCTGCAAATAAAATCGCATCACAATTTGTGAAAAGTGGGTCATCTCCGGTGAACTCACCCCGGAGGAGTTCGCTGCTGCCCTCCAGCATCTAAAGCCAGGGAAAGCTCCGAGGCCTGATTCCATCTGCCCGCAGCTTATTCTCCATGCCGCACCCGCCTTGAAGTCCTGGCTGAGAGCGTTCCTCACTTCCTGTTTGCGCCAACTCAAGATCCCCAAAATCTGGCGAAGAGCCCTAGTTGTTGCGATCCCAAAACCAAATAAGCCTGAAGGGGACCCTAAGAGTTACCGTCCCGTCTCTCTGCTATGCATCCCCTTCAAGATCCTCGAGCGTCTCATCTACGCCCGCATCGAACCAATTGTCGACCCGCTGCTCCCACGTGAGCAGGCCGGGTTCCGACGCGGGAGGTCGACCGTAGATCAAGTCACCCTTATGACTCAAGACATCGAGCAAGATGGCGGCGCGTTCGCACGCGAGGCTGGGAGTGCTCCCGACGTTGGTGCTTTTTAGCGTTTTTAAGTACATTTGTATGTACATTTTTATTTTAGTACTTATAGGGAACTGTTGTGTAAATAGTACCTACAGCAGACTAGACTTACTAGAAGTTGGTGCGCAAAACGAGAAGACAGTAACAGCGGAGTTCCTGAAACAACAAAGGATCCCACACGAAATCTCTCGCTTACCGGGAGAACAATGGTACACAGTCCCGCCCCTGAGGCGCAAACGTCGGCGTAGGGACCGCAAGCAACGACGGGGCTGCAGGGGAGGCCTGCTAGCTAGGCTGAGGAGAAGCCCGGATAAACCAGCTTTGCCGAGTATATTCCTCTCCAACGTAAGATCCCTAGCTAACAAGATGGACGAACTGAGACTGCAGGTTGCTTCCAACAACACCGTGGGGGATAGCTGTGTGATTATTCTCACAGAAACCTGGCTCAACGGTTCCATCATCGACTCTGCGGTCGCGCTAGAAGGCCGCACTTTACACCGAGCCGACCGGACATTGCTTAGTGAGAAGACGCGCGGGGGCGGCCTGATCATATCGACGAAGGACAGCTGGTGCTTAAACACAAAAACTGTAAGTAGCCACTGCTCCCCAGACCTGGAATACTTGACTGTTAAATGCCGACCCACATACCTCCAGAGGGAATTCAACGCAGTGTACGTAACAGCTGTATACATTGCACCAAGCGCAGATGCTAGCTTAGCATTAGCGCGGCTACATGACGTCATCAGTGGTGGACAGAGCGCGGATCCTCAAGCAGTACACATCATCGTGGGGGATTTCAATCATGCTGACCTGAAGGTAGTACTACCCAAGTTCTATCAGCATGTTAAATGTGCAACAAGAGGAGATAACACACTGGACAAGGTATACACACATCAAGCTTGCTTACAAGGCTAGACCGCTAGCTCATCTAGGCATGTCTGACCACGTGTCCATCCTCCTGATCCCAGCCTACACTCCCATGAGGAAAAGTGCTCCCATCACCACTAAGACTGTCAGAACCTGGCCAGCAGGGTCCGCCCCACTGCAGATCTGCCTGAATGACACCTCATGGCAGGAATATGAGCATGAGGACCTGGAACAGTTCACGTCGTCGGTTCTGAACCACATAGTGAACTGCACCAACTCAGCCACCGTGGACAAACGTGTCCGGGTCTACCCCAACACGAAGCCATGGATGACTGAGAAGGTCCGAAAACTGCTCAAGGAGAGGGACAACGCCTTCTCAGCGAAGGACACACTGCTGTACAGCACCAACAGGGCTAACCTAAACCGTGGCATCCTGGAGGCCAAGGCAGACCACAGAGAGAAGATTGAGGAATGCTTCCTGAGCAACAACTCCAGGCGGGTGTGGCAGGGGGTTCAGCACATGACAAACTTCAGAGCCAACAGGCTCACAGCCGCGGAGGACGACCCCCTGCTGGCGGAAAAGCTGAACTCCTTCTACGCCCGGTTCGACGAGGGGCGAACGGAGGTAACCACAACACAAACACCACTCTCTCCAGCTCTCAGCAGCCTCACCCTTACAGAGCATGAAGTGAGACGCGTGCTGAAGGCGGTGGACCCCAGAAAAGCCTCAGGGCCGGATGGCGTCCTGGGACGGGTGCTGAGGGACTGCGCCGACCAGCTGGCCGGGGTTTTCACCAACATCTTCAAGCAGTCCCTGTCCCAGGCCACCATCCCACCCTGCCTGAAAACCTCAACAATCATCCCAGTCCCGAAGAAAAGCACGGTGAGCTGCCTAAACGACTACCGCCCGGTGGCACTCACACCAATCATCATGAAGTGCTTCAAGAAACTGGTCCGGGCCCACATAGTCACACGCCTCCCGCCCAACCTGGATCCATACCAGTTCGCCTACAGAGCCCACAGGTCCACAGAGGACGCCATCGCGAAGACTCTCCACTCCACTCTATCCCACCTGAAGAGGGGGAACAGCTACGCAAGACTGCTCTTTGTGGACTTCAGCTCTGCCTTCAACACCATCCTTCCAGACAGGCTAGTGACCAAACTACTAGACCTGGGATTATCACACTCCATCTGCGCATGGATCAAGGACTTCCTGTCTGACCGCCCCCAGAGGGTGCGGGTGGGCTCCCACACCTCCACAGACCTCAGACTCAGCACTGGGTCCCCCCAGGGCTGCGTGCTAAGCCCCATCCTCTACAACCTCTACACCTACGACTTCACCCCCGTCCACCCCAGCAACTCCATCATAAAGTTTGCAGACGACACCACCGTGGTGGGCTGCATCTCGGGGGGGGACGAGGCGGCGTACAGGGATGAGGTGGAGCAGCTGGGCAAGCTGTGCAAGGTTAACAACCTGCTGCTGAACCAGTTAAAGACCCAGGAAATCATCGTGGACTTCAGGAGGAAAAAATCTGAGGGCCAGCCCCTGCTCGTCGATGGAGGGAGCGTGGAGAGAGTCTCAACTCTCTGATTCCTGGGGGTGCACATACAGGAGGACCTGTCCTGGAGGACCAACACAGCAGCCATCATCAAGAAGGCACAACAGCGGCTCTACTTCCTGAGAGTCCTCAGGAAATACCACCTCAGACAGGAGCTGCTTGTGACCTTCTACCGCTGCACAGTGGAGAGCATCCTCACCTACTGCATTTGCGTGTGGTTCTCCAGCTGCACAGCCGCAGAGAGGAAAGCGCTACAGAGAGCCGTGAGATCGGCCCAGAAGATCATCGGCGCCCCCCTCCCCTCTCTGGAAGAGCTGTACACACGCTGCCTCAGGAAGGCCTCCAAGATCTCCAGGGACCCATCCCACCCTGGGAACGAACACCTTGTTCGGCTGCGCTCAGGCAGGCGGTTCAGGACCATGTTCGCACGGACAAATAGACTGAAGCTCAGCTTCTACCCTAGGGCCATTCAGGCCCTGAACACAGCAAAGACCTAGGTTCTAGGCCCTGGACAATCTAGACAACTTGATGGCAGCTACTAGATTGTAAACACAAGTGCAATATTGAAATACAACTGTGAACATTTCAAACCTGCTAACTGCGACACTTTAAATGAATGTGCAACAATACTATGTGCAATATGACCCTTGTGTACATAAGGTTCAGATATAGGAAAAGTTAGGATATTTATAGCATAGCATAGAGTACAGCACAGTGTTTTATTGTATAGTATAGTAGTATAGTATAGTAGATAGTGTACATAGCCTTTATTTATGTAAACCAGCTCTTTTCCCTTTTTTATTTTACCCTTGGCCCTCTTGTTTTTAGTCTTTTTCCAAGCACCAGGGGAGCCCCCCCTCCTAAATTTCGTTGTATGGTACCTGTACTGTATTAATGACAATAAAGACCATTCATTCATTCATTACTTTCGCAGGGCACTGGATTTAGTCCAGAAGGTATTCTGTCAGGGAGAAGGTAGTGGAGAACTGTTCCCAATCCTGGGTTAAAGTATTGTCAATCATATCTATTTGCAAAATAAACTTTCAACCTCAACCTATAAACCATCTTGGGCATTTACCACCTTCATAAATTAAGAGGAGAAATACTGTATAAACCATCATTTGTTTGACATAAATTCCATGCTTATGTTTCTTATTGACTCACCAGGTCCTTGTTGGCTTTGATCCTTGATTTGCTGTTGAATACAACAAAAACGGCCTTAGCTTAGTTGTCTATGGAGGGTGAAGCGTACCAGAATGAAATACAATACACACATCGAAATGCAATACATATGTAGCAATAAATACAATGCAAAAATACAGAATATTTGTGCCAAAATGAAACACAGCCGTATTGTATTTCGAGATGTGTACATTGTATTTTAGTGTCAGAATACCTGGGATAAAGTTCTAAAATATGAATAAAACATATTGTTTACTGTAAACTATCAAAATATGAACTTCCAAACTAGCCAAAGAATGAATGGACTTTATTGTCATTGCTACAGTACAGGTACCAAACAACGAAATTTAGGAGGGGTGGCTCCCCTGGTGTTAGGAAAGGGAAGAAAAAAAAAAGCCTACGTTACAAGACGTCACTCACGGGGTGAAGATACTACGGAGCCAGCGGAGATCCCAAGTCTTGAAAGGGAACAAAACCAGATGAGTGGTGTTGTCCAGGTCCACAGCACTCACTGGGTACATGATGTGGTGAGTGGTTCTGGTCCCCACATCCTCTTCATAGCCTTTGGTAGATCCATTGTTAATTCTGTGTGACACATTGAATAGGGCGAATTGTGTGCAAATATTGTGACTGGAGGTCAAAACATTAAATCAAAAGATTGTAGTTGTAAACTTGCCACAAGGTTTTTTGGTCTTTCAGCATTATTACAGGTTCTTAAAACCAGTTGTCATCAAACCCTATCCCATCTAAACATCATGTTACTGTACATTGCAATTACTCTAATACTGTAACAGCATATGCTTATTTCTGTCAATAAGTCAATAAGCAAATGTCTTATGCATCACTATGTTAAAAATTATATGATTGTCGGATATTTCCTTGCCTCCATAATAATAATAATAACAATAATAATAATAACAACAACAACAACAACAACAATAATAATAATTACTAAGCAATTACTCTAGTAAGAGCATATGTTTCAATAAACAAATGTCTTATGTTTCACTATGTTAAACGATTAATAATTAAATAATAGTTTAAATTATTTTCTGATTTGTCTTTCAGCAACATTAGGCTAATTGATGTTATCGCAATTTGTCAATTCAACACCAATTGTAATTAGTCAACATGAAACTGCTTTGGAGGGCAAGGTGTTGTAAGTGTAGCCAGTATCATTCACACAATGGGCGACCGTGCCTTTTGCAGCCATAGACTGTCACTGCCTTGTAATAATAAGGTAGGCAAATGGCAGTATCCCGTCTAAAGTTTTTCTCCGCTGGAAATAATTGTGGGGCGGGGGGGGGGGGGGGGGGGGGTGCGACACACCTCAGTGACCGTATGGAAATGGGTGAGATAACCAGCCTTGAATGAACTTGATCCGGTTCTCCTATTGTTAGGGATTTGTATTAAAATAACTAGAAGTGATAAATCAAGTACTGTGTGTTCATTTAAATAATATGTGACTGAGGTCAGTTGAAGTCTCACAGAACCATAAAAGAGAGGTTCTGCTTTTGAGCGACATGGGGGGAAGGGGCTCCTGACTGGGAGAAAGTGTTGTGGTTCAAACCGCCTGTAGATTGCTTATTTTTACCTATGTACAAACAACCATTTTGTATCTGCTGTTATGATATTCTATTTTCCTATACTCATTTTATGGAATGGAATGGAATGGATATTATACTATCATAACTAATGATTAATGATAAGTCTATTCTTCTATACTGTATTTTAACTTGTTAATCGAATCCCAAGTCATGGGAGTCTGTGGGCCTGGCAACAGTGATGTTTACACAAGCGATCCTGATAAGGACATAGGACCTACTGACCTGGTCAGGAGGGAATGTGTTTGAAGATTAAATAACTGGCCAATTAGTGCTTTAGAACGCACGTAGAATACACCCAAAATAACTATCAAAATATCTGTGCATCCTAAAAACATAACTGTGTGCATATGCTTACTGGTTCCTTAAAAAACATTAGAATGTGTGTGTATCTAACGTCGCGCAAGACTAGGCTGCTCAGGATACCGTTGCTGACAGAGTGTCCGAACACTCTCACCATGACAAACGACCGGGGGGTCAGAAGAAGAAGATAACACACTCGCACGGACACCGAAAGAAGTCGAAAGCCACATACCGATATAAAACAGACGCTTACCATAAAACCTACCAGAGGGACAGCCCATCCCTAAATGTTAAGGAAAATGTATAAAGACTATGCACCAAGGCGAAACGGGGCTCTTGTCCGGTGAAGCTTCTGCAGTTAACCAGCTGATCCTGGCCTGCGGAGGTGAAGCTAGATAAGACCCCTTTCCATGGAATGAAATGCTATTGTTTGCTGATGCTATTGTTTGCTGATGTGGTCGAATAAATATTATCTTAAAGAACAGTTCAGTAGTGGTGCCGAATATTTGATTGGATCATTTTATCTTAGAAGTTATATCAAGGACGTCTCGTTGAGATTAAACGAACTCGCTTGTAAGTGACGACTCAATTAAATCAATTCTGGAGAAGTTGATCGCCTTACACTATCGAGACTGACAGACCGAGAAGCAACGTTTTCATGCAATGAATTTAATACACCAAGACAAGGTCATGCGCGCAACGGGAGACAGAGACGCATTTTCAGGCTTAATATATTCAAATGAGTCAAGACTAGGCTATGGTCGAATTAGAAACACAAAAAGGTTAACCAGAATGGCATTTTGTGTTTAGTTTAACACTGTATTGGGGAACTGAAATTAATTCCAACAACTTAGAAAATAATCTGTTTTTATGAGTATAGGCGGTGTGACGATCCACACTGGTACCACCAGTGGGCGCCAAACATCTATTGTCTTGTTGACCCTCTCTCTTGGTTCCTGATGGGCACAGGTGAAGGTGATCATCCTGATTGTCCCAGGAACTTTAAGAGGGGGTCAAATTGATGGACTCGGTCTCTTCCTTGTCAACCAGCAGCCTTTTTGGTTGTTGTTATGATTTACTTTATCATTCTTTCCATTTAACCTATTATTCTTTAATAAATCTCCTATTATTGTTATCCATGTGTCGTCTCCCTTTTTGTCACCTTGTCCTGAGCCAGGCAAGCGTAACAAATTGGGGGCTCGTCCGGGATTGAATTTGGTGAGAGCAATATTCTCTCCCTTTTCATAGTTGATATTCGGGATTGGATTGTTGGATTTGTCCAACTCTATATTGGGAGACCCGCATGGTTATTGTTTATAGTTATTGGGTTTTGGTTGGATTGGATGTAATGTATTGTTTAGTATATTTGGTACGTTGGTTTGGGTGCTGGTGACGAGGGGGAGCTGGGCGTCCGACTGTGCTGACAAGGACGTAACTCTTGGTATTGGCTGTGATCTTCGGCTGGAGTTTGGTGAGTGCTGTGTTCTATGCAAAGCAGAGAAGGATAGGTAGGGCGGGTGGTTTAGATACCATCAGAGCTATACGTGAACCCCCGTGCTAGGAGTAGAAGCGCTTAACGCTTGTTTATTGTTTTCGTTTGTTATTTTTGGTGTGTTGAACGCGGGGGCGCCACCAGGCATTTGCTTGGTGGAAGAGTTGCATGTGAACGCACTGAAGACTAGCTGAGTGGTTAGTCAGTCATTACTGAGTTAGATGCGGGGCAGCTCTTACGAAGTATGTTAGTTACTTTTCTGTTTTGTATGTGTGCACAGTTACTCGCTTTAAATGGGCTGAAGATTATGGCTGATATGGGAGTAGTTTATAGGAGGAGTTTGTAATAGGAGGGGAGATTCCCGTTTGTTAGGGTTGGTTAATATTGGTTATTTGATTATATTGAGTTATGGATGTTTTTGAGGAGTTTGTGGCAGCTCCGTCGGTCGATGGATTGTTACAGTTAACGAAAGAACAACTGTGGAAGGTTGCTGAACATTATGAGGTTAAGCTTGAGGTGGTGAAAGGCCGAGCAAAGAAACAGGACGTAGTGGAGGCTTTACAGAATACATTAATTCAAAGGGGCATACTAAAGGGTAAAATGTCTGTCCCTAAAATATCCGTTGGGGTTGCATCTGGGTCCACTGAGTTAACATTTGATCAACAGAAAGAATTGTTAGCATTACAGATGGAATTTCAGATGCAAGAGCGTGAATTTCAGACGCGAGAGCAGACGCGAGAGCGTGAGTTTCAGGCACAAGAGCGTGCGAGGGACAGGGAATTGGAGTTGGATAAATTGGCTCATGAACGGGAGCGCCTTAGGTTGATTACTGAGGGAAAGTTATCTGACGGTGGAGGTGGCGATTCGAGTAATTCTAAGAGGGATAATATGTCTGTCATGGTTAGACTGTTGCCAAAGTTTAATGAAAAAGATCCTGATGTATTCTTTTCACTGTTTGAGAGTGTTGCCGACGATAGGGACTGGTCTACTTCAGACCGCACCGCATTACTACAGAGTGTGCTTATTGGCCGAGCTCAGGAAGCTTATATTGCTCTTAATGGTAGAGAGAGGAAAGATTATGATACAGTTAAGGCCGCTATCCTTAGGGCTTATGAACTTGTTCCTGAAGCTTACAGACAGCGGTTTAGAAAATGGAAGAAACATGACAAACAAACTCATGTTGAGGTTGTAAGAGAACTAACCAGCCATTTCAATCGTTGGTGCGTGGCGGTAGAGGTGAATACTCTGGAGGATCTGTCAAATTTGATTATTTTGGAACAGTTTAAAACCATTGTCCCTGATCGCATTGCCACTTATGTAAATGAACACAAGGTAAAAACAGCAGATCAAGCCGCGGTGTTGGCAGATGAATTTGTACTGACTAATAAGAGTCAGTTTGGTGAACATCATTTTCGTAGCGAGGGGAGCCGTAGACAAAATCCGACCGTGACTAACCTATTGGTAAATCGTGCTAAATTCCCAAACGGAGGTCCTGGCTATTCTGTCCCTTTTTCAAGGTCGGAGCATGGCGGTCAGAGTAGAGTAGATCCTAACTCGACATGCAATTATTGCCTTGGGAAGGGTCACTGGAAACAGGAGTGTCCTGTCCTAAAAGGAAAGAAAACCTACAGTGGGAAGGGGGGCTCTGTTAGACCGTTGGCTCTTGCAGTGCATGCTTGTGGGGCAGGAGTAAGAGTGTCTGGGGTTGCCGAGGGGTCTCCCTTTAAACCAGGGGTGATGGCATCCTCAGTATCCAGCCCACCTGCGGCTACTGAGTTGGCGGTGGCACTACAGGGCTCTGTCTCCATACAGATTAGCGAGGAGGATCCTGATTTTGGCCCGTTTATTACTACAGGTTTCGTTTCTCTGGTGGGAAGCCCACAGAAAGTGCCTGTCCAGATACTTCGTGATACGGGGGCTTCAGAATCTTTTATATTGGAATCGGTTTTGACATTCTCTCAGGAGTCAAGTGTGGGGACCAGCGTTTTGATTAGAGGGATGGGGATGCAGACTTTGTCTGTCCCCTTGCATGAAATTGAGCTTTGCTCTGATCTGGTCCAGCGGGTAGTGACCATTGGTGTTCGACCCTCTCTGCCTGTGGTGGGTGTGGCAGTCATTTTAGGAAATAACCTGGCTGGAGGAAGAGTGTGGAGTGATGTGCCCCCACCTCTGGTAGTTAGTTCTGGGTTTACACGACCAACAGGACCCGACCTAAGTGTGAAGGAGTTTCCTGAGGTTTTTACTGCCTGCGCCATGACTCGTGCTATGAGTTGCATGGACCCTAAAATTGATGATGGTAAAGAGTCTGATAAGTTCACTCCTGACAATTCTGTTTTTCAGTTTCCTGACCTGCCGCCGCCTTTGTCTCGGAGTGAGTTGATTTTAGCCCAACAGGAGGATCCTGAGCTGAAGCTACTGCTCAGTGGGATTCAGCCTAAGAATGAGCTGGAGAGCTCTGAAAGTGGTTGTTTTCTCTTGGAGGATGTGTTGGTTCGTCAATGGCTTCCTCATAATGATTGTTCTGTGAGTGACCCAGTTTTCCAAGCAAAATTTACTGGTCCCTACTCTGTTGTACGACAGGTGTCCGAACGGAATTATTTGATCGATACTCCTAACCGTAGAAAGTCTACACAACTTTGTCACCTGAGCTTATCAAAATGTTATTATTCTCGTTCACCTAGGTCCGGAGTAGATACGGTCTTGGAGGTGAAGCCGGTTGTGTTGACCACAGTGAACGAGGGGTCTCCATCTCCATCCACTCCTGTGGTGGCAGCAGGGTGGGAGGAGGATGTGAGTGGGCCTGGAGTTTGGTTATGGTTTGGTTATGGTTTGGGTTCTGTTTGGCACTGGTTTGGGCTCTGCAGCACTTTGATGTTATGTGGGAGGGGGGTCCCATCCAGTGGTCGTTTGTTAAGATCATAACCCCCTGACCTTTTTGCATTCTTTGCAGAGTCCGAGCCAGCGCCTTTCCAGGTGAATCAATGCTGCCGGTCTAAAACTCTTGTCTCTAATCTCTCTTTCTCTTGTTCCTCCCTCCTTAAATAGAGCTTTTCCAGGTACCAGGAATTGCTGGAGGGTGGGCAGGTTGTAGGGGAGGTTGGGATTTGACGTTTAGGCTGTGTGTGGCAGAGATCACCGTTTTTTTGTTGCCATAGACTCTTGTTATTATTTGTATTATTTGTAATCTGGGAAACAAATTAGCAGAGACCTTTTTAGTAGGCCTCTGTTTTAAGGGGGGGGATGTGACGATCCACACTGGTACCACCAGTGGGCGCCAAACATCTATTGTCTTGTTGACCCTCTCTCTTGGTTCCTGATGGGCACAGGTGAAGGTGATCATCCTGATTGTCCCAGGAACTTTAAGAGGGGGTCAAATTGATGGACTCGGTCTCTTCCTTGTCAACCAGCAGCCTTTTTGGTTGTTGTTATGATTTACTTTATCATTCTTTCCATTTAACCTATTATTCTTTAATAAATCTCCTATTATTGTTATCCATGTGTCGTCTCCCTTTTTGTCACCTTGTCCTGAGCCAGGCAAGCGTAACAGCGGTTCATTGTATTTCCTGGATAATTAACGACATACATGCATATGTGCTTGCAGAGACAGCCGTCTTGCCAGTGGAGAGCGGAGTTATCTAAAACCTGTTAGTTCCTGACAGATGGATCGACGCAGCAGGCTGGTGGTCCTTCTCCTGTGTCTTCTCTCACTACTGGATGATGTACTACTGGATGTATTACACAAGTCAGGTGTTGCCCCAAAGGAAGACAGAGGAGGACACATCAGTTACTCATCGTCCCAGGTGGATGATGTCAATATGAGTGTGTTTACATAATCCTTAAGGGATCATGTCAATATGAGTGTGTTTACATAAGTGAAGTGAAGTGAAGTGAAGTGAAACTTTATTTATATAGCGCCTTTCGTAGATGCAACTCAAAGCGCCTTAAAGGATCCTTAAGGGATTTGATTGATTGATTGATTGAGAATGTTTATTTTGGTCCCCTATACAATTCACAATACAGATATAAAAAAAATGTACACAGTCACAATTCATAACACCAGGACCAAAAAGGTGTAGGCTGAAGCCGTGTCAATATGAGTGTCTGTGTTTACATAATCCTTAAAACCTCTTCTTATCCACCGCCCCACCGGTTACCCGAGAATCGGGTCTATGTTTAATATAACAGATATAAAGAGCTTACCTTTATCAATAATGTTCATCAATGTCGCAAACGATTCATTAGATTCCATTCTAAACGTCCAAAGCGATCTTTTCGTCGACCGGTAAAAACAGTGCGAGTGAGAAGCCCTTGTATACAGCCACGTCACATAGGAAAACCAAGCATGTCAGTACATCTCATTTTGGTTCTAGGTAGAACTGCATATAGAGGAGTTCTTGAGCAAAACGTAGTACTACTTTACTAGCTACTGAATACTGTGAAGGTAAATCTATGTCATGCTGTTTAGCTCATACCTGTGTATTTCCAGCGCCATGCCATCCACCAGCTCCACACCACCGTCCCCGTGCTCCTGTCCAGCAGGGTCGTTCACACTGAGAGATCACCTTCCCAAAGGCCAGTATGAGGACCTCGTCCAACGGAGAGCAGAGGAGTACAGGAAACACCTCCTCAGGTGGGAGAGATGGCATTTATAGTGTTACAGAACATTCCTGCCTCTAATGTTAGGTCACACACACACACACACACACACACACACACACACACACACACACACCACTAGTCATTGTTACTTCCTAAACTAGTTATCAATGGCATTTGTGGAAATGAACAAACTTGTTATTCAGGTAACTTTATTTTCAACATCATTTCAGGTTTAGCTCTGCATGCAACAAAAACAACAACAACAAATTACCAGGTTGGTTGGAAACTCAAGGGCCTTCAAGGGTCTTCGTCGCTACCAGGTGTAAAAACAAAACGTTAGTTGGTGATGGTTTTCAAACCTGGTTTCAGTAAAGGTTTTTCAACATGGATATTGAAAATACACTGAATGAATGAATGATCAATACAATCAATGCCTTTACTGAAATTATGCCTATGTGCAGCAAAAATCACTATCAATGTCCCATAAGGATGGCTGCAGTACTCTTCAAACCTGTTTATTCATGTTAAGATCTGCAACTCATTCATTATGATTGACCCTTATAGTACAGTGCTTCACTTTTACTGTCTATGGTGGGTCTCATCCAGGAAGTATAAGATATCTATGGTGGGTCTCACCCAGGGAATATAAGCCTATGGTGTGAGCCCTGTTCTGTACCTGCAGGTGAGTGTTCGTGTGTCCAGCGGTGTCCTGGCTGTAGAGTACCCTGAGCCTGGCCAGGTGGAGGGTCAGGGTCAGGGTCGGATCACTCTCCAATCCCCCAGCCTCGCTGACCTCAACAACCTCCTGGAACGACTCACCTACACCAGCACTGTGTACCGCGTACACACTGGAGACCTGGGTTAGACCTGGGTTAGTCCTGGTATAGCCCTAGGTTAGACCTGAGTTAGATCTGAGTTAGACCTTGGTTAGATTAGATTAGATTAGATTCAACTTTATTGTCAGAACAGAGTACAAGTACAATACAACGAAATGCAGTTTAACATCAAATCAGAAGTGCAAATTGTGATATAAGGGCATGATATAAATAGAACAAGAGGTAGTGATAGGTAACGATGTAATATACAGTACGTGCAGAGGTAGTATTGTAAGCATCAGTATAGTCTCATCCCCCAATCTCGTGTGATCAAACGTGATCTAACATTGTACCCTGACTGATCTGTTACGAGGCAGCCATGTGCAACAGGGCAAATAAAGTGCAGAAGAATGAAAATAATAATAATAATAACAATAATAATAATAATAGCTGGAACCATAGATGGTGACAAACTGTGACAAATTGGACACTTATACAGCATGGACTTATTATGATTTATGTGGACTCATGATATTGATATGAGATGATAAATGTATATTGAAATATTGATGAATATGATGTGATGTAATGCAATGACATGTGATTTAGCGTATTTGGTATATCTCATAGATTTGTTTCACATTAGTTATTCTGGCTCCATTTAATATTTTGTTGTAATTGTTTTTGCTATGGCGTCAACAATTAGGGGCCGGTATGTTGGAGCCATATTAGGGCCTTTTGAGTTCAGTTAAGAAAATCTACTAATAAGATATTTTGTGTTTATTGTGTGTTGAAAATTATGAAATATCTTTATGAAATGTTTTGTTTACCTTTTTGACGTTGGATGTATGTACCTTTAAGGATTGATCACCTACCTGATATTGAGCTAATTACGGTGAGGAGGCACCTGGTAGATGGCTTTATATAGGAGATCATTATGTGTGTTCACCAGGGAATGGTGGATCTGATTAAGTTTTGAATCGCACAGCGGGTGGCAGTGTATCGTACAGAGCTCAAGAGATATAAAGTATGATAACGATCCATATAGCCCAGCTACTAGTTTTATCCTCAATTAGATGTTTAAATGCATGGATGAAAGATTGATAGAATAGAGGATCCCCATCAAACACTGGCACCTCTCTCTTGGGTAGTAGGGATAAGTGCTGCTGCATGATGATGAGATCGGCAATTTGACTTTGTACCATATTACTGGGGTTTTCATGAGACGCATGTCTGTTTCTTGAGGGATGTTGCTGTGGTGGACTAGATGCACCTGCCTCATCCTGAGGGCTACTCTGGAAGTGCCTCTGGAGTGGGGTCTTAGGTACAGCAGCCATCTGCATGAATTCTATGGGAGAGTCAACAGTAGGTTCCAGGTTTTATAGGCTTACTGGCCTACAGGCTTCCTCATAGTAGGTGTTCATATCATCCCCTGGTGGCTGCTTAGCCTCATCACTGCTTAGGAGGACCTTAATTTTAGCATCCGCTGCGGCTATTTCTGCCTCCATTTCCAATTTCTCCATTTTAGATTTGATAATGGTCTCCTCCAGCAGTAAGGCATGCTTGTCCTTTAAAGCAACACGTCGAGCCTCCAGAGCTGCCTTTTCAGCAGATGCTATTTTTGCTGCATAAGATGCTCTAGATGCGGTAGAAGAGGTTCTAGATCCTTTTGACACATTGGAGATGCTGTCCTGTGGTGTCACTCCTGATTGCGTCCTTTCCTTTTGCCATGCATCGACCTCCTTGATGAAGTAGCTAAAATTCATCATCCTGGGCTGATACCACTCCACATAGTGGATAGTGTACATAGCCTTTTTTTATGTAAACCAGCTCTTTTCCCTTCTTTTTTTTCTTCTTTTTTTTTCCTAGCACCAGGGGAGCCCCCCCTCCCAAATTTCGTTGTTTGGTACCTGTACTATATCAATGACAATAAAGACCATTCATTCATTCATTCATTCATTCACATGGTCATACTCTTTCTCTCCCTCTGAGAGGAGTTCTTGCACAGAATGATGTACCTGGTTGAATTCACCAAGAGCTTGATTGAACATGTCCATACAATTATTTATATCAGAAATATTTCCACCTTCCACCAGCAAAGCTTTAGTCTCATTGAGCTTCCTTGTACATACTCCCAGTTTACCTTTGCGAGTTGCAATACGTTTTTTATAAAGCTCTTCAGCCTCAGCGGCTGTCCCAGGTTGATTGGACATGTTGAATTATGTACAAGTTGTATTTAACTGGTTAATTTCCTTTAGGATAGGTAAGAAGCTCCACTATATTGCGTTGCACTATGTACACACACAAAGACGGTAGATGCGCGTGGCAGCGCTTCTGTTAATAATGAATTTTGCATAGCAACGCTAGCCCATAGCAACGCTTCCTGGTAGACGCTTCCCATCGAATTCTCAAAGCAATCCTGTCGTAAAGAAACTAATTTAACGTTTCAGCGAGTGGGAGATAATAATAATATTCTTTAGGACAATATGAACCAAGGATACTCAGCTAGAGCTGAAATGGCCCCAGAAGTAACGGCCGCGGCGACGTTAGTCTCCTGGCTTCTGAGAACCAGAGGCTTCCTCAGCGAACACCAACTCCAGGTGTTCAGAGATTGTTTGCAACAGTCACTCACAGAGCGCTACCAGGACCACTGGTTCCCCGACCGACCACAGAAGGGCTCCGGCTTCCGTTGCATCCGGATTAATCATGAAATGGACCCTCTCATCGGCAGAGCCGCTTGTCGTATCGGACTTACCAGCGAAGAGCTCTTCGGGCTGTTGCCCCCGGAGCTGACGCTGTGGGTAGACCCCTACGAGGTGTCCTACCGCATCGGTGAGGACGGTTCCATCTGCGTGTTGTACGAGGCCGAGGCCCCGGCGCCCCCCAGCTCCCCCCAGCTCCACCGTGTCGCCCACAGCCTCCCCCATCGAGCCTTCACTGAACTGCAAGAATGGTTTTCTGATCGGTGGTCGCACCAGCCCCCCGAAGAACTACCTGATGACCATCCATGTCGAGCTTAGGAGGACGAAGCTGACTCGACTCGGATGGGGCACTGCAGCGACTCGCCATGCCTGGTTCTGTGAAGTCCGTCGACCACCACAGTGATTCTCCTTTTTTTTTTTTTTTTCTTCCTCAGCAATTCCCCTCTTTTCTATTAAATTAACTTCCCATTACTTATTTAAGTGAGTTCAAAAAGCACTGGTATTTGTTATAGACCATTGTTTCTGTTGGGTTAACATTTTTGAACATTGTTTGACTGTTTGTTTTGACTATCATAGTCGGAATTATAAAATAAAACAATTTATTAAACTGAACCAAACTAAGGTTGACTTTCTTAAAGCAGTACGTTATATGGATCGTTATCATACTTTATATCTCTTGAGCTCTGTACGATACACTGCCACCCGCTGTGCGATTCAAAACTTAATCAGATCCACCATTCCCTGGTGAACACACATAATGATCTCCTATATAAAGCCATCTACCAGGTGCCTCCTCACAGTAATTAGCTCAATATCAGGTAGGTGATCAATCCTTAAAGGTACATACATCCAACGTCAAAAAGGTAAACAAAACATTTCATAAAGATATTTCATAATTTTCAACACACAATAAACACAAAATATCTTATTAGTAGATTCTCTTAACTGAACTCAAAAGGCCCTAATATGGCTCCAACATACCGGCCCCTAATTGTTGACGCCATAGCAAAAACAATTACAACAAAATATTAAATGGAGCCAAAATAACTAATATGAAACAAATCTATGAGATATACCAAATACGCTAAATCACATGTCATTGCATTACATCACATCATATTCATCAATATTTCAATATACATTTATCATCTCATATCAATATCATGAGTCCACATAAATCATAATAAGTCCATGCTGTATAAGTGTCCATGGTGGCATAACTATAATATACAGTCTCCAGGGATATTCCAAAGAGTAGATGAGGTGAGATGCTGCAAAGTCCATGTGTATGAACATGTGTGAAAGGGTAGGTGTGTGCATGGGCATGAGTCTCAGGGGAATGTGTGTTTGAATGTGTGCATAGGGGGTCAGGGGGTTGGGAATCGGACATCATCAAACTGTTTTAAGCTCAATTCTCGGCTTCTAGTAGTAAACAGAGCTTATCAATGGGTCTTTGTAGAATGTTAGTCTTTGTCTGAACTAAAACACTCCGAACAAGACCCTTGGGCCCCGGCAGTGGTATGAGTGAAAGATATTCCTTAGTCCACCTCCGCCAGAACAGGTCCGCAAGGTATTGCACCTGTTTCCCTTGTTACTCTTCCCACACTGGGAACAGTGATATGGCTTGTGTCCTGTGTGTGTTCTCTGATGCTTCTTTAGGGAATCTGTCCTGTTGAAAGTCTTCCCACACTGGGAGCAGTGATATGGCTTCTCACCTGTGTGTATCATCTGATGGTTCTTTAGGTCTCCTGCCTGGGTGAAATTCTTCCCACACTGGGAGCAGTGATATGGCCTCTCTCCTCCGGCCCATTCTTTCACAATTTTCTCCACAACTTCATATTCTCTTCCCTCTTCTTTCACCATCACATCTTTCTTCTCTTCGTATTCCTTTTCAGGGAAGTCTTGGTTGTATTGCCCAATTAGCAGATCCCTCAGATTATCCATGGAAATGCGATTAACTGTCACTGATATAGTTCCAGCATCCTCAGCAGCAGAGCAAGAGTTGAGTGGGCCGTTGACCACCCATCCTAACCCTGTCTTGACTGCGTATGGTCCATTCCCTTGACAGTTAATTATGTGCCTGGGTTCTATTGCCTTAGGAACATTCATTCCTATTAGAATTTCAATATCTCCGTCGATCCTTTGCAATTCGATTCCACTGAGATGAGGCCATCTTTTCAGGTCTGATTGGGTAAGTAGGTTTTCCTTTGAAACAGGAATCTTGATTTGGGTGTACACTTCAGGCAATTCAATATATCCACTGCCATCTAAATTGCCCACTTCTAGTCCTTTAAGCTCATAGCTCTTGACAGGTCTTTCTTGTCCCATAGTTCTCAGCATGAGTTCTGTCTTGCGTCCTTTGGCATTCAGTTGGTTCATGAGGTTCTCAGTGCAGAATGTGGCCGAGCTGCCTGGATCAAGAAAGGCGTAGTTTAAGACAGACTTGCTACCTTGAGCGGCTTTAACCTGAACCGGAACAATGGCTAAGGCACATTTCTTACCGGCCCCTGTAACTTGATTTGCTGAAACCAGTGCACTGTTGACAGATGATTCCTTAGGTTCTGAGGGAATCAGGTGTTCTTGAGTAACCTCTTTAGAATTTCTGTCATCAATGTGTAGCAGTGTGGGATGCTTGCGTTTACATATTTGGCAGTCCAGTTTATTAGTGCAGTCTCTGTTCATGTGACCCTTCTTTAGGCATCCAAAGCAGTAACCATTCCTTTTTAAACATTCAAACCTTTTATCATGTGGTTCCTTCTTGAATTGCAAGCACTCTGATATAACATGCTTGCCTTGACAGAAGCTACATGAGGGAGAAACGGCAACATGGATATTAGTGAATTGATGCCTTTCAAATGTTTGTTGTTTGGCATTGCGTTCTTCTGCTGTTATCACACTTGTAACAAAGCTACTGCCGCTTTTTCGTGTTCTGAAGCCGGACTGAAGGATCTCAAAGAGCTCATGGTTGGACATGTGCTGGTGGAGTTGGTACACTTCCTCTAGCCAAATGCACTTTGTTGTTTTAGTCACTCTGGGTAAGAGTGTCTGCTAAATTAATGTAAATGTAAAAAGAAACAAGGGGCCTGTTTGAATGTACTTAAAATATATCCTTCTGTACATGATTAGACTTCTCTTTTCTCTCCTCTTCTCTCCCCAGCTCACTTCACATATGAACAGCACGAGGCAGTCTTCCCCATAGTCATCCAGCGACCATCGGTTCCTGTTTTATATGACATGGGAAAAGGTAGATCATTTTAGTAGTGGATGTGTAGTGGTGCCCAAATTGTTGCACCTGACTGTAATGTCATTTGTAACCAACGTGACAGCAGTGATCGTATTATACTTTGCTCTAAAATCTGATTGAAGAGGACTAAGAATTGGATAACTTGAAAGGTATGGCACATCATGCTACGCTATCTATAACTATAAATTTGGATATAAAGCAAGGAGAAAAAATATGGAGATTAAACAATTCACTTCTTCAAGATAAGATCTTTGTTGAAAAAATCAATAAAGCCATAAAAGAATATGTAGAGATAAATGACAATGGAGATACTAATCCAACTATTATATGGGAGGGCCTTAAAGCGGTACTACGAGGACAGATAATAGCATATTGTGCATTTAAGAAAAAACAAACACAACATAAACAGAAAATGCTTGAACAACAAATACAACACTTGGAAGACAAATTAAAAAATACAAATGAAATAATAGTAAAAAATGAATTAAAAAAGAAGTATAAGGAGTTGGATAAAATTCGTACAGAGGAAGTGGAGAAATTAATGACATACACCAAACAGAAATATTACGATGGAGGACCTAAGTCTTTAAAACTCCTAGCATATCGACTTAAGACACAGACTAAAAAAGCACACATTTCGAAATTGAAGACTGTAGAAGGCTCTGGAACAATAGCGGATAAGGATAAAATAGCTGAAGAATTTGTAAAATATTATGAGAACCTCTATAAAAACACAGAAAATATTGACCTGGGACTAATGAAAGATTTCTTACATAAGTTAAACTTAAAGCAGGTAACAAGATCAAAAAATGAACAGCTCATTAAGGACATCACAGTAAATGAAATACAACAACAAATAAATAACCTTAAAATGGGGAAAACACCAGGTGATGATGGATATACTAATGAATTTTATAAAACTTTTAAAAAACAATTGATACCACTACTTTTACAAGCATATAAGTATGTATTACAAACGGGAAATTGGGCAACTACTTGGAATTCATCTATAATAACGGTTATACATAAAGAAGGTAAGGACGCTACTGAATGTTCGTCTTACAGGCCAATATCGCTACTGAATACGGACCATAAAATAGTAACAGCTATTATTGCCAATAGGTTAAAGGACATCGTGCCAGATATAATAGACAGCGACCAATGTGGTTTTATACCAGGTAGGCTGCTGTCAGATAATATAAGGAGGACGTTAAATATAATGGATTATGCACAAAATAATGGTGCAAACCTTCTACTCTTGACACTGGATGCAGAAAAAGCATTTGACAGAGTGCTATGGCCATTCATGTTTGAAATTGTAAGAAGCTTTGGATTTCATGAGAATTTTAATAAATGGCTTCAAGGAATGTATAAAAATCCAGTGTCAAGAGTAAAAGTAAATGGCACAATATCCAGAAGATTTCCAATCTATAAAGGTACAAGACAAGGAGACCCACTCTCAGCAGTTATATTTGCTATATGCATGGAAGGACTAGCAGAAAGTGTAAGGAAAAATAATACCATCAAAGGCATAACGATAAAAGAGGAACAGCATAAACTGGCATTATATGCAGATGACGTGGTCGTTTATTTAACATCACCAACCCAATCCTTACCAAGCCTAATGGAAGCAATTACAGAATATAGTAAACACTCTGGTTATAAACTAAATGAAAGTAAGTGTGAAGTATTAACAATTGGAGAACAGATAGATTCGGAAATTAAGGAAAAATATAAGTTGAAATGGGATGCAAAGAAAATCAAATATTTAGGAATCTACCTCACCGGAGATATAACAACATTATACACTGACAACTATCAAGCCCTTGAAAATAAAATACGAGAAGATCTTAATAGATGGAAGATAACACCTGAATCCTTAATGAGTAGAGTAGAAAGTGTCAAAATGATGATCCTCCCACAGTTTCTGTTTTTATTTCAAACATTACCAGTTCCCATTCCACATGGTAGCTTCAAAAAATGGAATACAATGCTCTCAAATTTCATTTGGAACTACAAAAGTAAACGGAAAAAACTTAGTATACTAACTCAAACCAGAGAAAAAGGAGGGTTTAATTTCCCTGATCTAAAGTCCTATTTCCATGCAACTCAAATAGATACAATAATGAAATGGATGAATAACTCGGTTCAAACCAAATGGAAAGACATAGAAAAACAAGTAATATCAATATCAATAGGAACACTACCTTTTCTGAGTCTAAAGGATATTCAAAAATATAGTGGAAATAACAGATGCATAGAAAATACCCTCATAAATTGGAAAACTATTCGTAAAATGTATAAATGTGATGACAAATGTATTTATTTGAGAGAGATAGCCAGTGATCCAGACTTTTTACCTAATAAAACAGACAACATAGAAGAATGGGCTAGGAAGGGACTACAGGTGTACTCACAGATGGTTACAAATGACATGATAGACTCATTTGAAACCTTAGTTAATAAATTTAATATAAGTAATAGCCATTTCTTTAAGTACTTACAAATTAGAAGCTACCTTATAACACAACAGAGGAGACAGGAACAAAGATCACATATACTGATGGAATATCTGAGCAAAAATAGAAACAGCGAAAAGACAAAAATCTCAAAACTTTACAAAATCATGCAAGAAATCAAGATACAAGAAGATAACACTAAAGAAAAATGGGAAAACGAATTAGCAATAACAATTACGGAAGAAGATTGGAAAGAAGCATGCAAAAGAATATTTAAGACAACACAATCAAAATTCTGGAAAGAATTTGCTTGGAAAATAAATATGAAGATCTTCCTAACACCGAAAATGTTGTCAAAATATAGGCCAACAGGCAATGCAGAATGCTGGAGGAAATGTACAGAACAAGAAGCCAATCACACACACATTTTTTATACATGCCCTAAATTGAAAAGGTTTTGGGAGGCAGTTCAAGTAAAAATTAAAAATACATTTACCTTACAAAATCCTATACATCCAGTCAATATTATACTCGGTCTTATTCCATTAGATATACACAGGGAGGGAGATAAATATTTGTACACTATATTACGTATTGCAGCTTTAAAGCAAATTACACGTAAATGGTTGGACTTAAACCCACCATCTGTTAATAATTGGAAAAAAACTGTTGAAGAGATAAAAGAAATGGAAAGAATTACTTATAAAGTGGGAAACCGTGAAGAGCAATTCACTATGAACTGGAGTAAATGGACCGAATGAATGAGTAGGAAGGAAGCCCCCCCCCCCCTCACCGATCCCACCCCTCCCACCCCCCTCCTTTTATCTCTTACTTTTCTATCTCTATCCCTATAATTTCTCTCTTCTTTTTCTGTATTTTCTCTCTATTCTTTATTCTTTATCTTTTTATTTTTTGTTCTCTTTAAAAAAATAAAAAAAATAAAAAATGATGCAGGATGAACTTAGACAAGTGAAGAAAACTTGTAAAGTGTATGAAATGAACTTGAAATGTAATGTACAACCCTGCAATAAAGTATAAAAAAAAAACTTGAAAGGTATGACTTAAGTTGAGTGTTCGCTAAGGTTTCTAAAATGTTTGCCAAATATGAAAACTTGGAGATTTATGTAGGGGAGTCACATGGGCAGTCTTCCAGGCCCTAGGAAAACTACCAGAGGCAAGACAGAGATTTATGGGTTAGTTGTTAGTGTCAAGAAGGAATCCAGTTTATCCTCCCCAATCAGACTGGCATTCATGGCGTGCCAGTCATGGACACGCCATCCAGGATGTCAATAGGTGAAACGGGTCGGAATACGGAAGAGGAAGTACAATCTACCATATTCATACATGAATTTGGAGCGTCAGAATAACCTCTCTGAAAAGGCCACAATGTTCATTAAAGGCTAAAAAAAATGTTTTATCAGAAATTGGACATACAGTGTCATTTAATTTAATATGGGAAGGAAGTGAGGTACTAGATTTGCCATTAATGGAGTTTACTGCTTTCAACAGACCTGTATCCTCATTGTAACCTGTTACCACATTTACACCCTTTAAATCCACTGCAACGTGCAAAATCACTACAGCGTCTAATCAGAGTGATAATCTGTCCCTGTAGACATCACTACAGCATCTAACCAGAGTGATAATCTGTCCCTGTAGACATCACTACAGCATCTAACCAGAGTGATAATCTGTCCCTGTAGACATCACTACAGCATCTAACCAGAGTGATAATCTGTCCCTGTAGACATCACTACAGCATCTAACCAGAGTGATAATCTGTCCCTGTAGACATCACTACAGCATCTAACCAGAGTGATAATCTGTCCCTGTAGACATCACTACAGCATCTAACCAGAGTGATAATCTGTCCCTGTAGACATCACTACAGCGTCTAACCAGAGTGATAATCTGTCCCTGTAGACATCACTACAGCGTCTAACCAGTGTGATAATCTGTCCCTGTAGACGTCACTACAGCGTCTAACCAGAGTGATAATCTGTCCCTGTAGACATCACTACAGCATCTAACCAGAGTGATAATCTGTCCCTGTAGACGTCACTACAGCATCTAACCAGAGTGATAATCTGTCCCTGTAGACATCACTACAGCATCTAACCAGTGTGATAATCTGTCCCTGTAGACATCACTACAGCATCTAACCAGAGTGATAATCTGTCCCTGTAGACATCACTACAGCGTCTAACCAGAGTGATAATCTGTCCCTGTAGACATCACTACAGCATCTAACCAGAGTGATAATCTGTCCCGGTAGACGTCAACTCCCAGGTGACCATCGTGACCAAGACGTTCCTGCGGTACAGCGAGCTCCAACGCCTCATCAGCAGCATCAGGACCTTCTACCCAGTCATGAAGATCATCATCGCTGACGACAGCCTGAAGCCTCAGAAAGTCAACAGATCCAATATAGAGCAGTACATCATGCCCCCGGCACAGGTACAAACCACAGTAATGTAGTTTGTTGTTTACAGTTTTTCTCTATCGCTTAAACACATTTTCTCAAAGCATTTTCTCTTAACTGTTAACACAAATCCAAAAACGTACACACAAAACCCTAAAGTCCACAAATCTATTGCAAAAGCAAACACTGCATTCAAAATAATGTCATGTCTTCTCAAAATAAAATGTTTGCATGTCATTTGATTTATTCCAAGCTGGAACATTTGGTGAACATGTGGTTACTGCACGTCAAATCAAACAACTCCATCAGCACTCAAAACACTGTCCTCATTGTCTAACGGTGCAGAACTATCACCCATCAGACCAGTTTTGTATGATCCATTTCCGTGTTTATGAAACGTGTCATATTTCATACATGCTGGAAACATCTGCAAAGTTTCCTTACAGGCCAGTATCTTTACCTGGATAGAATAGAAGCTGTTGAAATGATGACTCATAGTCAAATCCTGCAGCCTACCTCTATGACGGTTGAGGTCAATTCCACTTATTAATTTACTATTAAAAATAGGCAGAATCCACATTCATATTAACCCAAAATTCACTAGTAATATGATCTATGCTTACATGGTATTACATGGCATTGACACAGGACTAGGAACGTTTCAAAGTTGGCAATTTCAACCCTTGCTTTCGCACCCCCATTCGGCCAATATTAGGTAGTATTAGTCCCCTAATAATACAAATTAGTATTAGTATTAGCATTATAATAATAACTATTTATATTAACTGTTTCCTGGTTGGCTGTTGTCTTCAGGGCTGGTTTGCTGGCAGGACCCTGGGCGTCTCCCAGGTAACCACAAAGTACCTGCTGTGGGTGGATGATGACTTCCTGTTTACAGCGCAGACCAAGATCGAGAGTCTGGTGGAGGTGATGGAGGCGATGCCTGAACTGGACGTGGTGAGAAGAACTGGTCTTTACTGGACTCTACTGGTCTTTACTGGTGTTACTGGTCTCTACTGGACTCTACTAGTCTTTATTGGACTCTACTGGTCTTTACTGGACTCTCCTGGTCTTTACAGGACTCTACTGGTCTCTACTGGACTCTACAGGTCTTTAACAGCCTTTACTGGTCTTTACTGGTCTCTACCGGTCTTTATCTGTCCTTATTGGTCTCTACTGGTCTTGATTGGTGTTACTGGTCTTCACTGGACTCTACTGGTCTTAATCGGTCTTTACTGGTCTTTACTAGTCTGTACTAACAAACATGAGACACAGTGTCAACAATGGTTTCTACTACAATACCATGACAAAAATAAACCTGGATTCAAACCCAGTCTGTCTTGCAAGCATTGACCTTTTCACCAACTCAATCTGTTACCTCTCTCTGTGTGTGAGCAGGTGGGCGCGTCTGTGGCCGGCAACACCTTCCACTTCTCCCTGGTCTACGAGGAAGGCGACGGGGAAGATGGCGGCTGTCTGAATAGGAAGTCAAAGATCAAATACCAAAGCCTTCCTGGTTTCCCACAATGTTCTTTCACCGACGGGGTGGTCAACTTCCTCCTGGGTCGCACAGACGCTATAAGGAGAGTTGGCTTCGACCCCCTGCTGAAGAGAGTGGCACACTCGGGTGAATATTACTATATATTATTTTTATTTGTTTATCCTCATTATCTATTAAGCAACAGCTGGGCTGCTCTTCCTGGGGTCCACACAATCATCTAGTTTAGTTGCACTCTCTTCCCAACGGTTTATTTAAAGTCACCAAGGTTTTATGAAAGGGGCAATCTGGGAATCAAAGAGCAGTATCAATTAAACATTTTAATATATGGATATAGCAATCCCAGATTGTCCCTTTTAAATATATATATTTTTTGGTTGACCGTGAACAAGTTGTTGTTTTAACCCCATTACGAATGCTTCAGGTATTATTCAGTTGTTGGGAATTATCGCTACAGTATACTCATCCATCCTTCTTCTTTCTCCTCATCCCTCCCTCCCTCTGTTTCAGAGTTCTTCATGGACGGCCTGGGCAGCCTCCTGGTGGCCACCTGTAGTCATGTCAACATCGCACATCAGCCCAAGAAGGCAGGAAACAAGCTGTACTCTACCTTCCGTCACCAGAAGAAGGATGATGGTGAATTCAAACTGGGTCTTCACTTCTTCAAGAACCATCTGAAATGCATTCGTTATGGATAGATATAAGTCTAGTGTCCCAGGAAATATATTCATATGTCGTATGAGGAATTTCTCTGGTTATGTTTTTTTTACTCTCCAAACATTATATACTTCTGTCCACGTCAGCAGAATCAGAATCAGAATAGCTTTTATTACATCCAATGTACAGGTAAACAAGAGTAAAATGCTTTGGCTTAGGTCCTTCAATATTGGCATTGCAGCAGGATACACAATCACAATAGTAGAATAAA
Organism: Nansenia antarctica; assembly: GCF_963989245.1. Classification (NCBI taxonomy): domain Eukaryota; kingdom Metazoa; phylum Chordata; class Actinopteri; order Argentiniformes; family Microstomatidae; genus Nansenia; species Nansenia antarctica. Next base: position 79,216,728 of record NC_137675.1, read on the forward strand.
GTAAATAAAGTAAGTAATAGGCCTAATAAACTAGAATAAAGTAATAAAGTGATGGTAGTCGTACTACAGCGGAACCAGTCGTACTGCAGTAGAATCAATAGGCCTAGTGCAAAATGCTGTAGGCTACAGGGTACATAGGTCTGGTCATTCGGGCTGCAAATTGGTAACCAATCAAATTTTTATTTTGAAACACGGAAATACATTTAAATGTTGTTGAAAATCACAACACAAACTCGCTAGTCAAGCCAAAATACTGCAATGCAATGGATTCGGTGAGTAATCCCTACTGCTACCTAGTTAATTAACACTACTTTACATTGTTAGCAGATTCACAAAACAAGCTGTGTTAGTTGACTAGCGATGTGTCATTGATTTTCATCAACGCAGACATTTATTACTTTTTTTCGAAAGAAAAGTCCAAACGTTAAATTGGATCCTGACTTTACTTCACATCACTTTGAACAACAGGGCCTTAATGTCTGTCTTTCGTCAATCATCATCACCTACAAAGGCAATAAGTTCAGCACTGGACAGCACACATGATCATATATCCATATAGACTCTAGATGTCAGCCTTGTGCAGTTGATTGTAGGAGAGACATATTCAGCTTTGTTTATTAGAATACATTCTTCATAGAGTAAATTTAAAATAATTTGTGCACATTCAACATAACATCATTCCAAACAAGACAAACATCAAGGGTAGCCATCTTATCCAAGGAAAGTATAGCAATGCAGTGCATCAATACAGTTAAGTTTAAGCTGTCATCAGGGTTAGGGTTAGGCCACAGATGAATAATTGTAGTAGACCCAGAGATATGTTGTTATGCCTCGCTCTATCCCAAACCAAGCCCTTATGAGGTGATACACTTGAGGAGATGTGAGAGGATTGGATGGCAAAACTTCCACCTATCAGACACCAAGTTGGATGAACAGGCTTTACTATGATGTCTACACAATTCAAGCCTCTCAGATCTCCACAAGTGCCTAGAGGCTAGGGGTCGATTTGGGATGGGACATAACCTCAGCCCTTTAAGATGTTTAACTTTCTTTGAACTGGCCATTTTGTGGAACTATCAGATACAAGAAATACATGACGTAGAACAGATATACCTCTCTGACATATGAATGATGTCAGCTCTACTCGTGACACGTCTATCTGCGACGATCAACACCCTTCTTGAATGTAACCCTTATATGGCTCTCTATTGTAATCATTTCATTGCTAACTTTTAAAGTACCTTATTACTCTCTCACTCATTGTTTAAGTACCACTTTGAGTTTCTTGTCCAAGAATGTTTGGGAAATGTATGATTGTGGAACAATTATATTTCCACATTAGATTAATCAGTAGATTAATGAACTACGATATGAAAAGATTTATAATAATAAAAATAGTTTTTCATCAACTGACAGCCCTAGTATATATGTTACGGTACATGTGGGAATACGGTACATGTGGGAAAACTAGGGTTAGGGTTAGGTGCTACGTCGACTTGGTACATGCTGGCATGTCTAACCCTAACCGTAATCCTAACCCTAACCCTACCCCTACCCCTAACCCTAACCTTAACCCTAGCACCGTAGCACCTAACCCTAACCCTAGTTTTCCCACATGTACCGCATTCCCACATGTACCGTAACATATATATTGGAATCCATTGTTTGACATAGCAAGATGGGCAACAAGCATTTTGCATGTATGCAAAGCAGAGTAGTCACAATCCGTTGTATATCCTGATTTTGTGTCTTTCAGAGAGCAGCATAATGACATTAGACACATGAGTTCTACTATGCACTGTATAGTGATCTAAAGTACGCTGCGGCAGTGGATCCCAGTAGTGGTTCCAGTTTCCAAATCTGTCTGCCCCAAATCCATAAACATTCACCTGAAAAGCAAAAAGGAGAGCTTCATATACAGTAGATCTCTATTTCTTTTCACCAACACCAACATGCTAGTACTGTGTCATGATGTCGTAGAGATATAAGCAATAGATGGCGCACTCCCCTAAATTAACTGTGATCGTGTAGTCAACTTAATCTGTGGTGTGAGTGTCAAATGTTGGTGATTCACTTCCAAAGGCTGGTGTGTTCTCTCAACTCAGCTCCAGTGTCTCAAGTAGCAGGGTCCTGAAAACCCTAACCCTAAGGTCTAGGACCCTAGAACGAGGGTGCTAGACTTGCGGTCTCAGGCCAGTCATTTATCATACGCCTGAAGTCAATTTACAATCTGTAAATAAACCTATTGAATAAGAAGACCATGTGTTGATCCAATTGGCTGATGCCTTCCCAGCTCATAGGAAGTCCCACCCTAGTTGACTACTAGGCACCCTTCATGTGGTAGTACATTGGAAAGATAGCCAGTACCGTCTCAAGTAGGCCTAATATTTCTCTATGGATGATGCATATCATTAGTCAGTCACAATTAGACATTGCTCTATTCCCAGTGCAGGTTGTATACAAGTTACCTTAGTGAGCTGAGCTGTACATACAGTGGGGGAAATCATTATTGAACACATCAACATTTTGTCCAGTAAATGTATTTCCAATGAGCCTATTCAAGTGAAATTTGCACCAGACTTTGGTATTAACTCAAACAAAAAATCTAAACATTGAAGTCCATATGCTGCTGCCTCCAAGTCTTTCTGGAGCTCTTTCCTAGTGGTCCTTGGCTCTTTGGCTACTCTTCTAAGTATCCTTCTGACTCCCTGATCAGAAATCTTGCGAGGAGCTCCTGTGCGTGGCCGGTTGATGGTGGAGTGATGTTGCTTCCACTTACGGATAATGCCCCAATGGTGCTTACTGGAAGATTCACAAGTTGTGAAATACGTCTGTAGCCAATTCCATTTTCATGTTTTATAACGTTCTGGTTGTGAAGGTCTTGAGACGGCTCTTTGCTTTTACCCATCATTAGATGTTTGTTGTGTGGCACCGTGTTAACCCAAAAAAACTTTTATAGCCCATCAATATCAATATATTCTAACCCAGCTGACATTAAATAGCACAGATTGGAGGTAGAGTTGCCTCCTAATTAGGTATGGTTTTCAGCTGGTTCCTTGCCTTTCCTTGCTGTGGTGTACTGCTTTTTCTTAGTGTGTTCAATACTTTTTTCCTGTTTCATTCCACTTCATTCCACATAACTTTATTTACATATGGACTTTGATGTTTAGATTTTTTTGTCTGGATTGTTTGAGTTAATTCCAAGGAAGTCTGGTGCAAATTTCACTTGAAAAGGCTCATTGGAAATACATTTACTGGACAAAATGTTGATGTGTTCAATACTTATTTCCCCTATATATATTGGCAGAACATTGTTACTGTTATAGAAAGGAAGGCTTACCTCATCACATATGTGTATGGCATATATCAGAGCCATTATTCCCGTGGATGGATATCGACCATGTTTATCAAGCCAAATCTCATAAACATATGTCATGAAAGTAGGATGCAGGACCATTACCTGCATGAATTATGAATTACATAGCTCTCTTAATCAGTGTAGTTATGTCACATAAGCTACATCTCTGGGAAAAATTAAGAGACCACTTCAAATATTTCTTAAATCAGCATCTCTACATAAATGGTAGCCATTCCATTCCAGTGTCTTTTGAATTCTAACACAGGCACACCTCAATCTACTGAGTGAGGTACTGATTAGGTGATCACCTGAACCGAATCTTATTTAGCAAGGAAAAGTATAAAATCACTATCCTCTTGCAATAGGCTGGAGGGAAAAAACAGTGCTAGTAGTACCGCAAAAGTAATGGGAATACATTTTTTATACTATTGACCTTGCCAAAAGAGTTGAAAAGAAAGGTTTTGAGTGAAGGGTTCAATTCTTTTTAAATTTAATTTAAATATTTGTTTATTGATGATTTTCCATAACATAAAGTAGTGGGTCATACAAATACATGAGCAGCCAGAGAGGTAATCAAATGATACAACATCCATATATACCCACAGATGCATACAACAACAACAACAACAACAACAACAACAACAACAACAACAACAAAAAGGACGTAAAAAATAAATGAAATAAAATAAAATAAAGTAAAAGAGAAAAAGAGAAACCACACATAACAAACACACATAGCTTGGAGGTCCAGATATTCAAATAAATTGTCTGTATACCCTAAAACAAATAAGCAGTAGCCTAATGTATAGTGGTCAAGAGTCAGAAATATATGGGGTCCGTATGGTTCCACTAGTTAATCACACACATTCAACCTAACCCAGCTGTCCCAATTGAGTAATTTTGGGTAGGTCTACCAGATGGCCTACTCCTTATGGAGCATCTGGCAGGTGTAGGGCCCTAATATAGTTAAGGAAAGAACCCCATGTTTTATCAAATCTAAGTGTTGATCCCCCCCCTGACACATCTTATTTTCTCCATTTTAATAAAGTATAAAATGTCCCTAAGCCACACACAGTGAGATGGAGGATTGGTGGATTTCCGCTGCAGTAAAATCAAACGTCTGGCCAGAAGCGTTGTAAAGGCGACCAGGCCAGCTTTATGTGATGGTAGTGAGAGATTGGCAGGGAGCACACCAAAACAAGCTGTTAGGGCCGTTGGCCAGATCGGAGTTTCAATACATTTTGAAATGGTTTGGAAAATGTCAGACCAAAAATTATGTAGGGAGGGGCAGGACCAAAACATGTGACCGTGTGTGGCAGGGGCCTGATGGCATCTGTCACAGGTGGGCTCGACATCATCATAAATCTTAGCTGGTCTAACCTTAGTAAAATGTGTGCGATGGACAACTTTGCACTGAATCAGCCCATGCCTAGCGCAGATTGATGAAGAGTGGACCCTACGTAGAATTTTCTCCCACAGGTCTTCTGTAATTTCTCCACCTAGGTCCTCCTCCCATCTCCTTTTAATATCTTGCAATGAGGAAGGGCGCAATGTAAAAATAAAGTTGTAAATAACAGATATAATGCCCTTTGTATTAGGTACAGGTTTCAAAAAGGGGTCAATAGGGGTGGCAACTGGGAGATTGGGAAATTGGGGATTGATATTATGGATAAAGCTACGTATTTGCAAGTATCTAAAGAAATGTAGTCTCTGGAGTGAATATTTCTCAAACAGTTGTTCAAATGATGCAAATGTGTTTTCTATATATAAATCCCTGAATGTTGTAATACCAAGAGTGGACCAGGATAGAAAACCTCTATCCATCAAGGAGGGGGGAAAGACAGGATTAGCCGCAATTGGGGCTAATAAAGAAAATGATTTTAAACCAAAATGTCTCCTAAACTGATTCCAGATCCTGAGTGTTGATTTAACAATAGTATTTTTTGCGTATAGAGTAGAGGAGAAGTTTAAAGGTGCATGTGCAAGAGCTGTCAGTGACGCAGGGCTAGAAGAGGAGGTTTCCAGCTTCAGCCACCCAGGTAATAAAGGGGAGTTCTCAAATGAAGGGTTCAATTCTGTCTGGCGGAGGGATACAGTGAGCGTCAGGTTGCTTCCATCCTTCCAGAACAAGGTCAAGCAGCAGACAAAAATCGGATAATTTTGCAGTAGTCTCTTAATTTTTTCCAGAGCTGTATATACTGTATATCCTGAAAGGTGGTTATGTGGTTATGTGCACAGCATCAACCCGAGTAGAGAAACGCTACATATGTTACGACAGTAGCTCATGTTTCTTATTGACTCACCAGGTCTTTGTTGGCTTTGATCCTTTCTTTAACTCGTACATACTGTATGTGCTGATGAATAAATAAATAAAAAACACACCAGTTGATCATTTTGTGTGATTATGGCTTTTGGTGTCAAAAAACGTGACGAAGAACGGTGATGTTCTAAAAGAGCACTCAAAACACGACATAAAACATGTTATTAACAGGCTGTTAGTAGATACACTACTTCCAAACTAGTCAAAAGAAAACCTGGAAGAACACTCACCGCTTGACTGTTTCACCAGTGGTTATGGCACCGAGGAGCCACTTGAGGTCCAGAGTCTTGAAAGGGAACAAAACCAGATGAGTGGTGTTGTCCAGGTCCACAGCACTCTCTGGGTACATGATGTGGTGAGTGGTTCTGGTCCCCACATGCCCTTCATAGCCTTTGGTAGGTGCCTTGTTAATTCTGGGTGACACGTGGAATAGAGACATGTTTACTCTTCATAAGCAAATGTCTTTGTGTACTCAATAAACCTCTCTGAAAACAGACTGATGCACAACACGCATCAGTACCTTATGATGACATCATTAAGGTCAATGAGGGCTCCGTAGTGGGACCGCTTGAGATTCCAAGAGTTCCCCACCACAGCACAGGTCCTACAGCGGTCAGGTCCTGCATCCATGTACAGGTCCTTGTCAGGGATGACCTGAAATAGCTCCTCCGCCACTTTGCCGAAGTTTCCTCTATCACCCTGCAATGCCTGATGATGACAAACCCTCATGAGCAGAAGTAAGTAAAGTTAAAAAGTTAAGTGCAGTGACAGTGTTGACAGTTAAAGTTAAGTGCAGTGACAGTGTTGACAGTTGGATTGTGTGTAGGGAACAAGTATAAAACAGAGGTATAAATATAGTTTTTGTTTGGTATTTTTGAACTTTTTGTTAACATGCGTAAGTAAAATGTTGTTTATAAATGTTTCTATGTCTTGATTATGCACTCATAAGGGGAAAACCACTAATGTAAAAAGGGTAGGCGCATTAATATAGTTTTTTTGTTTGGTACTTTTGAGTTTTCTGTTAAGATGCGTAAGTGAAATTTTGTTTATAAAAGTTTCAATGTTTTGATTATGCACTCATGGGGAAAAACCATACATGTAACAAGGGTGGGCGCAATAAGCCATGGCTTCAGCCCACACCTTTTTGGTCCTGGTGTTACGCATTGTGACTGTGTACATTTTTTATATCTGTATTATGAATTGTATAAGGGACCAAAATAAACATTCTCAATCACAATCACAAAAACTAATCTTCAATAAAACACAAAGTATTTACCTTCCACCACCTGATGGTACCCTCAGGAAGTTCCTTGTTTGCTCTTGTGAGAAATGGATTAAGAGATTGTCTGAAACGTTGCACAAACCAGGGATCATCCCCTGGCCCTGTCATACATTTGTGACAGGCACAATAAGGAGTGAACTGGGCAGACATCTTGTCCAGCAGTTGGTGGGCATATTTAAAAATATCCCAAAATTGGTTAGAAGACTTCTGACCAATCAAAGAACTAAAAATAATGATAGTGCTTGTGCAAAGTAGAAGCACGAGGACCCTGCTTTTTCTTTGGTTAAAGAAAATCATTTTGTACGTGTATTTTTACTTTAGGGTAGCCGGAGTAGCCACCAATTGGATTTTCATCCGAGGAGATTTTCAGCAACTGTGAATAAGAAATACAACGATTGTTATTTATAATAGAGGCGTTTGTTAAATATTACATTTGACATTTATGAAAATCAACCTGTAAGCATTTGGTGATAAGAGGTATTCTAAAGCAAAACTCTTAATTCTGAACATTACTTGTAGGCTACTTATCACAATTCGTCAAAGTAACAAAATCCAAATGAATCACATTTTATTCTTTATTCAAACAGGCGATCTAAAATGCATGGAAATGACGAAACCAGTGTTATAACATATGTCTCAAATTTGATGACATACATTGGTCATCATCCGGACCAAAACTGAAATCGCTTTCAATCTCCATTTTTACAATAGCATATACTGTGTGTGTTATTATTATTATTTAGCTTTTGCTTTTTTTAAATAGCCCATCAAATAGCCCATCTGTTTCTTAGGCCCTGGCTACCATTAAGCATGTTTTCCTCTTGTCTTGTCACACACATATATATATATGTGTTTGTTTTTCTGTTATTATTTTCCTAGTTTTGTGATACATAATGTCTTCTTGTTTTGGGGTACTGTCTTTTTAAATGACCTGTCAAAGCGCTCTGGCGCAGGTGAAGAGATTTGGGATTAATGAAGGTGAAGATTCACCAGGAGAGAGAGAGGACGAGCTAGAGGAGAAGTGTTGGTTCTAGGCAGTCCCGGTCGACTATATAATATGAATGTGTTGCTGTAGGCTTGGAACAAAAGATAGAGCCTGTAAATATATAAGACGTTCGCATCGCGTTGGAGAGAGGTACTCACGCTGTGGGATATACTTGTTCCAAGGATTATTTTTGTTTGAATCTACCGCGCCGCTGAGGACGGACCACTTCAATCGGGTGAGCCAATCCATTTGCGGGGTTGTTTGAGAACGCTGACGAGCGTTTGTCTCAATGAAGTGACTATTTGGGGATTACACTTGTTTGCCTCGGGGGATTCAAGGAACGGACTTGAACGAGTTATTTAGAGGAGTGAACTTGGGACTTTGTTTGGGACCTTTGTTTTGTTTAATGAATTGACTGTGGAAATAAGAAACATCCTAAACTCCTGTATTCATTTTGAAGCACCGACTTTATAATTCTTGAGAAATTCTGTTTATTATTATTATTATTGAAGGAGTGAAGTGAATGTATTATTCCTTGGTATTTCATTTGTTGTTTATTGTGTGTGCTTGAAACCCTAAAGATGGTTTAATACATATATTATTTACATTGAAGTTACGGGGTCTGTCTTGCCTTTTTTGTATATCGTACATACTGTACTTGAAGACCCTTTGTGGTTGTTCTGTTTATACCTTTGTGATAACACAACCGTTTCCCATAAGTAGGAGGGGGAGTTGTTATACTGTGATGTTAATAGCCTGTTATTGGTGGCAATAAAGTGAAACATTATGCTTCCCCATCCTCACCCCGTAGAGTCGAGGAGGAGGCTGCCGCCAAGAACACGGCCCAGAAGAAGATCCTTGAGCTGGAGGCCCAGATCTCTGAGCTGCAGGAGGACCTGGACCTGGAGAGAGATGCCCGCACCAAGGCTGAGAAGCACCGCCGGGACCTGGGGGAGGAGCTGGAGGCCCTGAAGACGGAGCTGGAGGACACGCTGGACACCACCGCCGCTCAGCAGGAGCTCAGGTACACACACACACACACACACACACACACACACACACACCAGGAGCTCAGGTACTAGGACAGAACACACACACACACACACACACACACACACACACACACACCAGGAGCTCAGGTACTAGGACAGAACACACACACACACACACAAACACACACACACACACCAGGAGCTCAGGTACTAGGACAGAACACACACACACACACACACACACACACACACACACACACACACACACACACACACACACACACACACACACACACACACACACACACACACACACACACACACACACACACACACACACACACACACACACAGGAGCTCAGATACTAGGACAGAACACACACACACGCACACACACAGGAGCTCAGGTACTAGGACAGAACACACACACACCAGGGTTTCCGTTAGAAAAATTTGCCGTCGGACATCGTGTCCGGGAAGAATTCGATTTACCGGACAAACGTGATATATTCCGGTCATCATATTAAAATATAATAAAAAATAAATAAAAAAAATCATATTTTTTTTTCTTCCAAATCTAATATAGCTGTTTGTCGCGGTGATTACTGTTGTGTAGCGGCCTATATATGCCATTTAATGTCTATTTCTCATCCGATACGATTAGATGCGAGCTATATAATATATAATAATATAACATGATTTGACGCATGCGCGCTATGCCATGCGTCAAATCCAGCGCTGAACGGGCGCCTCACTGGGAACTGAACAGACAGCATCGATCAATGAACGGACTCCACATTACGTTAACTGAAGTTTGTTAAATTGTTTGGGATTAATGTGAGTTTTCTATTTTCTCTTTCCAGTTTTACCCTTTTTTTTAAATCAATAAAACAACGTCATTTCTATAACCAGGGGGGTGTTCCATCGACGTCGCTGGAGGAAAGTCTGGGCTTGTTTTGACAAGTCTCGCGAGATCTATCAAGATATGCCTGGATCTTTTTAAGAGTCTCGCGGGACTTGGCGAAGAAGGCCTAGGTTTTCCTTTGGCGACGTTGATGGAACACCCCCCAGGTCTCGCTGGTTGGGAAGGCATTTCGTTTAGCTGCCTGTCAAATCATACTTAGGGGATAGCCCTGTAAGCTCATACGGGTCTGTATGTCGTCCTGAAGACCGGTTGTTAGATCATATCGCTGAAGTTTGTCTCCATCTTAGTGTAAATGTTGTCCGTTTCGTTTGTTATCCTTGTTATTGTGCGATAAAGTTAAGGCTTTCCGCTTCGGGCCACCATTTTCAGCTGGGCACCGGACACACACACACTCGTGCACGCGCGGCACTGCCCGAGAGAGAAGGACCCGCCCCCTTTGGTTAGCCTATAGGCTGGCTGGAGGGGGCGGGTCCTTCTCTCTCGGGCAGTGTTGTGTGTGTGTGTGTGTTTGGTGCTCAGCTGAGAATGGTGGCCCGAAGCCAATTTGAATACAAAATGTGAACTTTAGCGAATTGTATTCAAATTGTGCTTAGAGGGAATTATTTTCACCGGACATTTTGTCCGACGAGTTTTCAATTTGTCGGACTTAAACAAATTTTACCGGACAAAGTCCGGGAATTACCGGTTAACGGAAACCCTGACACACACACACACACACACACACACACACACACAAACACACACACACACCAGGAGCTCAGGTACTAGGACAGAACACACACACACACACACACACACACACACCAGGAGCTCAGGTACTAGGACAGAACACATACTCACACACTAGGAGCTCAGGTACTAGGACAGAACACACACACACACACACACACACCAGGAGCTCAGGTACTAGGTCAGAACACACACACACACACACACACACACACACACTAGGAGCTCAGGTACTAGGACAGAACACACACACACACACACACACACACACACACACTCACACACTATGTGCTCAGGTACTAGGACAGAACACACACACACACACACACACTCACACACTATGTGCTCAGGTACTAGGACAGAACACACACACACACACACACACACACACACACACACACACACACACTAGGAGCTCAGGTACTAGGACAGAACACACACACACACACCAGGAGCTCAGGTACTAGGTCAGAACACACACACACACACACACACACTCACACACTATGTGCTCAGGTACTAGGACAGAACACACACACACACACACACACACACACACACACACACACACACACACACTAGGAGCTCAGGTACTAGGACAGAACACACACACACACACACACACACACACACACACCAGGAGCTCAGGTACTAGGACAGAACACACACACACACACACACCAGGAGCTCAGGTACTAGGTCAGAACACACACACACACACACTCACACACTATGTGCTCAGGTACTAGGACAGAACACACACACACACCAGGAGCTCAGGGCCCTATTCCACTAAAGGTGGCTTAATATAGCGGCGCTATAAATAAATGCGGCGCTCAGGGAACTCGAGATTGGTATTCAAGCCTCAGGTGATTCCTCGAATGAGGATCAGCCTTGTGTCATCAGTGTTCACAGAAGACAGGCTTACAAATCTTCGATATGGGCGCGTGGCCGAAGATATAAAAAGCCCAGAAGAGCCGATAGTCGAAATGACGATACAATGGCAAAAAAAACTGAAAAAAGCCCTCGTGCCGGCTCTTTCAGTAGGGCAGAGCAACTTTTATTGGTTGAGCTATACGACGTGGAAAGGCCAGTCATCACGCGCAAAGGCAGCACTGCCGTAGTGAATAAAGCCAGGGAGATGGCGTGGCAAAGAATTGCGGACGGGTTAAATGCGTAAGTGATATAGCTTACCTATTGTTTTATTGTCATCTTGTAATAAATGAACATTCACTACTGTGATCTTATCAGTCTCAATAATATATAATATAATATAATAATATCAGATGTCTGTTTAAAATGATGGTGTACTGTAGACGCACTTACCACAACTGACATAACTACAATGCATTTACTCTCAATTACTCTAAATGGGTGAGGTGTTTGAAGCCTTTCTCACCTAGTAATGATGTTCTTCTAGCATTGTAACTGCCAATGACCATAGACTGTCTTGGCATAGATTACTTCTTCTCATGATTACTGATGGATAGATGATTCACTTATGTATGTGTCACTTTGGATGAAGGCTTCTGCTAATGGCAAACATGTCATGTAACTGTGAAATGTAGTAACCCTTGGCTTATATTAATTATTCTGTTACATCTCAACAGGAGCCATCCCAGTGGTGAGGTTCGCACCTGGCAGCAGGTCAAAATAAAATATAAAAATATTTTCCAGAGTGGTAAGTAGCCTATAATGAAATGTCCCTTTTTAGCGACCAAAAAACTGGCTGACGCCGCTGCCACTGGTGGGGGACCTCCACCGCAGGACCTCACCTCTGCGGAGGAGCGAGTCCTCGGGCAGAACCGGGGCCGACCTACGGTTGAGGGAATAGAGGGGGGGACCTCAGCAGACGTCCCTCCCCAAGGCAACGTTTCTCAATATGTGCAAGGTATTATCTACTACTCTTCCTCAACAGATCAGTCTCTCAATGGCAAAAACTAATGAGTCTTTATCTTTCAGTGACGAGAAACATCATGACACTTATCGATCCTCCTCAAGACCTAGACCCTGACCTATGTGTGAGTCGTCCTTGCTTAGCAAAAATACCATGCATCTTATGCAAATTCATTCTTTTGCTTTAACTGCAGTGTTTTGTATTTGCAGGGAGATGGCCCCAGCACGTCTAGGGAGCTGGAGGAGGACACCATTTCCGCTTTCACTGAAGTGGCAGAGGTAAAACCATTTAATGTGGAAAGTTTTGGATGTGTCTGCATTCTTTAAATTATGTAAAACCCAACAACTTTTTTGCAGGACCAACCAAGCACAAGCCTAACACCATGTACTGAAGTAAGTAACTACTCATATTGCTATGCAATTACATCTAGGGTCTGCTACTCTGACACAATTTCCCTTTCAGTCCGTCCGTTCCCTGTATTCGAAATATCTGGATGGAGAGGTCCAACTACAGGGAATGCGCAGGGAGGAATCCAAACTGCGCTGCAAGAAGCTCAAACTGGAAATTGAGTTACTGGAAGGCCAGGTGGAGAAGCAAGTAAGTATACATTTAAACAGAAGAAGCAGAAGATCATGGTCTGACTCGGGACTGAAATTTAATGTTTCTTTTTTTTGTCTTCACAGAGACAACAGAAGTTGTAAAAAAATAAAATAATTTCAAAAACAACTTTGACATGCTTTTTTGTCTTAAATGCTAAGCTTTTAAATAAAAGGGTGAACTCAAACAAAGGTGACCATTAATACAATACATTAACTGAAATAGCTGTCTTTATAATGGTCCCGCATAGTTCTTCCATCCATGGGTTCCAAGCCTAGTGCGACATCTTCCCATTGCTCCTCCGGCAACATTGGGGGAAGTCTCTCACGGTGTATGACTGCAATGTTGTGCAAGACTGCACAGGCTACAGTGATGTCACAGGCCCTGTCGGGGGTGACCCTGAGGCTTTTCAGGCACTGAAATCTACACTTCAGTTGCCCAAAGCACATCTCAATTCGTGCCCTTGTTTTGTTGTGGGCATGGTTGAAGGCCCTCTCTGCTTGGGTTGCTGGGTCTGGGTAGGGAGTCAGCAAGTGTGGCATGCAGGGATAGCCTCTGTCTCCAAGCAGAACTCCATTAAACTGCCCTATAGAATAGAAGTATTGGTTACATATGCATGACATTCTTCAGCTTCAAATACATTAAATGAAACTTGGAAAGTAATTATCTTGCCTTGTGTAAACCTGTGTGCTAGTGATGATGCTCGAAATATTCTGGAATCATGGACAGAGCCAGGCCATTTGGCTTCAATGCTAGAAATCACGCAATTTGCCTCGCAGGTCATCTGATGGCATAGAGGGAGACCTTCAATGATGTGGCACACTTTGCTTGGCAGATACATTGTTATGCATAACTGAGTGTTCACATCAAAACTAATTTCATCTATTAGCACAGATGTGCACATTTGATCCAAAAGCAGTTATTACTATTCTGCCTGACAGTGTATGGACATACCTGTATATTTAGACTATGGAAAGATTTCCGATTGACATAGTCTGCCTCCACAGGTCCAGATGGGGCCTTGATGCGCACATGGGTGCAGTCTATTAGGGTTGTTGAGAAATGGACATGCCATCGTTGTCTAGCCTATAGGTATATGAGCAGGCTCTGCTTATATAGCATAGGCCCATGTCAATTGATTAATTAACTACATGCAGTGGTGTAGTCTAGTTTTTTCTAGTGGGTATACTGTGATTTTTCCCTCCCAGCCTCATATAATCGTTCATTTCGGAACGCCATAAAAATAAATCTGCGCTCCCTGTCTAGCATGCCTATCTAAAATGTTATAAGGCTGATCTGTGCATGATAGTGCTACATTCTGACATGTTTCATGTCGCATTTCCCCCCCTTTGATGGTGTATGACGCTATAGTCAGTCCCAATGGTCCAAAAGTCAAGTGCTTCGTAACACAGACGGGTTGAATTTTATGAATGAAAGTGAAAGTTCTGTCACAAAACGCTGTTACGTATCCTCGCACATTTTTAAGTGGGTATATGGAAATCCTTGGCTTTCCTAGTGGGTATACGGCGTAGTCCTGCGTATCACATAGACTACACCACTGCCTACATGACACTGTGGCAGAGCAAAGTCATTCCTTTAGCAAGAGATTAGTGGTTATCTGCATATTAGTGGTTACTGCATATGTTTCATGTCTTTTTTTCCTTATATTGTGACCTTCTTTTGTTGTTATCTATATCTATCTATCTGTCGCACAATCAAACTATCTATATCTATCTCGTGTGAAGTGGGAACTAATATTTCCTAAAAGCAACGATTAAATAAATTAAAACCAATAAATAAAAACAAAACACACCCATACCATTTTGGTATGAGATGCATCCATCTATTATTCCGTCAGTCCTTCATAACCAAAATAACCCTTTAACATAAATCAATAACAAATGAATGCAACAAAAAAACCATCTTCAAAAATCTAAATCAAACTCCAACCCTCCACTGCGCCAGCCAGACCGCTGTGATGACAGCAATGCAAGTTGAAACAATGATTATTTTTTTAACACTCTTTTATTTATTGATCTATCGATCTATCTATCAAACTTTCAAAATATCAAGTTATCTATCACACAATCAAACTATCTATCGATCGATCACACTTTCAAAATATCAAATTATCTATCTATCACACAGTCAAACTATCTAATCTATCTATCTCGTGTGAAGTGGGAACTAATATTTCCTAAAAGACACAATGAGGAACTGTCGTTCGGGGTTTAGTTTCCGCCTGTGAGCCTTTTTTGACGCACGGATGACTATAGCCTGTGTTTTAGCCTGGTCGGGACCAGGCTAATTATATCTGACTCAGAAGGAGCTCAACCAAGCAGCGAATTATTTTCGAGGCTTAGAACTTTATCGAGGCTTAGAACTTTATCGAGCTTTGTGGAATAGGGCCCTGGTACTAGGTCAGAACACACACACACACACACACACACACACACACACACACACACACACCAGGAGCTCAGGCACTAGAACAAAACAAACACACACACACACACACACACACTCACACACTATGTGCTCAGGTACTAGGACAGAACACACACACACACGCACCAGGAGCTCAGGTACTAGGTCAGAACACACACACACACACACACACACACACCAGGAGCTCAGATACTAGGACAGAACACATACTCACACACACACACACACACACACACACACACACACACACACACACACACACACACTCACACACTATGTGCTCAGGTACTAGGACAGAACACACACACACACACACACACACACTCACACACTATGTGCTCAGGTACTAGGACAGAACACACACACACGCACACACCAGGAGCTCAGGTACTAGGTCAGAACACACACACACACACACACACTCACACACTATGTGCTCAGGTACTAGGACAGAACACACACACACACACACACACCAGGAGCTCAGGTACTAGGTCAGAACACACACACACACACACACACACACACACACACACACACACACACACCAGGAGCTCAGGCACTAGAACAAAACAAACACACACACACACACACAGACACACACACACACACACCCGGAAGCGCATATGAAAATAGTTTGTCATTATGTAGTGTTGGGGATGAGGCACAACAGCACATTTTGATAGGTCATGACTCAAAATGTTTTTTACCCAGCAGCTAGTGTCTTAATTGTCCATTCTTCCTCATTTTTCTCTCTTACTCTCCTCCTCCTCCTACCCCTCTCTCTTACTCTCCTCCTCCTCCCCCTATCTCTTACTCTCCTCTCCTCCTCCTCCCCCTCTCTCCTCCCCCTCCTCTGCTCCTCCCCCTCTCTCTCCTCCTCCTCCCCCCCCTCTCTCTCTCCTCCTCCTCCCCCCCCCTCTCTCTCTCCTCCTCCTCTCCTCCCCCTCTCTCTCCCCCCCCCTCTCCCCCCCCCCCCCTCCTCCCTTCCAGGTCCAAGCGTGAGACGGAGGTGACCCATCTGAAGAAGAGCCTGGAGGACGAGGCCAAGGTGTACAAGCAGCAGATGGCCGACGTCAGACACAAACACAACCAGGTCTTCGACCAGATCAACGAGCAGCTGGAGCAGTCCAAGAGGGTGAGGGATGATAATAATAATAATAATAATAATAATAATAATAATAATAATAATAATAATATCTTAGATTTATATAGCGTCTTTCTCAGACCCAAGGACGCCTTAGGGGGGCTTAGGTGGCGTAGTGGATTAAGCGTTGACCATGTACTGCAGGGCTCCCGGTTCGATTCCAGCCGCGGACATATCCTGCATGTCATCCCTTCTCTCTCTCTCTCACCCATCCTTCCTGTCATAATCTCTACTATATCTGTCATTAAAAAGAAAAATATGAGTGGGACTGCCCCACTCAGAAAAAATAACTTCATAGACAGACAGAACAGAAAAACAAAACAAAAAAGCAAAGACAACGAGAGTGACAAAACTAGACTAGAGGCCAAAGGCCTTAGAGAACAGGTGGGTTTTGAGGGCTGATTTAAAGGTGTCCAGGGTAGGGGGGCGTTGCGGATCGCTGTGGGGAGAGAGTTCCAGAGGGTGGGAGCTGCCACACTGAAGGCTCTGCCCCCGAAGGTCCGTAGGTTGGTGCGGGGATGGGCAGTGATGGACTTCAATCATAGATACGGGGAAAAATAAGCCACCTTAGCATCATGCTCTTTATATATATTATTAAGAATTATTTCTATAACGATAGAAAATCCAAAATAATTAATTATTGTATTCATAATAATGTGCTTCAATCATGGATATTACTAGAAAAATAAAAACAAAGAATTCCAGAGTGATAAATTATTTTAGTCATGGGTGAGGAGTCAGTCCCAAGTGGGGGAAGTGAACAATTGTTCACGCAGTGTTCGAAACGCTTAAAAGTATTTCACTGTTGTGCGATCGATTCTATTAAAATCAAGCAATTTTAAGTACTGTACAGACACCCCTTACAATAACCGTATATAATCATAACCTGTCCGTCTGTCTGCCTGTCCGTCCTCCAGAATAAGGTGTCCGTGGACAAGGCCAAGCAGGCCCTGGAGAGCGAGCGCAACGAGCTGGTCATCGAGCTCCAGACGCTGACCCAGGGGAAGGGCGACTCGGAGCACCGCAGGAAGAAGGCGGAGGCCCAGGTCCAGGAGCTGCAGGTCAAACACGGAGAGAGTGAGAGGCAGAGGCAGGACCTGGCCGACAAGGTGGCCAAGATGCAGGTAGGGGGGAACGTGCCTGTCGGCGCAGTTATGGCTATTAGGATGACCTTGGGGCGGCTGTGGCGCAGGAGGTAGAGCCGATGTCTGATGATCGCAAGGTCGGCAGATCGGCGGTTCGAACCCCGGCTGGCCACATGTCGAGGTGTCCTTGGGGCAAGACACTGACTGAACCCCAAATGGCTCCCAATGAGCGGGCTGACGCCTTGCATGGTAGATTGCCGCCATTGGTGTGTGAATGTGTGTGTGAACGAGAGGCCATTGTAAAGCTCTTTGCAATAAGGCGCTATATAAGTCCATTCTTTAGGCTGTTTTTGGTGCCCTACGCGCGTCTACCTCGAGGCGGCCTTGCCTGTGGCATCGCAAGAGTTTAGGATTCATTGACGAATTATGAATTCGGTAATTTTTCAATGAACTGGAGGAAAAAGGGGTCAAATCTAGCATTGGGGAAACTAAAGCAGGTGGATGAATAGATGGATGGACTGATACAGTGTGTGGATCGGTAGATTTATGTGGTTGTGTGGTCTCGTTCTTTCTCTCTCTGTGGTCCAGACGGAGTTGGACAACGTGAACAGCACGCTGACCGCGGTGGAGGGCAAGTCCATCAAGGCGTCCAACAGCTGCTCTGCTGTCGAGTCCCAGCTCCAGGACGTACAGGTACGAGGATGACTCGCAGCACCGCTTCCTGGTTGACGACTCCCGTTGACAGCGGGGGGAGAGAAAGGTTCTACCCGGGAATTCGCTCCGCGCTGTGTCGACCGTGATAAGAGTGTCGTATCGACATCATTCAAATGGTTTCAGATTTCCTGTCCTCTCCCCTCTCGGGACACGTTTTAATTTTTACCGTAACCCACGGTAAACCACAGTTATTAACCCGCAAAGGGTGCCTCCAGGCACCGTCTTTGCCCGTGAATAACACCGGCTATGAAGGTGGTACAAAAACAATACTCCTTTGCTAACTTCACCATCGGTATACGGTCATTTTGAGCCCTTAACCACCGCGCTGACACCCCGAGAAGATATGCTTTTAACTGTAAACTCAATGAACCGGGAGTTCACCCGCTGCTGCCTGCAGCACCGCGCCTGCTGGTTGAAACTCCCGTTGACAGCGGGGGGAGAGAAAGGTTCTACCCGGGAATTCGCTCCGCGCTGTGTCGACCATGATAAGAGTGTCGTATCGACACCATTCAAATGGTTTCAGATTTCCTGTCCTCTCCCCTCTCGGGACACGTTTGAATTTTTACCGTAACCCACGGTAAACCACAGTTATTAACCCGCAAAGGGTGCCTCCGGGCACCGTGTTTGTCCGTGAATAACACCGGCTAGGAAGGTGGTAAAAAGACAAGACTATGCTGGCTAACTCCACCATCGGTATACGGTCATTTTGAGCCCTGAACCACCGTGGTGCCACCCCGAGAAGTGAACCGGGAGTAAACTCAATGAACCAGGAGTTCAACATGCGTCAAGTGCTTATATTCACTACGAGCAGTGTCGACATCGATCAGGCAGTAGCCATCTCATATGCTCAACATAACAATGATACTACAGTTCATAAAGCAGACAAGTGAAGTCAGTGGTTTTAAGGGTTCAAAAAACATGACTTTATTATGTGTACATAGCTTCCTCTCTCTCTCCCTCTCTCTCTCTCTTTCTCTCCAAAAAACACGGTTAATAATATACCACATGCCGAGGAAAAAGTATACGATAGCTTCAAGTTCCTCCATGTTGCTATTGTTGTGGCTGTGTTGTGTCTCGTGAAAATATACGTCACCACCATGGCGCGCTGTTATGACGCGTAACTCCGCCTACTATCTCCTACTCCTCCTACTCGTTCCTGGTCTCTTGTGTATAGTGGAAAATGTCTCGTATCCAGAACTGTTCAAAAGCGTGCCGAAGCGAGCCGAGCCGGGCCCGATAGTGGAAAAGCGCCATTAGTGAGCTACGCCACACACACACACACACACACACACACAGGTCGTAACCGTCCCATCTCTCCCTGTAGGAGCTGCTCCAGGAGGAGACCCGTCAGAAGCTGTCCTTCTCCACCCGTCTGAGGCAGATGGAGGATGAACAGAACAACCTGAGGGAGATGCTGGAGGAGGAGGAGGAGGGCAAGAAGAACGTGGAGAAGCAAGTCTACACCCTCCAAGCTCAGGTCGGTGGAGCCCTTCTCCCTCTCTTTACTTCTCTACCTCTCTACCTCTCTCTCTACTTCTCTCTGGCCTCTTTCACACCGGCAGTTCCGAACGCCGGTTCGCGTTCGCGTACCGAAACCTCAGAACGTTGCCGCTGTCTGGCGAACGATACACTGGTATGAACGCGGGCTCGTCCGCCAGACAGCGCCAACGTTCGGAGGTTTCGGTACGCGAACGCGAACCGGCGTTCGGAACTGCCGGTGTGTAAGCCCTATCTGTGTCTCTACCTCTTTCTCTCTCTGTGTCTCTACCCTTCTCTCTCTACCCTTCTCTCTCTCTCTACCTCTCTACCTCTATACCTCTCTCTCTACCCTTCTATCTCTCTTTTTCACCTCCCAGTAGGCCCAACATCTCTAGAACACTGCCTCTTTGTACTGTATTATCTTCCTACTACCTTGTTTCAGATAATTCTAACTTTTCTTCTGTCTTCCTCCCTGCCACCTTTCTCCCCCCCCCCCCCCCCCCCCCCCCCCCCATCTTCTTCTCACCCCCTCCCTTCCTCAGCTGGTGGAGATGAAGAAGAAGGTGGAGCTGGAGGCGTCGTCTCTGGAGGGGGCGGAGGAGGGCAAGAAGAGGCTGCAGAGGGACCTGGAGGGGGTGGGCCAGCAGCTGGAGGAGAAGAACTCTGCCTACGACAAGCTGGACAAGACCAAGACCTGTCTGCAGCAGGAGCTGGACGACATGACGGTGGACCAGGACCACCTCCGGCAGATCGTCAACAACCTGGAGAGGAAACAGAAGAAGTTTGACCAGCTGAGGGGGGGAGGAGATGATGGGCCGAATTCACTAACAGGGTTCCTGCGCTGGTCTTAAAAAGCCTTAAAGTCTAAAATCCAGCAATCCAAGGCTTAAAAAGGTCTCAAATGTCTGTTATTCGGTCTAAAGTTGAGGTGCTAGGTCTTAAAAATTTGATCCTGCAAGGAAATCAGTCCGACCATCTATTTATGAGGAAATTAATCAAGCTGAAAAAAACAAACAAATTCGCTTCCTTTTTTGTCTGTATGGCAGTGAAATCCCTAATTTCATCACCTCGAGGATGACAAAAAGCTATCACACGGTGTCGTGAATAGGTCTAAAATAATTTCCATGCGCTTATTGGAACTGTCCTGTTAGTATCTAGCCTAGATAACACTAACTCTCTCTCTTCCTCTCTTACTATCCCCTCTGTCTTCCCCCCCCCCACCCCAACATCTCTCCTCTGTGTAGTTGCTAGCGGAGGAGAAGACCATCTCCAACAAGAACGCTGAGGAGCGTGACCACGCAGAGGCGGACGCCAGGGAGAAGGACACCCAGGCCCTGACGCTGACCCGCGAGCTGGAGACCCTGATGGACCTGAAGGACGAGCTGGACCGGACCAACAAGCTGCTGAAGGCCGAGCTGGAAGACCTGGTCTCCTCCAAGGACTACGTCGGCAAGAACGTAAGACCGACCGCCTGTGTACCTCGATGGAAGTCGTTGTTTACTGTATGGCAGCCTCTCTGTCTCTCCCCCCACCCCCCCCCCCCCCCGGCCTCTGATTTCCGTATCTATGGCTCAGTCGGTGGAGCATGGCGCTAGCAACACTTAGGGTTGTGGGTTTGATCCCCACAGGGACCATATATACTGACAAATGTATGCGCTCACTGCAATGTAAGTCGCTTCGGATGAAAGCGTCAGCTAAATGGCGCATAATTATATTAGTAATATAATAATATATTAATAATAATTAGTAAGTACTAAGTATTTTAAACATTTAAAACGTTGAGGCTCTGTGCTTAAGATATTACAATACCTTAGTCACAGTTTGGAACATGTTCAAACATGCAAACACAAGTTTGCAAACATATTTAAATGCCGCCAGTTTTGAACGCACCATCACTCCCGACAACAATGTTGTAGAACTTTCCCCAAAACGTTGTTCTATAACCCTCCGCAGGTCCACGAGCTGGAGAGGTCCAAGCGCGGGATGGAGCAGCAGCTGGAGGAGATGCGCGTGCAGCTGGAGGAGCTGGAGGACGAGCTGCAGGCCACGGAGGACGCCAAGCTGCGTCTGGAGGTCAACATGCAGGCCATGAAGGCCCAGTTCGACAGGGACCTCCAGGGCAGAGACGAGCAGGGAGAGGAGAGGAGGAAGCAGCTGGTCAAGCAGGTACAAAGACGACGGCGCCAAGCTCCACATGTTGTGATGGCTTTCTCTCTGAAAGGTGTTCACTGATGTCCGAAACCTTTGGGACTATTGGACTCCAACTAAAACGACTACTCCAACTCTCCAACTACTTTTGGTTTCTAACTAAAACAAAATTAGAACCAATTATTGGAGAGGACATGGAATATTCAATGGTCTCAATAAGGGGACATTTTACACAACCCTCAATCCTAAAAAGAAATTAAAAAAGAATTATGTCTTGTAAAATCACTTTTAAAACCTTATGAATCTCCCACTGACTTTCAGTAAATTCTACTTCTTATTCTTTTAAGTTCTTTTCAATTGGACGTTACATTTAGTACCAAGCTTGAACAGACACTGACACCACATCTTAGTTGATGACTGGAGAACAAGGCCATTTATTCCACAGTTTTGCTTCTTCCTGGAGAAGTTTCTTGGTGAAGCTGTGCCACCTAGTTCTCTCCTGGAGAAGTCTCTTGGTGAAGCTGTGCTGCCTAGTTCTCTCCTGGAGAAGTCTCTTGGTGAAGCTGTGCTGCCTAGTTCTCTCCTGGAGAAGTCAGTTGGTGAAGCTGTGCTGCCTAGTTCTCTCCTGGAGAAGTCAGTTGGTGAAGCCGTGGTTCATCTGGTTCTCTGTGTTCCCCAGGTGCGTGAGATGGAGGTGGAGCTGGAGGAGGAGCGCAGGCAGCGCTCCCAGGCCAAGTCCTCCAAGAAGAAGCTGGACCTGGGAGAGCTGGAGGCCCAGATAGACATGGCCAACAAGGGCAGCGACGAGGCCCTCAAACAGCTGAAGAAACTGCAGGTATGTTGACACACTCGCACACACACACACACACACACACACACACACACACACACACACACACACACACAGTACTTAAATGTGACTAAAAATTAATTAACACAATGTGTTCATTATTAACACTGTGTTAATTCCATCTCCCTTGTCTCCATCTCTTCCACCAGGCCCTCACACACGCACACGCACACACACACACACTTTCTATAGAGCCGCAAAAAGGTTTACAGACACGTACTTAAATGTGACTCAGAGTGAATGAACCCAGTGTGTTAACATCTCCCTTGTCTCCATGTCTTCCACCAGGCCCTGATGAAGGAGCAGATGAGGGAGCTGGAGGACCTGCGTGTGTCCAGGGAGGAGGCCCTGAACGAGGCCAAGGAGAACGAGAGGAAGGTCAAGACCATGGAGGCTGACGCCATGCAGCTCCAGGAGGTAGGGTTGAGGCCCAGCCCAAGTAGGCGCTGCCTTTCTTTCTCTCCTCTCTCTTCTCTTCCCTTTATGCCACCGTATTATTATTTTTTTTTATGTTCCAATGTGATGAGGTTTTGTGAAAGTGAAGAAAAAAAAAGTGTTGGATTTAAAAAAATAAAATGTTTTTGATAAGTGTGATGAACGCGTGTTTGTGGTGAGATCAGGCTTATAGGCCCCCTGTGGGCCGCGCACCATTGTTAAGTGCAATGACATTGAATTGAACCAAAGTCAACCCAAATCCAGTTTACACATCAGCATACCTCTTAAAAACCACGACCTCACTGCCTCATTCTAAGACATCGTTTCTCAACGGGGGCGTTCAGACAACATCGGGGGGCGCTGGAACAAATATTTTTAAAAGGGGGGCGTTGAGGTGTTCTTGGGGGGCGGTGACGCATAAAGTATTTTTCTCATGAAAAACAGCTGTCAGCAGTGTTATTACGGGTACGTTCGTAAATGCACGAACGGTCAGTTCGCTCGGACAAACCGTCTTTTCAAAGGTAGTATGGGTAGATTGCATGGCATTGAACAAAACCCAAAAGGAAAAAAAAAAAAAAAGTTTGCCTATCATCCATCCTCACTATGGCTTTTGCCACTTGATTGACATACAGGTAAGCCAGTCTGCGATCTGATCTTTTCACCTAACACACGGTTCACCACGCATGCGCAGTCAACAGCGGCAACTACAAAATACTAAATACCGGCGAGACTAATTAACTAGTTAGCCTTCCAATTTCTACTATTTACTATATAATACTAAATAAAGGGTATACAAATGAGTGGGGAAGCTGGACCAAGTAAGAAACCAATAACGTACAACTTCCATCCAGAATGGGAGGAGGACTTTTTTACACGATTTGATATTGGAAGTGCGTCTGTCTGATCTGCAGATCTACGATGGCTGTTTGGAAGAAGGGAAATGTGGCAAAAGAGCGAAAACGTACGGCTGTAACGATAGCTTCTTATCGCGTCAGTCACGTTCTTGTTAAACACAAGAAGAAAACAAAGACGGCCAAATTGTGAAAAAAGCGTTTCTCGAGGCTGCAGATTGTCTTTTTGATGACAGATCCACAGTGGCTGATGACACCTTGCAAGCCTGCCAACACCTTGCAACCAGCTCCTACAGCCCTGACTACTAGAAACTAGCTGCCTCCTCCCAGTGCCAGGTCTCCCACTAAGGTAGAGAAATGCATTTATTTCCTCCTTTCAAACTAGGGAACTACCTGTTTTGTATCTGGTTTACTTTTCTGTTTGTTGGATCAGTAGTTGGCTATGGTACTGCAGACTGGCTGTCAGTGTGTGAGTGAGAGAAAGTGAGTGTGTGTGTGTGTGTGTGTGTGTGTGTGTGTGTGTGTGTGTGTGTGTGTGTAAGAGAGAGCGGGGGGGAGGGGGGGGGGGGGAGGGAGGTTTTGTGCTATGGCTCCCTATGCAGACTGGCAAATGTGTGTGTGTGTGTGTGTGTGAGTGAGAATAGCAAAGAGGGAGGGTTTGTGATGGTCTTCTCCTGTGTGGCTGTGTGACAGAGAGAGAGAAAGTGTATTGTACTATGCAGGCTGGGAACTGTGTGTGTGTGTTTGTAGTACGTGCGTGTACGTTTGCGATGTTTAAACTAGACTGGTAGATCTTGGCAGACTGGCTACTTGAAAAGTAGATCTTGGTTAAAAAAAGTGTGGGCACCCCTGCCTTATACCATACCACCATACCAGAACATCACAGCAGGAACAACGATAGTTATGGAGATATACTCCAGTTCTATGAGTGGAGCGGAGCCCCATAGGGGAGCTCTGCTCCTATTGGTTTACCCGCTACCTAAAGTAGCCAATGACTGAATTTTTCAATGCCTGAGCCCGCCTGGGGTGCTATATAAAGGGGCGTACTTCGCTCCATCATTCTCCCAAACATACAAAACAGCCGGGTTTGAACGAGTCGAAGTGGGCCAGCAGCCCTATGGGGCTCCGCTCCACTCATAGAACTGGAGTCTATCTCCATAACTATCGTTCTATATCGTGGAGCTCCGCCCCATAGGGGAGCTCTGCTCCTATTGGTTTAGGCGGAGCGAGCGAGGCCAAATGTACCCCCACTGAGACTATTAATCCGAAAACAATCTCAGCGGCACCCGGAGCTGACCACTGATGTTGGTTCAAGACAACCTTAAAAAGTTGGCCCAACCCACACCGAGTCTGCTCCACTGATCTAGCCCTTACGTGAGCACGCAGGGTTGTAGATCTAACGGAACATGTTCTGGAGGAGGGTCCCCTCCCCAGGCACATCCGTAATCATCCTGACAGCACTTGAATAGCATCCCCAACCAGGGTAATCCAAGTGCCATCCCCACTACATCAGTCCTCAGCAAACTGAGGACAGAATGAGAAAAGGATGAGGAAGAAATATCACTTACCCAACCCTTACGTTGGGTTGTTGATCTAACAGACATGTCCTGGAGGAGGGTCCCCTCCCCAGGCACATCCGTATTCATCCTGACAGCACTTGAATAGAATCCCCATGACCAGGGTAATCCAAGTGCCCTTCCCACAACATCAGTCATCAGCAAACTGAGGACAGAATGAGAAAGGATTGAGGAAGAATATCACTGACCTAACCCTTACGTGAGCACGTAGGGTTGTTGATCTAACGGAACATGTCCTGGAGGAGGGTCCCTTCCCCAGGCACATCCGTATTCATCCTGACAGCACTTGAATAGAATCCCATGACCAGGGTAATCCAAGTGCCTTCCCCACTACATCAGTCATCAGCAAAACTGAGGACAGAATGAGAAAAGGATGAGGAAGAAATATCTTCAAGTAACACCGTATAAAAAGTGATGGCGACGACCAAGACGCCGCCACACATATCTCCTCCACTCCCACTCCCCTGAGAATGGCCACTGATGCGGCCATGCCCCTGGTGGAATGAGCCCGAATGCCAGTCGGCACGGGCTGCCCCTTCGATTCGTATGCGAATAGCTAATAGCCTCGCAAATCCAAAGGGACAGCCTCTGCTTCGAGAGTGGTGGCCCGGCTTTCTGTCCGCCATAGCAGATCAGAAGCCGGGGAGAAGATCTCAGTCCTGCCTCGCGCTTCACATATTGTGCCAACGCGCGCACCGGACAATACAATGTAAAACGCCTCTCCCTCTCTCCGTCGTGAGGAGGAGGAAAAAAAGGCGCTCAGAGCACAGCTCTGAACCCTAAACCCACGATTAACCGTAGGGATAAACGCCGGGTTAGGGCGTAATACAGCTTTTGTTTCGTCATCAGATATGATCAAACAATCTGCCCGTGACGAGAGAGCGCACAAATCACTCACTCGCTCAGCCGTAGTCAAGGCGAGGAGTAGACTCGTCTTGAGAGACAATAAAACGCAACGACACAGTGACAATGGGTTCGAATGGGGGCACGCACAGCGCCTCTAGCACAATCGACAGGTCCCATTTTGGCATTAGAGTCCTATGAGGGCGTCTAAGCCTACACACTCCAGTCAAAAAACGCTTAACCAGCGAATGACTGAAAAACCAGTGTCGTTGTCGCAAAACCCTCATGACAAGCTGAGATGGCAGCCGCGTAAACTTTAATAGTTCCCGCCGCCAATCCCTTGTCAACAGCGACTGTAAGAAGCACAAGAACGTTTCGACCCGACAACAGACAGGGTCAACGTCCTGTCCCTCACACCACTGTGTAAAACTCGCCAGCGCGCCGCATATCCCTTTGCAGTGGATTGCGCGCGCGCACTCTGAATGGTCTGAATGACCGCGTCTGTCAGACCCCTGCGTTCTAACAATCCCTCTCAGTAACCAGGCCATTAGGGGCCCCCCCTCATAGGCGGCCCCTTCACCAAGCCTCCGGCTTGAGAGAGTGCATCTTGTCGATGAGGTATGGGCCATGGGCCCTCTACCAACATCTCCATCAGTTCCGGAAACCACAGGGCTCCGGGACGGTCCGGGGCTACAAGAATTAACTCTAGCCTCTCTGACCTCACTCGTGCCAACAGTGGGAGGATAGATGTCAGGGGTGGGAACGCGTATAACAGGACCCTCGGCCATGGGTGGTGTGCGAATGTATCGACTCCCAATGGCGGGTTGTCCTGTTCGTGCAGGGAGAACCAAAGGCGACACTGCGCATTCGTCCGTGACGCAAACAGAACCACTTCTGCTTGCCCGAACCGTGCCCAAATCAGCGACACAATGGAGGGTGCTAACCTCCAGTCGTCGTCCCTCGGGCCTCCCCGTGATAACAGATCTGCTCCTTCGTTGAGCAGACCTGGAATGTGGAGAGCTTTCAGCGAACTCAGGCAGTAGCTCAGGTCGGTTTTGACCGATCTCTGTATTACAATCAACTTGCGACGGCGTCTCACTGGAACCCGTCGCAGTCGTGCGAACCGCCTCTTTAGTCTGCGCATGTGTAACAGGCCTAAGGGGACCACTACATGGGCTGCAGACATCAGTCCTAGTAAGGACATCCTTGACAGAGCGGTGATTGTATTTGTCACTCGACACACCCGGAGAGCTGACGTCAGTGTCGCTCTCCGTGGTGCTGATAAACTGGCCCTCATCTCGGCAGTATCCAACTGAATGCCTAGATAGGAAAACTGTTGAGCCGGCCACGGAGCACTCTCTGTCCAGTTTACAGCTAACCCCAGCTGAGTGAGGTGCTGCACCAGTGAGGTTGCGTCCCGAATGGCTCGATTTGGGCATTGGGCCAAGACCAGTAGGTCGTCGAGATATGCTAATATGCGTATCTCGTTTCGCCTCAGTGGTTCGAGTGCTGTCTGCACGCATTTGGAGAAAAAACGAGGAGAAAGCGTGCACCCGAAGGGCAGGCGCGTGTACTCGTAAACCTTCCCTTGGAAAGCAAAACGTAGGAATTTCCTGTGCCACTCTGTGATTGGCACACGAAATACGCGACCCTCAGGTATCTACGAAAGGGGCGTTTCGCCACTCTCTCGTTGAGGACCCTGAAATCTAGTATGGGTCTCATGTCTCCCGAATTCTTTGGGACAAGGAAATACGGGGAGTACCATCTCATGTCCCACTGGTCCCTCGGAACCAATGTCACTGCGCCCTTTGTTAGGAGATTCGTAATCTCCTCCTGGAGCGCACGTGTCTTTATCGGGCAGGACAAAAAACAGTCTCTCTCACGCCCCTGAAAGGCGGAGGAGGCTGAATGAACTGTAGTGCATATCCCCTCCTCAATGTCCTGTCTAGCCAGCCCGACAGAATACCTGTCCCTTCTAGTCATTCTGCATAACGCAACGACAGCGGCTGGACCGTCTGTTGTGGTGCAGTCGACAGAAAAAACTTGAATTTCTGTATGATCCCAGCCGCCGCTGCACACCGAGGAGGTGGCACAGCCCAAGGTGGGGTCATTTCGAAAGGGATGGGCTGCCGTCTGTAAAGAGTGTTTGTTATGTGTAACAATGCTCTTTATTGACGCAGGTTTATTATGCCTGATAATCAAAGAACCGGCCGCACGCTCATGAGCTGGGCCAGGTCTTGATAGACATGGAGGGGTTTTTGATGTACATAACGACCCCTCTATACGGCTACATACAGGGGTGTTTAACCCGCTACGTGTCGTGATAGGGGTAAGTCCGTTAGGCAGAGAGCTGGCCACACGCCGGTAAGCTGGGCCAGTCTCCGGTTTGTTTCTAACCGGTAGCGAGTCGACCACACTCTGACAAGGCAGGTCGATCTCCGCTCTGGTAGATAACGGTCCCTCTATACGGCTACAGACAGGGGTGTTTAACCCGCCTCGTGTCGTGATAGGGGTAAGTCCGCTAGGCAGAGAGCTGGCCACACGCCGGTAAGCTGGGCCAGTCTCCGCCTTGTTTCTAACCGGTAGCGATTCGACCACACTCTGACAAGGCAGGTGGGTCTCCGCTCTGGTAGATACCATGGAAAATCCTCCTTAGGGATGGTTTGCCGTCTGTAAAGAGTGCTTGTTTTGAGTAACAATGCCCTTTATCGACGTAGGTTTATTATGCCTGATAACCAAAAAACCGGCCGCACGCTCATGAGCTGGGCCAGGTCTTGATAGACATGGAGGAGTTTTTGATGTAAATAACGGTCCCTCCATACGGCTACAGACAGGGGTGTTTAACCCCTTTTGTGTCGTGATAGGGGTTAGTCCGCTAGGCAGAGAGCTGGCCACACGCTGGTAAGCTGGGCCAGTCTCCGCCTTGTTTCTAACCGGTAGCGATTGGACCACGCTCCGACAAGGCAGGTGGGTCTCCGCTCCGGTAGATAACATGGGAAAAATCTCCTTTACTGAAAAAGTAAGGTGGGGATTTTCCTTCTTTTGCCTCTTTATGAGGTAGCAGCCATGAAGAGGAAACCGGTGGTGGGGTCATTACCGACCCCTCCGCCAGTGAAACCGGGCCACGCTGCCGTGGGGGGCCGTAGCGGGCCCTCCCAGTGGTCAGCGGCGGGGGCTGGGGATGCCGAGTGGGGCATGGCTCCGTCGTTTAGAGGTAGAGCCAGTGCCGCATCACGCCGAAACCTCCGTTTCGCAGTCGTTGACGGTCTATTCGTCACCACGGCGGAAGAAGAAGAGGTGGAGCTTGCTCAGAAGCTCCGCCTCCGCTGCAGACAGACCGTTGGATCTGTGGTGATTTTCGCAATGGCGGCGTTAAACACGGCGATGTTATTCGCCGCTGCCGCCGCCTGCGCACCGAGATGGGGCGGCGAGGGCGGGGAGCACGTGCTCTACCTGCCGCTCGCTCTCATCAGAGCTTTCTGATTCTGACACCGGCACCGACCACTCAGCTGGGTGAGGGCGGCGTGATGTCAGGGCCGGCTGAGCGGGCGGGACCATCCCTACTTGGGGAGGTGCCTGCCCAGAACGCCGTTCTTGCTTGTCCTCCGCTGCTAGAAAATCGCAGCGGCAGGGTTGTCCTGTTCGTGCAGGGAGAACCAAAGGCGACACTGCGCATTCGTCCGTGACGCAAACAGAACCACTTCTGCTTGCCCGAACCGTGCCCAAATCAGCGACACAATGGAGGGTGCTAACCTCCAGTCGTCCCTCGGGCCTCCCCGTGATAACAGATCTGCTCCTTCGTTGAGCAGACCTGGAATGTGGAGAGCTTTCAGCGAACTCAGGCAGTAGCTCAGGTCGGTTTTGACCGATCTCTGTATTACAATCAACTTGCGACGGCGTCTCACTGGAACCCGTCGCAGTCGTGCGAACCGCCTCTTTAGTCTGCGCATGTGTAACAGGCCTAAGGGGACCACTACATGGGCTGCAGACATCAGTCCTAGTAAGGACATCCTTGACAGAGCGGTGATTGTATTTGTCACTCGACACACCCGGAGAGCTGACGTCAGTGTCGCTCTCCGTGGTGCTGATAAACTGGCCCTCATCTCGGCAGTATCCAACTGAATGCCTAGATAGGAAAACTGTTGAGCCGGCCACGGAGCACTCTCTGTCCAGTTTACAGCTAACCCCAGCTGAGTGAGGTGCTGCACCAGTGAGGTTGCGTCCCGAATGGCTCGATTTGGGCATTGGGCCAAGACCAGTAGGTCGTCGAGATATGCTAATATGCGTATCTCGTTTCGCCTCAGAACGCCGTTCTTGCTTGTCCTCCGCTGCTAGAAAATCGCAGCGGCAGGTGTCCCGGAGGAACTTCTTCGTGGTCGGCGGCGGACGATCCATCGCTGAAGGGAAAAGTCTCCTCCGCTGAAAAGTGTCCTCCGCTGCTTGGAAGTCGCAGC